>NC_134486.1:80475640-80794390 GCF_040206685.1 Ascaphus truei
CTATTCATTGTATACCCAAAGCACCGTTCACCGTTCACGTCCACATTCTATGAGGCAGCAGCAGGGGCTCCCCTATCACTTTATTCAGTCCAGAGATGGCCTATGTTTTCTGTCAAGGGGAGACTCCTGGAATGGGTAGGACCTCGGTGGCCGGAACAGAGGGGAGCAGGCAAGGATTGTTGGGGTCATAAGCAGGGTTTGGTGGCAGGCAGCAAGCAGGATCATCATGGTCACAACAGGTTTCGGTGGCAGGCAGCAAGCAGAATCGTCGTGGTCACAGGCAGGGTCTGCAACAGGAAGGCAGGAGCAGGACAGGGGAGCAGGAACTGAGACTAGGGGCAGGGAAAGACTTGGGAGCAGGAACAGGACTGGGACTTGCTAGCAGGAAACAGACAGGGGCAATTTAGTTCAATAGCAAGGGCCTTTAATATGAACAGGACTCAAAACAGGAACAAAAACAGATCAGGACAGAGGGAGTCTGGACACATAACAAAGGCAAGGGAGGAACAGGAAACTATAAGAACAGAGGACAGGAGCAACAAGGGGACAGACAGACAGAGGAACCCCAGAGCAGACCGAAAACAGTGGCACACCAGATGGACATAGAAACGAACTGTGGCTGTGAGCAGGATGTCTAGGAAGACTCTGACAGTAACTCGGGAAACAGGGGGTGAGGGAGGCTGAAATTAATGTGGTTCAGCTCCGGAGACCCTGTACTTCAATAATGTGTTATTAAATAAAATAAAAGCAACACAATCGTCTGTTAGAGGTGTGCACGTAGAGTGACTGATTCTGTCTACTCTCAATGCGTGTCTCTTCCAGACTGATGCAGCCTGGTAGGATTCTCACAGCAGGAGTCCCATTCAGAAGCAGAGACCAGAGACCCCTGTAGTGTTAATCCGGATGAGCCATTAGTATGGTCACAGGAATTTGTGAGTACATGGGACCAGGACCATTCCTGTGGCAGATTCCGTGTTGACAGCACGATCAACCATTGGGCTACATCCGTATTTGTGCATTAGTAACAAGCATTTTTTTTGTTTTAATCAGGTGCGATAATAAATCCTGTTTAATTGAGTTTTCTGTATCTAGGCCTTTGGGCAATGGCTACTAAGTAATGCTAAGCCAAAGGACACATTACAGTGACATAGGATACCTGACAGCCCATTCACTAGAATGCAATGAAAGGTGTACTCTGGCTCTGCATGGACTCTTATAGCTTATCACCACTTAATACATATGGCCCCTTATGGTTCACTCACTTGAATGGACCTTAAGGTATCATACAGTGTCATAAGGTATTTTATGGCTTACCGCAGCTTAGTAATTATGGCCCTATGTGAGGTTTCTAATCACAATGGAAATTTATTTCAACGTCTGGTAATGTTTTTTTTTATGTTGATTTACAAAGGCATGTTTTTCTACGTTCTTTTGATACAAAGATAGTTTAATTAGTTTAAACGTATTTGTATGTGCTGGGGGATTTCAGCGTATTCTCACATTAATTATTTTGATATCATTCCCAATTCACAGTTACAAATTACCAACTGTCTAAGCATATAGTAAAGTAAATGCTTTTTGTGCCTATTTTCGTGTTTTATCTAAACATTTTTTTAGTTGGCATAGATAATCAATAAAGTTTGTTGTCTGCTATATTAAAGCAATATAAAACATTTTAAACATGTTTATTTTTGATATATTATTTCCAAATATTTAAAGCTCACTATAAAAAATAGGTCAGCCCATTAAAAAAAGTAAAAATATGTATTTTCTTCACAACAGTTTTTTTTCCATCCCATTTTCATGTTCTACAAACCATACCTGATTCACTTTCTAATTCCATTGTTATGGAAATGGGACAGGATTTTCCAATCTTTGCTTTCTTTCTCACAGTTGGACTAAGTTTTAATTTTGGATATAACTCTAGTACTGAAATCAGAGGTTTCTTCACTGAAATAACTACAGAGCCTAAACTGGACCTTTTTTTCCTGTTCTTATGATTCTGACATTTCAAATAACTTCTCAGAGACATTAGATAAGCAATGTCAGGAACACAAAAAAAAACAAATTTAGTATGTACGTAAGTCTTAATTTATATAGCGCCATTAATGTACATAGCGCTTTCAGCAGCAATATTCGTGACAATCATATAAATAACAAATAATACAAACAACACATAATGGGAAGAAGTGACTCAGACATAAAAGTAACATTTAGGAAAATGAGTCCCTGCTCCGAAGAGCTTACAATCTAATTGGTAGATAGGAAGAACATAGCGGGAGAGGGCTTTGGATACAGAAGGGGTAGAGAGAAGACATCCTTGAGCAGAACGCAAGAGTTGGGATGGTGTATAGCGGAAAAAAAGGGCTGAAATGTAAGGAGGAGCAGAAGAGTGTAAAGATTTAAAAGTGAGGAGGAGAGTTGAATGTATGATACGGGATTTGAAAGGAAGCCAGGAGAGTGATTTCAGCAGAGGAGAAGCTGAGACAGATTTTGGAAAGAGTAGAGTGAATGCGGCAGCAGCAAATAGGAAAGTACATTTTTAATTTGTTCACAACATATGTATTTGAATTAAAGGGAATTTTTATTTGTAAATAAAAGGCTGTATTTTCTATGAAAAGTAATACATATGCATCTCATTGTTTTTTGCTTTCGAAGAAAAGATTACATTTCCTCACATGCCCATACAAATACATACATCCACACTATTGGCTCTTATCTATTTGATGTTGTTTCCTTGCTTCTCATATAAACAATTTATTTGTACACTGTAGAAAAAGAGCCCTCATATTCAATTCAGTTTTCTTGCTTAAAAAAATGGTTAGTGAAGGGTCTTCCATAAAGTAAGGCTCACTAAGGTCCAGCTGTGCAGTTGTAGAATAAATGTTAATCTAATACAGGTTAAGGGGTCAAATGCAATCACAGTCTTGTGGGAAAAGCTTAATAGTGTTCTGCTTCTTCTAACACAGTAAACTTGGATATTATATGATAGGTTAAACACAAGTGAACCTTGGCAAGAATGTTCTTGAACGTAGGATTTAGTACAAAGGAAAATACATTGGAATAGTGACCTAGGATTGACTTTGCTCTCAAAGAGAGCACTCTAAAAGGCTGAAGTATGCTGTGAATATTGTCTCCTATAAAATGTTAGCTAGCTTATTCCCCAGGTCAGTGGATTGTTGCAAGTCAGAGTAGAGATGAAGGTTTTATGCAGTTTCCATATCTCCTTTCTTCTTTTTAAGAAAACATGTTCCATCAAAATGCATGGGAACTTAGTATGCATTCACTGGTCTCATCTTAGCAACCTTCTTTGAGCTCATGTGCAGCATATTTGAAGTTAAAAGCATGTACTGTAAATACACAGTTCTTTGCTATGTGTTCATCCCAAAGTGAAATCAAAACTGTGTACTCTGAAGTCTCTTGTGTTTAATGTCTTCTTTCCAGCTTAATTCATTTGTTTTATTTCCTTATGTTTAATGTCATTGCTCTTAATGTACATAAATTGAAAAGGTTCCTCGTCCATTTAAACATTGTTTGTTGTAACAACTAGATTTTAATTCATTTGCTTGTTAAGGTTACAGGGAAACAAGGGATTCATAAAGTATATTCTATTTTTGTTGAATGGCTTATGTTTACAATGTTACAATGCAAGCATTGAAATGAAATACACAATATAAATGATATCTAGAATGTGAAGTGCAATTGTGCATCACATTGAGTAGATGCTACACCTAGCACTTTCCTCACTTACCCAATTCACTGCAGTCTCTCAGCATCTAAAAGATAATTAAGGTACCAGAGAATCTCTAGGGAGGTCTAAAATAAAGGAATATTGTCCTACATTCTTCTTCATTTAATCTGTGGACAAGTTGCAGAATAATTCTACATTTAGGTGGGTATACTGTACAGTATATCAATGTCTCAATACTGTAAGACTGGGATGTGCAAAAAACTAAGATCTAGCACTTGTGTTTTGGTCTTAAAACCTATTTTGAGTTTTGTTTTGGACGTGGTTTTTGTTTGATTTGTTTTATATGCTTGGTTTTGAATTTTTACCAAATTATGAAAAAAATCAAAACAAGCAAGAACATGCTAATAAATACTACTAATAATAAAGCACAAAAATTCCTAATAAAATTAGGAAACTAAAATAATATGACTGAACGAGATACTATAAATAAAAAAGACATGGCAAGAAACACTTAGGGATGGGCACTTGCCCTGGGGTTCTGGTTTTGAATTTAAATAATTGTTTGGTTCTAAAAATCTTAAGGGTTTTCGTTTTGGTTTTGCATTTGGTTTTGGAATGTAAGGTTTTGGTAGGTACTGATTTAAAACCTTCAGTTTTGCCCATCTTTACAAAACAGTGCACCCAATTTACCAATGAAAAAAATCTGGTTGAAAGATAGGGAGGTTTTTTTTTCTTCAATAAATCTGATGCTATTGTTTTGCTTCACTTATGCAGCCAGTATAATGGCGAACTTCCAGAACTATATGCCAACAGGGCACCGAGTTTTGTAGTTTACAGAATCACTACCAGTACCAACCTCATTCTGAGAGTACCCATATAGCCCCACCCTCTCCCAACAATGCTCACAATTTTCAATTTGTCCCAGTATCTGAAGAGGATTACACAAGCACTCCTCAAATTAAAACTAAGCAGCCCATGTGGATCTGATTTACTGCAATCTAAGTTCCTAAAACTTGGTGCCCCAGCCATTGTCAAACCAATTGCTTCCATAGTCAACTCTTTTCTGTCTGCAGGCCATATCCCTAAGACCTGGAAAACTGCCAGAGTTTTCCAATCTTTGATATTGGGGACAAAAACACTATCTAAAACTACATGCCAATCTCTCTTTTCCCAATACTATCCAAAGTCATGGTAAAATGTGTTCACTCCCAATTAAGCGATGACTATACGAGACAAATTTCCCTAGCCAATTCCAATCTGGCTTTCCCCACAAACACTCCACAGTAACTACCCTGCTAAAAGTTTGCAATGAGATCCAGTGTGGAATTGAACGGGGACAACTCACTGGTGCAATAGTCCTAGATTTTGCAAAGGCTTTTGATACTATTGATCATGTTATCTTGCTTAACAAACTCCAGTGCTATGGAATAGGGAAGAATGCTTTAAACTGATTTAATTCCTACCTATCAGTAAATCCCAACATGTGTCTATCTCTGACTCTAACTCCAACCCCTTGGATATAACCTGTGGTGTCCTGCAAGGCTCTGTTGGGGGGCCCCTACTCTTCTCAGTGTTCATCAATGATCTTCCTACAGCTTGTAAGGGAGCTTCAAAACACATGTATGCGGATGACACAATCTTATATGCACACAGCCCTGGCCTCTCCGACCTTGAACACATACTTCAATCTGACTTTTGGAGACTTGAAAATTGGATTTCCCAAAACAAACTGTTTTAAAACACTGACAAGACTGTAACAATGGTGTTTGGGACCGTGGCTAAATTTTTTAAGCTGCCAATGAGTGATCTCTAACACCCTAATTCCTGTTACTAGTTTTAAATACTTGGGCATATGGTTTGAATGCCATTTAACATTTGGGATGCACATTGATACCTGACATCCAAAAGCTTTGCCAAACTATTTGTACTTTATAGGAACAAATCCTCCCTAAGTATGCTGTCAGAAAGCGTATTGCACAGCAGATGCTAAAGCCAATTATCGACTATGAGGACATAGTATACGGCTCAGCACCCCAAACTCACCTTTGCAAACTTGATACAGTCTACAATTTAATATGTCGTTTTGCTCACCAATGCAACTACAACACACATCACCGCGAAATGCTCAAAGAACTAGATTGGTCATCACTTGAGTCTAGGTGCAAAGTTCATCTTTCCTTTCATGCCTTCAAATACTTTCTGGTAAGCTACCTGTCTAACTGAACAAGCTCCTCTCCCCTACCACATGCAGCACTTATCATCTGAGTTCAGACTCCAAAAGACTGTTCATGGTCCCAAGGTTTAGCAAAGTATCCGACCGCTCCTCCTTCTCTTACCGTGCCCCCCAAAACTGGAACAATCTACCAGAGTCTCTCACAGATACCACCAGTCTAATTTCTTTCGAAACTAAAGCTGTCTCACATTTTAATCTGGTCTGTAACTGTTACATACGCCTATAATATTTATTATCTTCAACTGTGCATGCAATGTCTTGTATATAATGTATGTATAATAAACAAAGCCCCTTTGATGAAATAAGCAAATATTGAGCCAAATAAGTGTAGCAGTGTCCCCCCTGGTCCCCCATACCCTCGCTGCTGTGGGCACTCCCAGTGGCGTCGGAGGCAGGGCGCCGCCATATTGGTTGTGTTGCGGAGGTTCGCACATGTGCAGTTGTGACACGGCAGCCATTTTGGTAAAGGAGAAGTGGCAGCAGAGGCGCTCCATAGTGCAGGGACGGCCCACAGTCGCGCATGCGCAGTTAGGGCGATGCAGCGGCCATTACAGGGTTGCGCAGGCTCAGCGGAGAGTAGCGGCAGCCATTACAGATCGCGCACGCGGCCCCAATAGGAAAGAGGACTACAGACCCCAGAATGCTTAGAGGCAGACAGGCCACCTGACACCAGGGAGCCAATAAGGCTTACAGATTTCCCTGAGAGGAAAGATACATTGTTGTGTGCTGCAGTGAGGAAGTCAGTGAGACTGAGGAGACAGAGGGGGAAGGAAGGGGGGCAGAGAGCTGCGAGCTTCTGCCCTAGGCCAGAAGTACCCCGGGCTAGAGTTGAGGCCCTGACTCCCCACTAGTGAGGGTGGGTGGTCATAGGGACAAGCCCTTAGGTAAGGACCCTGTGCCTTCAGCTGTGTGATAGGCAGGGACAGAGTTACAGTGCCTGCTGTAGTTCCTTCGTGCAGGGAGAGAGAAAGACCCTGTGCAGTTCCTTAGTGCAGGGAGAGAGAAAGACCCTGTGCAGTTCCTTAGTGCAGGGACCCAGCGATAGTGTCTGTTGCATGTTCCTGTATGCTGTGATGCTGATCCAGAGACTGTCCTTACGGTGGGACTCCGGCTGGACCCCATCTCACGTGGAGGTACAGATCAGCGCTGGATCAAGTGTATCCGGTAGACCCTTTGCGAAGACACCCAGGTGCCGGAGCACCTGGGCAGTTATTTACAGCCTTCCACACATGCACCAACTTTACCTTGCTCCTCACATGTGACAGGCCTGTTCACACACTTGGGTGGGCTTGGACTCTCTGGACACGGGGTTGGGAAGGGGGTGTAAGGGTATAGCCCAGTTAGGGGCTAGGAAGGTTATAGCTCAGTTAGGGGCAAAGTTATAGCTGCCAGCAAGTGGTAGAGGGTGGCTTATATACTGTTGTGTATTGCTGATGTATGTGTTATGTTATATTCTGCATATAGTAAAGACCATTGCTATTTTACATCTAGTGTATGTGTTCATTTGAATGTGTCCTGCGAGGAACAACTCCCGCTCTGCTGGGAGCCATCGCAGGTGGAGGCGCTGTACCATATAGTATTGTTCCAGAGGATACACCCCAGGCTCTCACTGGCGGAGGCTCAGGCCTCCTGTGAGCCTAACAGGTAAAGAACCACACCGGTAATACATATAGATTCTTCTCATATGCACCCTATCTGTGACTGGGGGGGGGGGGGGAATATGGGTTACATAAGTCTCTTAGCAATCCAATCAGGGTAAAGTCAATGTTGCACAACTGTGAGGGAAAGTAGGTGAAATGAGTGGCGGGTGAATGCACTGGATCCCAATTGCATGTGGACTCTCCCCATGTCACTCTCTCCTACAGCTAAAGTTGTATATAGCCCCCTCTGTGTGTAGATGAATGAAGATAATAACAGCATGAAGATGTGACTACTCACAAGCACTTTTGAACAATCTGAAGTCCCATGGAAAATGTGTGTGTCTCCAATATGGTATACAAAGCAGGTGATTGTCCCGAGCAGACAAGCAGTCAGAGAAAGATGATGATGATGATAAAGCACTTGAACAGCGCGAAACGCATAAGAGGATTACTCGTGTTCAATGTTCGTGCTGTGGATCAATTCCTCACAAGAACAAACCTTACCTTTTATCGGCACCTTATCCTGGTTCCCGTTTTTTTCATGATCTGTACTTTCCTTTCTCTGACTGCTTGTCTGCTCAGGACCCTTACCTGCTATGAATATTATTAGTTAATTGAACAACAAGATATCTTATTCAGTTAGTAAATTCATTACAGCAACATTTACAGTATCTATAGCTTACATTTACATCGACAAAAAGTAAAAATAAACTCTCTTATTAACGCAACTGAAGATACTGTAATAACCATCAGTGAAGTACTAAAGCTTTACTCTGGAAATAAATCTGCCATACCGGCCAGGAACACTCTTTATCAGACAAGGAATCTGTTAGTAGAGGTGGGTGAATTTTTTCTGTGAATTTGAATTCGATGCTGATGGGCCAGTTCCTTTCAGCCATGGAATACCACAGATCAGTCTCAAGAAGTCAAATCCCTGGCTGTTTTTCCTATCACTGAAAATTCGAACAGTGGATTACAAATTTATTGTCAGATTTTTAACAATCCAAACTCAGACTCAGGGCCTCATGCAGTAAGCGTTGATAAGGGAAATATGGCCATGTTATAGCCAAAATTGGGTTTGAGATTCAGTAAGCGCCGATAAGTGCTTCATATCGCCAGGTTTCGGAGCCGATAATTTGGTTATGGCCAGTCGCCTGCCGATAAGCCTGTTTTCGACACTGATCGCCACTTTTTTAAATCGGCTGGATTCAACAAAAAAAAACAGCTTATCGGGGCTGATCGGCACTACGAAATTGAGATGTTATGGCCGATTTCTCCCGCCAACTAAAGTTGGCAGTTTGGACGGGAGAACGATCGCTAAGGCTGCCGGAACGGCACTTAGAAAAAAAACATCTTCTGTACATCAATGGAAGTCAATGGAGCGGGGACGTATAACAGTATAGTACTGTTTACGTTTCATTGCTCACAATACAAGGGGGATTTGCATTACAGTGTGGGGGCATTCCCTGCATTGTGTCACAGCTGATGTGTCTTATTTGCATAACATTCGACTTTTACATGTTTTCAGCATTTGCGGGTCACATTACTCATCATGTGATGATGTGGCAAGGGAAAATACTATACTACACTCTTAAAGGAGAACCTCACATCATATCACACATTTTACTCAACTCAGCGACAATTATTTACATGATGTCACACATGTCACACATGTCACTCATACACAGTATATTCATCTTCCTTTACATTACACAATGCTTGTAATGTGACACGCATCTTTAAACGTTCATGTACATCTGTCTTCTCATGTTTACATATACTTTTGGGTCCTCCCTATTTTCATGACGTCACTTATTGGACGCTCAATCACATTGCATGTTTACATTGTAACCGTTGCATTACAAGCACTTCAACCTAACTTATACACACATGTACAGTAATTCATCATTGGGACACCTTGTAAACTCATTCTATACCAACTATCCTCCTTACACAAATGCATGCATATGCACACGACTATTCATTGTTGCCAACATGTCACAATAACATGGATAATTACACATGTTACACAAAACTTTTCCCACGTCAATCTCAGCCTTTTTGTCTCATTACATGACTGACTCTTGCGTTCACAAGTGTTACATGCATTGCACATGCAACTATTTATTTGCAAGCAATCTTTGTACAAAGCTTCACGTCACATCATTGCCAAATATCATCATTCCCTGCAGAATACACACAACAAATACTTAGAACAACAAGTGCACACAGCTTGCCACAGAAGTACTTTATTATGTTAATGTAACACCTTGCATTTTACTATGTCACCTGACATCATCACATACCTATTTAAAGGACGCACATTACCTGCTCATTCACAGCTACTCATTTCAAAATGTTGAGATTGTTTAGGAGACGGAGGAACATTCTTTTCTATGACATGCTTGATGATGAAGAGAATCATATAGGGCAAGGGAGGGACACACCGAGGGACAGTGACAGTGACGCGGATACGACAGGGACAGGGAGAGGGACAGGCCGAGGGACAGGTAGAGGGACAGGAGATCAGAGGAGAAGACAGAGGAGACAACTTGTGCCTCGTCCGCGTCTGTACAGGGAGAGAACCCTGTTAGATGGGATGAGTGAGGAGGAGATTGTAAGTCGCTATCGTTTGAGTTCAGCAGCAATCTTAGCTCTTTATGAGGAGATATGGGGGGATTTAGATTTTTTTCACAGCCAGAGGTCGTGCAGTCCCTGGGCTTGTTAAAATGCTGTGCTCATTACATTATCTTGCTTCCACGTCATACCAGACAACTGTGGGCATAGTGGGCGGGGTCTCGCAATCTACATTCTCGCGGGCCTTGACCCAGTTTCTCTATGCACTCAATAGACGCGCTAGGAATTATATTCATTTTCCTACAGAGGCGACAGAGTGGCTGGAAGTCAGGACTGGCTTTTATAATATAGCAGGGATACCATGTGTGCTGGGTGCAATCGATTGCACACATGTTGCTTTGATTGCACCTAGTCAGAGTGAGCATGTGTACCGCAATCGGAAGCACTACCATTCACTCAATGTACAGGTGGTATGTGATGCCACGATGAGGATAATGCATGTGGTACCCAAGTTCCCTGGTTCCAGTCACGATTCCTCTATCCTGAGGAACTCTTCAGTCTTCCATGCGTTCGAAGAGGGACATTTTGAACCTGGTTGGCTGCTGGGTGAGTACATATTTACATGTTCTAACACAAAACACATGTTGATTTAGGAATGTTGGCATTGTACAATTTGATCACTAATGTCAGCTTATGTGTGCTCCATTCATTATAGGTGACTCAGGATACGGAATTAGGCCGTGGCTCTTGACTCCGGTGCTAAACCCTCAAACTGAAGCAGAGGACAGGTACAATGCAGCCCATATATCTACAAGATCTGTTATAGAGAGGACATTTGGCCTACTCAAGACCAGGTTTAGGTGTCTGGACAGAACTGGTGGGGCTCTTCTATACAAGCCTCAAAAAGTGTCTGATATTATCCTTGCCTGTTGCATTTTGCACAATGTTGCACTCAGGCACAATGTACAGTCAGACCTAGCTGAGGCTTTGGTAGACGAGCATCCCACCCATGTAGCTGCTGAAAATGAACAAACAGCCAGTGGTGGCCAGACACGACAGAATCTCATCAATTCATTTTTTTCTTGTAAGTACAAACTCATATGTTCCTAGTACTACTTTTATAGTTTAATTATGTTATATTAACAATAATGTTTCTTTATATAACCTTCTGTTAGGACACAGATGAATATGGGTTGCACACCTTTCTTTTCTCTGCTGTGTGCACAAAGGGATGTGGCACCGGTATGTTATTGTTGCACAGGTTATATAATCCCTCTTCAATTGTACTTTAGTTGTGTGTATGTGAATACAACTTGGGTAACAAAGCAATAATATTTTAGCATTGTGTTATTCCTTATGCTAAGACAAAACACATATTATGCCCATAATCATTCATGCTTCTAGTATGCTTACATACAATGTTATTGGTGCAGTGTAACATGTACATCCATATGATGTGTACACCAGGCTGATTTACATTTTGAATGTCATGAAATATACATGGTGTTGTACATTTAACACCAAATACACACTTTGCTGTGTTGTTTACGGTACTGAAGATGGCATGTCAATGTTTGCAATTTATATATTGTTCCTTTGCATTATAGGTATATCTCCAGTATGACTGATCATGGTATGTATATTTGCTGACATCTCTCATAAGATGTGGCTACCTCAATCTTCCTATAATTATTGGAACTAAAAACCCAACATATTGGTTTAAACACAAATGTTACATATATGTACTTTCTGTATCATGTATATGCATTTAGCTACTCTTGAGCTTTCATGTGCATTGTATTACAAAATGATTACTCACATTTCATCACATTTTATGTATGTTTCCTTATAATTTCCATTAATGTAATATAGAGGTGGTTGGAGAAAAGGGGATAACTGTACTTATTTGTTTACTTACGGGAGCACATTCATCACTAGCATAGACACACTTTTTAAGACAACTGTTTGTGTCTCTATCAATTGGTGTAGGATCCATGTATAACACCGACAAATGATAACACCAGCTTTATTATGGTAGCTTATATCATCATATTGACTATACTATGTATTTCTAAACGATTAATAAACACAGTAAACTATAGTTAGTTAGGTTAATGAAATATACACAGAAACGTACTTCATAACATGATGGTGATGTCATATTCAGAACATCATGCATTGGAGGGGACCATAACATCTGGCCACTAACATTATTTGCTACAGTCCCAAACCATTTTATCTACATACCCATGTAACAAGAGATTTTAAAAATAAATGGCTACTTGGTTGTAAGTGTCCTTTACATTGGGAGAAGGAGTGGCTCACTGAGTAAAGACACACACTGGCACTGATAGTTTGAAGCAGGGGAGTCTGGTTCAATTCCCGGTGTGGGCTCCTTGTGACCTTGGCCAAGTCACTTTATCTCCCTGTGCCTCATGCGGCAAAAAAACATTTGTACGTTCCACGGGCCAGGGACCTCAGGCTGAAACATGTGTCTGTAAATCGCTGCGTACAACTAGCAGCCCTATACATGAACATGCTCATATTATTATTATTATTGTTACATAGTTTCGACAGTCATACGTTCCATTACATATTAGAATACACAAATGTGTTAGCAGAGTGGGAATGGTTGTTATATATAAAACACACCATGTCATAAAATGTTAGTAGTCATTAAAGAACACTCAATAAAAATTCATGAGGCACTCTTTTGCAACATCATTATGTTAATTAAGTGCTTATGCAATATAGGCATAAGGGTATCACATTTTTAATTGTTTGTTAATAAGCGCTGCAAGCAATATAAAATTAGTTCCATATGTAGTATAGTAGTCGGTGGCTCCTCCTCACAATCATCTCATATAAAGGTAGACTCTTCTGAAATCATACATTGATCCGATTGTATCTTCCCCGACATCTCTGAAATACAGCAAACACATGATGGTCAAAGATGGCACCTTACTAGATATGCATCCGTGACAACGCGTTACGCAGCTCTATATGATTGTGTAGATACACACGTCACTCACTTATATGTTAGAAGTAAAACTGTTCATCAGTATGTAATGTTTCTTTAAATTTGTAGCAGGCATAACTATGTATAAGAAGTGAACGTTGCCTGTATACTGAAAGATGTGCGCGCACATCTTTGTGTGCGCACGCACTTCACGCTTGGCTCCACTAACTGTTAGCGCATGCGCAAAACAAAGCGTACGTTGTGCGTTCAATACATGTTGAAAATACCAGTAAACATAACATCTTTATTTCAAATACAATGAAGACGAAACTACATTCGTTCTAAACGAGTACATCTGTATTCTTTTTAAACAGACGTGTTTGAACAGAAAGCACGGCCGATAACACAATGCGCAAATGCAATACGTGTGACGTCATGTTAAGCCAGCGTGAAACGCACGCTAACACTCCTCCCACTCAATTAACATTCGGCTAACGCCCAGGGTACGCCTACAAACACTGAGCCGCACGCATCACACACTGCAGTTACCGTTACTATAACAAAACATGACAGCCAATAGGCTTTGAGGCGCGCACGTCGCTTGGGGGCGGGACTTACATCACTAATCCTTTTTAAGGACGCCTTGGCCCATGACAAGGGTCCCACGTCATACGTGGTGGACCCGGTTTTCAATGTTGTAGATGTTGCATGATAACAAAACAGGTATGTGTTAGAGTAATGGTAAAATGTTGCTAATATGTTTAAAGGGATAGGAAAGTACGTATATTTATTCCGTCAGCAATGTGTACTACTCTTTCAGGTCCTACTATATTGTATTAGGAAACAATTTGTTTGTGATCGCTACATGTTATGCAGTCTGCAATGTTACGCTGTATCCACGCATTGAAAGTGAAAATGGTGGTTACAAAAAAAAAAAAAATTTAAACGCAGAGTCAACGCATAACGATTGTTATATTTACCATTCTTCTAGAATTAACTCTTCGCCTGGCTGCAACTGGTCGCTCCAGAAATGCAAGCCATTTTCATCCACGCTTAACCCAACCGCTGAATCCAGTATGGCACATATCTCCTCCAGGATGCGCTCATAGGAATCGCAACTGCTTTCTTCAAATAATTGGTCGGGAGGTAGGTTCATTTCTTCCGGTTCCCATTCCAATGCAATTTCAGCTGAAAGGCTTGGTACATAATCATAGTACTTTTGTTCTTGTACAATGTGGGTTTCAGGAATGGAGGCTGCAGATATTGCAGCACGTATCGATTCAAACGGATCAGTAGTAGCGGATACATTGCTATTGCCATTAGGAATAAATATGCCTTTCACGACAATATAAGTGCCGTCTTTCAGGATAAATTGTTTTTCCGGGGCAATCTTCCAGAAACCATAGGTGTGTTGTAGCTTATCCTGGTCACGTTCAAAAAAGTCATTACTTGATAAAGTGAATCTTATTGAGGAATTAAAATTCCGTGCATGCTTACGGTCTTGGTAATAAGGATATTTTGCTCGAATGAAATCATCGATTTGGCGTGTGCTTGCTTTCTGTCCGCGACTGTTCAAGATGGCTTCACAGATCATGTACTTATACCCTAAAAGGGGATTAATATTGTTAACGAATTCATCAGCCATGTCTGAGTAGCACAAAAGCTGTGTGCAGGTCTGTGTTATTTGCTCATCAAAATGAATGTGCTGAATGGCTAACAAACTCCTGTTTTTCCTTGTCAAGGTCAACAAAAGTAACTACTTTGACTCCTTATTTCAAACGCCAATTGGATTTGTTTGTCTAATTGGGTTAACAGTTGTGGTTCGTGATATGGGACTGTGGGAGAAACATTTCTCCTTCTTTTATCTCGTTTGTGAAAAACATCCCTAGACTGTGAATGCGTTCACATAGTGTTTTTTTGAAAACTAACAAAGACCAGTGTGTGAAAATATTTCTTAGCCAGGCATATCAGTAAAAACACACCTGCAAAAAGAAATGTTTTTTCCCCGCTTACATTTCTGTGTGTATGTGAAAGTCTGGTTAACTCCCTGTCTGCATGAGTTTAAATACGTGTGTATATATATATATATATATATATATATATATATATATATATATATAAATATATCTCTTATAAAAATATATATATATTTATATATAATATTTTATTTTTTTTTATATTGCAGGAGTACACACAACATTGATGGCATTAAGTATACCTTGTATGAAACCTATTTAAATGGTGAGAAACATGATTGAATTAAGTAATAAACATTTGTTTAAGCACAATACTGTTAGAGTCTCATACTTAGGATATTTCTCAAACATTAGGCCTGTATTATTAAAATAGTGTTTTCACAAGGAAGCATGAAGTGTATTAGTTTGTGTATACCAGTTTATATAGTACTATATATATATATATATATATATATACACACATATACATATATATATACACACATATACATATATATATACACACATATACATATATATATACACACATATACATATATATATACACACATATACATATATATATACACACATATACATATATATATACACACTCACACACTCACACTCACACTCACTCAGTGTGTGTGTGTGTGTGTGTGTGTGTGTATATATATATTATTATACATTCTGAGATGTTATAGAAACGAACACACAACTGATTAAAGGACAAAATTACAATGGCCAAGCAAGGCAAAGGTAAGTAATAATTTACACATAATCCTGCTGTACACGTACAAGAAAGATGTTTGCACTTACTTAGGTGTTTTAATAATTGCATGTGACTAATATGCATATGCAATTCTTACATCAATTAACACACCCAAATGCAATGTTTTGCTGCAAAGTCAATGGCAGCTTCTCTAAACTTAGCAACTGGCTCCTGGTGGACCATTACTGAACAGACGATTACAACATAAATATTTATAACACAATTAATTATGAGTGTTAACATTTCCAAAACTTCACGTGTACAAGAACATAGTTGAAAGTTTGGAAACAACACAGTCTTCAGCATACATACAATAGTAATTAGATAATCTGAAGTCAACAAAACAAGGCCAAAGACATATTTTCTGAATTATAACATTTATTTTTTTTGTTCCTTTTGCGAGCGAGTAACAGGCCTGCTTGTTGTCTCTTGAATTTTCCTTTTTCTTTTGCCACCAACTTTAGGCACAACAGAGCCACTTTGAGTGGCCTCTGGCACTTCACGGGCAGGGCTTGTGGCCAGTGACTGTTCACCTACGGGGCTTGTGGCCAGTGACTCACCTACAGGGCTTGTGGCCAGTGACTCACCTACAGGGCTTTTGGGCAGTGATTCACCTACAGGGCTTTTGGGCAGCGATTCACCTACAGGGCTTTTGGGCAGCGATTCACCTACAGGGCTTTTGGGCAGCGACTCACCTACAGGGCTTTTGGGTAGTGACTGTTCACGGACAGGGCTTGTGCCCAGTGACACATGTGAGCAAGTTGGTAGACACTGCACAAGTGATGGTTGGTCTGTTTCATGTGTGTCTTGTTTTGTTTTTGTCGCCTCCTTTGTAGGTGTCTGCTGCTGAATTTGTACAGATGGCAGCGGTAGGATGTCATCAGGAACCTGCACAGCAATGTCTGCTACTTGACCGGTAACATTTGGGCCTGGTGAATGAATATCAGATGAATGTGGTGAAAACTGACCTGCATGAACAGATCCTGGCTGGGAGGTGTTGAATTGTGGTACATTAGTCATTCTCCAGTAATTAGCTTGTGTTTGCTGAACAACTAATGCTTCGAATGAGGTGTTGATTTTTTGCAACTGTTTAGGCACTTCAATGAAGACTCTGTGGAGATGTGCCAATTGTGATACTGTTTCTTCCTGCAGTCCAATCATCCTTTCCAGCACTGTCATCATGTCTGAATGGCGACGATTTTCTGCGTCCACTATTTTTCCCTCTGAAGCTACAATTGCATCGTATGTGGAAGTTGATGGACGATTTGGCGGTACAACAGTTTCTATTGGCACCTCTTCATGGTCACATGATTGTATTTCAGTCTCTTCTGTGGCGTCATCCTCATCATACTCATCATCCTCATCACCATGATGTTCTAAAAATAAATGTACACATTATTAAATGGCATGTTAATGTATGCTGTGTTACTATGTAATTGTACTGTGTCCTAAGTAACACCTAACATGTTAGCATACGTTTTATAACCTCATTAAAAACTACCTTGACTTACGAATAATGTTTGGACTCAGTATGAAATATGAATGAATGAAAAGTTGCTCTAAACTCAGAAGTCCTACATGATAATTAACATCACTAACACAATACATGTTGCCTTACACTTAATTTTCACTGACACTAAGTAATCCTATTTAAAGAAGATGTGCAAAACAAATAATGCACATGACAACATAACATATAGAAGAGCACATATTATATGGCCAGCAAATGATACACTCACCTTCTAGTAGTGTTGAGCTGGCTGACCCAGGTGAAGACACTTGTTCCATCTCAGGTGACACATGTCCTCCAGGGGCAACTATATATAACAATAACATAAGTTTTACATTTACATGTGTAAATATTGAACAAACACTTATTGTATGTTCTGTATTTATGATTAACTAACAACATCAGTTCCTTAACCGAAAATGTGTGTGAAAGTGAACATAAATAGTTTTAATAACACTGTACATGCCTGTGTACTTAGAATTTTTGAGTTCCCTAACATACAACATACTATGTTTCTGCAGTAATGCGTGAGGATAAATAGATTAAATTTGTATCTAAAAATCATATGTTGTGTAGTGATATCAGTATCATAATGTACATAACTATCATGAGATGACCATTCACAATGGTTATCATGAAGGTGGTCATATTGCAAAAAGTGTTGTTTTTGGTAGAGGATATGTGTGGTACATTAATCGAAGATGTGGCACACCTGAATGTGGCTGTGACTCAACAAGACAACACATGCAGTGTGTGATAATGTGTCTTTCATAGTAGTTCAACTATAGATATGAGTGAACTAATGTGTGACGTACGCTTTGATAAGTAATGAGTTGTTGGGGCATTTAGTAGCTAGAGTTAAGCTTTCAAATGAGTGTGATTAACTTCAGTTGTGCTATTCAGGTTGTAAGAAAGGTATTCCCTTCCCCAAAAAGCCTAATCAGCCACACCTTTCAATGACTTGAAACAGGTGCAAATGGTGTGAACTAAGTTGACCGTGAAATGAGGCTGTAATTAGTGTGTGTGCTGAACCCCACCCCCTCTGTTGAAGTGTATGCTGTGATGAGATATTAATTGCAGCTGCTTTAACACAATGGTAGATGAGCTAAGTAGTCATCTGCAGTGTTTAAGTTATGAAAACAATGACATAACATATGATACGTGTGCCTCATTATGCTGTCTGTATATGACATAAAGCAAAAATGGACCTTTTCATAAGCAACTATAGATGTGTTAGTGCCAGTGATGTTTGTAGGCCGTTACATGCAATTTCTTTGATGCATGCTTAAAATAGGCAGTAATGTCATGTTTGTCGGAGTAAAATCAATAAAATACACAATAATATGATACATATTTCTGTTCTGTACCTGTAGCTACTAATAATTTCTCATGAACATGTGTTACACATGTGTACTACCCTGTTGTTCCCCATCTTCGCCCACCATCAATTGCTTCCACTGCAGCTATGCATTTTGGGAATTCACATGTAAATGAGCACGCAATGGCACGTGCTATATTAGTTACTGCTTTTAGTAGGACTACTACATATATGTCTATTTTGAGATATATATATACAGAATCAGACATATACATATATAGATGCAGGTATGCTTATATTGTGAAGACAGTATAAAAAGCAGTGTAAATATGCAAAATAACTGTAAGCAACGACACGCCTAGTACAGTAATATTTATCACCTGCTGGAAATTGTGACGGATAAATTCCAATGTCACGGTCACCAGCCAAGCCTTCCACGACGACGGTAAGTAATTTTGGCCGAAGCAGCTCCTCCAATGGAGTCAATATGAGACGTTGTGGTGTGGGCCCACCTCCAGTGCCAGTAGCATGCACGCGTTGGTCTTGTATTTTCTTTTTCAATTTGGACCTAATATCATCAAATCTTTTCCGACATGATACTTGTCCCTGACACTATTCCCACAGGCATTGACACCAATGACTATTGTGTCCCACATTTCTTTTTTGCTTGCTGCACTTGTCCGCCCTTGAAAAACATATAAAAGATATGAGGTAAATTAATAATAATATAAGCACCAGTTTCCTACACTGCTAGCTGTTCCAAGAGATAGCAAACATGCTGTTTTATGTGTAATATGTGCAGCACATGAGCATTCACTACTAAACCTATACATGTAAGCAAGGTTGCATTCATATTGTATGCAGTTCTGGCAAATTGACCGCCTGTGTTTATTTGTCCTTGTAAGGCATGATAAAAAGCTGTGTTTCCACACTAATGAACATAGAAAGATATTGTGTACCCATATTTGCATATGAACAAAACTCAGATGACCTAGGATCACATGTATTTGAATAATAAATGTAAAGTTACACTTACCTACTAAATGTCCATAGAGACTGTCATAGTGCTCCAGAATGCCAGTGACAAGAGCCCTATTTTCCTGGTCATTGAAGCGAGGATTACGTGGCTTCTCCACACGTTTTTTCCGAGCAGGTTTAGGGTCAGAGCTTGGCTGGTGCTGACTGGACTCTCCTTCTTCCAATGGAAGAGCCTCCAAAAGCTGGCCACCAGCAAGCACGCCACCACCAGACACCCCATCAGCAACTGCGCCACCAGCAGCACTCCCAGCACCAGCACTCCCACTCCTAGCACCAGCACTCCCACTCCTAGCACCAGCACTCCCACTCCTAGCACCAGCACTCACACTCCTAGCACCAGCACTCACACTCCTAGCACCAGCACTCCCAGCACCAGCACTCCCACTCACAGCAACAGCACTCCCACTCCCAACAACAGCACTCCCACTCCCAACAACAGCACTCCCACTCCCAGCAACACCACTCGCAGCACCAGCACTCCCACTCCCAACAACAGCACTCCCACTCCCAGCAACACCACTCGCAGCACCAGCACTCCCACTCCCAACAACAGCACTCCCACTCCCAGCAACACCACTCGGTGCACCAGCAACATCACTCCCCTGAACAGAACGTTCACTCCGACGCGTACTCGCACGAGTAGCACTCCCACTCCCACCAGCATCACTCTTCCCACGCTTTGCGGGCATACTTCCAGCACTCACAAAAAACAGACAAGAAATGTACAGGCAATCACACGACCCACTTCCACATATAAAACAAGACAAAGATGTAAACAAAACAACAAAGGACAAAGCTCACCCAATACACAACAAGTCTCTCAGTCAATATGCAAATCTTCAATCGTCCAGCTCTGTGCGTCTCTCTCTCTCTCACTCCCAACAACACAGAGAATGATTAGCAGTACACGTTGCCTTTAAATATGGCGCGCAATCAAAAACATGCTTGTTTCGCCTGATTCAGCAAGATTTGTGATTGTGCAACCTAACAGCACCCCGCCACGCACGCCGATACACCTGTGTGTGATCGGCTCATCATCGTGAGAGTGGGCGGATTTGTTTTCTGGTTGATTTTGAATGTATTCGGCACTTACTGCATACGGAGAGGGAAAAACGCCAATAACATGACTAATCGATAAGCTTGCCGATTTCACATAATCGTCGCTTACTGCATGAGGCCCTCAATCTGCATATCTGAAATACAGGTTTCCAATGGACAGCATATAAATAGATACATGTACAATTGTAACCAATGAGTCAATACTAAGAACCTTGTTTGCACATGTAAAATAATAAGTTCTCTTTCATTTGTATGTATGTGTAACGGTGTTTACCCCACCCCGTGGGAGAATCTACATTACTGGTCGTGTGGTGCATGATACCTGCTGTTAACAGGAGGGTTGTCGTCCACCTATGGTAGTGGGGACACAGGACTAGGCTTCTGGGGTTCATACTCCACATATCTCTTTAGAAGTGCAGCGCCTCCATCTGCCGTAGGCTCCAGGAGGTTAAAGTGATCTCCCACGGTAGAACTTATTACCTCTCCCCCCAGTAAGGTCATGCACCAGGCAGGAGGTATATGCAAACAGTAACAGGTTTATTACTCTTCTGAAAGAGAGTTGGTAGAGCGACGCTCAATAACCGTGTGTACACACATACATCTTGATAGTTCAGAGAAATAATCCCAAAGTAGGAACACTGTATTCAATCCATAAACTCATATATATAGCATCATCATATAAGGGGGGGCAAAAATAAAGACCTAGCGGTCAGTCTGCCTGACTACCGCAAAGATGGTCAATAATGCACACCCCACTTAGAGCATAAACATCCCCCTAGGGGTATCAGGTAATAAGATAAGGGCTAGTGCCCATTACCTGCCCTGGGGGTATACTGGAATCTGGAGTGCCGAAGCCGGATGATGGTTCCTCTTCGTGCAATCCTGGAGTGTTGAAGCAATAGAGATGAAGGGGAGCAAAGGGTGCACTGCAACTGGAAAAGTACTTAGAAAAAATATTGGGCAAACTCCAAAATAAAATAGAGAGTATTTAATGAATGAACTCACAGATGGGTGTAAATGACAGCCGCACCAACGCGTTTTGTCCCGCAGGACTTTATCGATATGTATATTTTTGGAGTTTGCCCAATATTTTTTCTAAGTACTTTTCCAGTTGCAGTGCACCCTTTGCTCCCCTTCATCTTTATTACTCTTCTGTACAGTTACAGGAACAAGGCAGGTTCTGCCCAATGCAGTACTCTCATCTATACACCTGATGATGGTCACTGGACCGTCGCTACAAGCCAAGGGCACCCATAGCTGTCCTAGCTCTTCCCCACCTCCTTAGCAGAGGCAGAGGTATGGTCCACACACACGCTCCCTCAGAAGGAAGAGGACTGGAGAAGGCCTAATCTCAGCCTTTCCACTGTGCGACCTGCCTTCCTCAGTGAGGAAGGTACAACCCTCAAATTTAGGGCAGTCCTGCCTTTAAGTACTGCAGGAGGAGGGCACCAGGTCTGGATCATGATGGTCATACCCAGGCCTGATGTCACCGCCTCCCACTGTCACTCAAATGCAGCTCAACGGAGGGGAAAAAACCCCATATCAACTACTGGCAACCTGATTGTACCAGGGTTTACTGCCAGGCCAAGGGCAGAATAGTAGCCATCAGGTGACCTGGCTAAACTCTCCCTCTGGTGGATTCCTAATGACCCCGCGTGGGACCTAAATTTTTGGATACCATCATCGAATGAGCCCTGAACATAACAAGATAACACTTCTCATAATTGATGTCACATTATTATGTATGATATACATTGTCTTGTGAATATAGTACTGTAGCGTACGTGCTTGCCACAAACTGGTACAGGAACGCGGGGCTGAGGTGGGGATGTATAAGCACCGACCTTAAGCCATGGAGTCAGGTCCGGAGTGCGGATTCCATAATCAGACATAGCCAGGTCAGGATTGGAGAAAGTAGGGTTCACGTTATCCAGGCAGGGGTCAAGGCAGGTGGCACACGAGTGGTGGTCGAGGAAACAAGCCGAGGTCATCAACAGGAAATCTTGGGTGAAGGTACTTCAGGGATAGGAACAGGAACTGGAAATCCAGTGCTACAGCACAGAACGGCACCCCCTAGCCGGGTACAGACGAGAGTTGTGGAGACCACTGGGAACAGGAACTGCAGAATCCAGTGCTACAGCACAGAACGGCACCCCCTAGCCGGGTACAGCCGACAGTGGTGGAGACCACTGGGAACATGAACTGCAGGATCCAGTGCTTCAGCACAAAACGGCAACCCCTAGCCGGGTACAGCCGAGAGTGGTGGAGACCACTGGGAACAGGAACTGCCAACAGGAAGACCACAGGAACCAGGGGTGCAGACATGCCACAGGAAACACTGGGGACACCAGCGTAGCCGCTTCAGCGCGGCGGCGAAGTCTGCCAGGAACAAGGGAAGCAGCGCTGGAGCTGCTAAGCAAGAAGGCCTTGTGAAGCAGGGGACTGGAAGCAGGATACCAGGCACAAGGAGGCCTAGCAGGCCAAACAGGGAGTCTGTGACAAGCATAGTCACTTGCAACTTGGATTGCAAAGTCTATGTCCAGCAACTTCCTGAGGGCGGGGCAGGCACTAAAAAGCACAGGAGGCCAATCAAGCCAGAGCTGCACAGGAGGCAGCAGGAGGCAGGTGATTGCAGAAGCAGGGAATAGTTTGTCTGGAACCTGCAAAGCTCCGGATGGATGGGCTCCAGCCAAAGCCAGGAGAGTATTCCTGACAAGTACTTGACAGTTTATTTGAATACACATCCACAGTATGACTGCCATACTGAAACATAGGTTCCTCCCAACATGGAGAATCCTTTTATCAATAATAATGTTCTGGGTCAGGCTTTCTTATTAGCACTCTGGACTCATCAATGACTGTAATGGAGTACACCCTCTTAGGGTTCCGTTCTGAAATGTACTCCACCCTATCCATATACACTGATCTGTCTACCTTCCAGACACGCACCAAGTAAGCTATCCTCTCCTGCATGTTATGGAACGTGCTCCGGCTGTGTTCTAGCACATACGCCGTTACAGCCTCAGTTAACCAGTTTTCCCGGTTAGCGTCAATTTCCCGCATTTACTGCTTGGGGACATACGGGTACTCAAACCCATCGGAGTTCCGGTATTTCTGTACTACATGTCTCTAAGCTCGGCTGATTTTAGTGAGCCTGCGACCCTCAGCCTGACCTGGCAGTACTCAGTATAATGGTTCTTGAACTAGAGGCTCATAATTATCTAGGGCATTACCCATAGGCTGTATAATACCCAACCTAATCTCCGCTTCTCTTTTCCTATTTCTCTGGTGGCCTCCTCGGGACTAAATACTTCTTTAGCCCACCAATCATCCACTATGGTTCCTATCTCTAACAAGAACCTTGTGTGATCCATAAAGGGCACGTACCCCTGAATCTAGGGTGCCACCACGGTAAGGGACTGGGTGGTTCTACTACAGCAGACCTTGTGTTGGATGTGTTGCTTGAGAACCTTGAAACATCAGACACATCAGACATGGCATAATGACTGACCCCACTGTTGACACTACACACATCATCTTCTATACATATGTCCTCGGGTAACATTTCATTCCCATAGGACCAGTCCTTCCAATCTGAAGAGGGAACAAGAGTCTAAGAGGTCCGCAGGCTCCTCTTTTTAGAGTTCCTGTTTCATGCAGCCTGATCAGCTTCTCCAGGCCGTAACCAACCCTGAGACATTCGGGTAAAAGGTGTTCCCTGGTTAGAAGTCCCGGTAAAAGAAGGACGGCAAGACACCTGGAAACCAGCCGTACTGGTCGAACGTAAATGGGCCTTGAAATTGTCCAAGTCCCGGTCAGTGTCTTGTAAGGCTACATTACCCGGACCCGACACTAATGTGATTTGAACCACGTGAGATGTAGGGGCTGGTGTGGGCCTATGAGCTTGCAAATAGTCCAGTGACTGGGCCAGAAATGCAGGGGTTGGGACATCCGGGCACACCTAAGGTTGACCGTCCTTTTTGGACACTTCAGCACTTTCTGTTGAGCTTTACGCTCATACATAGACTGAATAAAGGCAGTTCTCTTTAAACGAGTGGGAGTGGTACTCACAGGAGCGGGAATCAGAGTAATCTCATCCGCCCCAGCGGTTGCTAACAGATCAGCATCACATCCGGCAAGTCGATTGGAATCCTGGAGCATTTCCAGATCCCGCACCAGAAAGGCGTCAACATCCTGTCGCAGCGTAGAGGTGGAATCTTTATCTTTGTCCGCTCCTGCCACATGGTTGTCGGCACCGGAAGGTACCTGCATCGGTACCGAAAAATCACTGTATAAGCCTCTGCACCTCCACAAAAGGTAGGCTCATCCGCCTCTCAGGTCTCATGATCATAGTCATCGGTAACGGGCTCCGCTGTCGTGAAGAGTCGTTGGCACCATTCAGTCCATCTTTAGTCTCGGTCGGCATTGTCAACAATGGCTGAAACACCACCGAAGACCGACGGCTACTCGTGCATGAAGAGGGTAGGGACACATCCGCAGGAGAAGGGCACCGGATCATTTCCGAGTCCACAGTGGCAATAGGCAAGAGCTCTCCAGGCTCCTGCGCCTCTGGGAACAGCGGTGTCTCCTCACCCCAGACAGTCAGCTTACCCAACATCTCGTGGACTGGCTTCGGTTCACCGACTGTCTCTGGTTCCTCGGCAGGGACTGGGTCTGGTACTGTCTCAGCCTGCTCGATAGTCATCGGGATACTCGGATCCCCTTGGATCTCATTTCGGGTGCTCGGGCCCTCCGAAGCCTCCATACTTGAGGTACTCATATAAATAACAAATACAAATAGCACATTGTCACGTACTGCCCACCTGACAGCACATGACCTGCATACAGGAAAAGGGTTAATACTCCGCTTGCAAGCGGTTCCACCCTTCTCTCCGCAAAGGTCCCTCAAATGGATATTATCTCCCCTAAAGGAAAAGGATTAATACACAGCTTGCCCCACCCTTCACCTTTGCAAAGGTCCCTCAGATGAGTAACATCTCCCTAAATCTGTCCCCATATACCACCTGTCACGAACAGCACAAAAGTGAGCACGTGACTTAGATATGCAAGCAGGCTTAATACACAGGGCTACTTTAGCCAACTCACCTTTCGTCTCCCCAAGGTACCTCTGATGAGTTAATATTGACCCCTTACTCAATTGCAATCATATCTATATGCTTCCACCACCCGGGATAGTTATGCAAATCAAAGATGTCAAATAAATATTTGCCAGGGTCCCAGGTCCCTGTTTATTATAGAAAAAAACTAAGCACTTTAACACACCAAAATCCGTTGTAGCAAAAATGTGTTTGAAATGTAAACACTCTTTGTAGAGGGTGCAACTATTCATTCAGAGCCCAAAGCATTACTTATGACATGTGACATGTTTTAATGTAGATAAAAATACAGTGCTTAGATTACAGAAAAAACAATACAATACAAGAACATACAATTATAATAAATGCTGAACAGTTTCTCAAAATAAAAAGAATATAACATAAAACAAAACCCTATACATTACCAGGTGTCATATGTTTTCTCCCAGAGAGGTCACTGGTACTGAACATGAGCTTTCACGTGTTTGGTCCAAATACACCTCTGTTGAAATCTAAAAATCTAATACACTGCTCAGACTTAAATATTCCCTTTTCCCATGGAAACCACATAAGCCCCCTGTCGTTAATCAGCTTTGAGATTGACGGTTTTATGACAGGGAAAAAAAATTCCTTCCAAATGATGTTTGGATCTGCCTCAGGATATACCCGCACCCATAACTTCCTTTCTGTAATAGTTACACACATGTTACAATACATGCTAATGGCAGGCGCAATGAGACTAAATATTACTATTTTACCCTTAAACCTGAGCGATAAATTAATATCTGTCCCTTATTATCTCTTAATCATGTGGTGTCTGGTGTCAGTACATCCCCCTCTGTCACGATTACAGAATTGTAACTCTTACCATGCAGAGGAGATGACATCACATGATATTCACATTTTTAATAAAGTCTTTCGTTGGTTTAATACATTCTTAGCCATGCCCCTTTGCCATCCATTATCCCCTTACAAAGAATGCTTTAAAAATCTTTTGTTTGTGTTAGAAAACTCATCACTGACAGAATATACTGTATGTCTTTATCTCTAGATATTATCAGTTAAACCCTAGGCCTGGCTAAGGTGTTAACATACCAAAAACCCTCTCTTTGTACTTTTCAAATCCAACTTCAATTGAGTTCCCTTTATGATCCAACCCAATATATAGTTATTTTCAACCCCAAATGTTGCCCATTAACCCCTGAAGCACCAGATTGATTAAAATACTTAATATCTTATGATATTATCATGACACACATAATGGGATGAAGTGTTTTACACATAAAAGTGACATTTAGGAAAAGGAGACCCTGTCCCAAAGAGCTTACAATGTAATTGGTACAGTAAGCAGGAAAAACGTGCAGAGACTGTAGGAAGGTGTTCTGGTAAATACGTCTGCAAGGGGCCAAGGTTTGTATGATGTGTAAAGTATCAGTCACAGAGTTACTCATATGCTTCATTAAGGAGGTTTGCCCCTTCCATACCTTATTTTATTTCCTTGAGCAGGATCTACCCATTCTTGTCTCTAAAAAATTAGGTCCTGGACTTTGTCCTTGTGACATATTTGAGCTTCCTTTAGTGTCACTAGTCAATAATTTAAATTGTTAGGTGTGTGGTCTCGGTTGGGGTTTAGGTTTTAGCCCCTGCATTTGGCAGGTCCAAATATAGGCCCTACCTTTATTCTAATCGTTTATTACCTTTTAAATTTAGATTTCTTAAGATATAATAATTGTTCCTTATATATTTTAAGCCGTTTCTTTGTCACAAAGTATCATTGTAAGAGTGCGTTCACTTAATATTTCTGTTTTTAATATTTCTTTGATTGTGTCGGTCAGATGTACTCCTTACGCTTCTATGATGATCCGAATTAGATCTAAAGATGCTCTAATCAGGATCTTGCATGTCCTCTTGCAGAATTCTATGTTCCCAATGCCGGTAATTTAACGGATCTGCTGAAAATCTTAAAAGAAAAACAAGAAAAATGTTTAAAAAATAAAAGGGCCATGAGAGATACCTCTTTAAGTACTGTACTTTGCATTTTATTTCCCCCCTGACGTTTCATCAGGAAAGACATGACTCCTGCTCATAAACTACAGTACTATAGTATATGAACATAAAGAAAGACACTTATTTTATCTTTCTAATCTGAAATCCAATAATCCTGGAAAGCAAGAAACAATTGATATGTCTATGCCCATCAGGTATGTTTTAAAACCCCACATCTTAAAAAAGCAGTTCCTCTACAAAGTTAAAGATGTGTGTTGCCCTATTGTTTCTCCAAGGTCTTTGTGAATGAGCAATAATTTGAGGATTCTGCTCATCACTCTTTGCTAACTTTGTTCTGAGGAAATAGATATAGCGTTGGCAAATTAAGCTGCCCCCTTATATCACTCTTCCCAGTTCAGCACAGTCTTCTGATTGTGTCTATTCTTTCAGATGTCCTGATGTGTCAGAGATGTCAATGACAAGCCTCAAACAAACCTACACTTTTTAATAAGCAAATCTGTCAGCACCAGATTTTGAAAGTCGTGCTGCATCTCCTTAATCTGTAGAGCACCCATCCTTATCTGAAGAATTTCTACTATGCCAAATCCCTGCCATATGAAACACACATCTCCTTTGTTTACCAAAAGAAACCAAATTGGCCAAAAACATTAATAGCAAAATAAAAGGATTTTTATGTTTGCAAACTGTACTTCTGTCTTTCTTCGGCATTGTTTGGTATGTTTTGGGGGTTGTACAGTGTCCTTTTTTAATGCAGATTCACAATAATATTGTGATTTTAATTCTGCTCTTGTTTATCTTGCTACACTATTTTGTTAACATAAAAGAGTGACAAACAACTTATTTTATGACTAAATATTCAAAAGACTAGATTTCATGTAGCCAGTCAAATATATATATATATATATTCTTTTCCTCTCTAATATGTAATTGTGAAATCCTCCAATAGCATTTTTTTAGAAACATTTTTATTTTCTACATCTTTCTTTGTAACCCTGCCCTGATCATTAATTATAAATAATTCCTCCAGTAGATATAATGAGATAACATATAGAAGCTTGTAACAAGAAGTACAGTATATTGTATATTTAATTAAAGTTGTTCTAAAGGTTTTTAATGTAAACTTAAAAGACTTAAACATAAATGTGTAACGGTGTCCCCCCCCCCCCCCCAATCTCACATTTGCCCCTTACGTGAGGTTCCGCGGTGATATGGGGAAATACATCAGGACTGGCTCATAAGGTAATGAGAACTACTCACTTCTGGTACAGCGCCTCCAGCTCTTCCAGGTCCCCACGACAGCAGGGAGGAGTCTCTGAAAGAGAACCTCTGGGTGCAGCTTCTCCCTGAATGACTCCACTCTCAGGAAAGAAGGTTCTTTCATGTTGGACATTCTTTATTAACATCATTAGTGGCAGACTGCCCATCATTGCGGCCGGTCTCTAGCCGTTCATCATAAAGGTTGCCCACCTCAAGGAAGTCCCTGGACACCACTCCTATTCAGGGCCCTAGAAGATGTCCTTGCTCTTCCCTTACTCCCTAATAGAGTAAGGGGAATAGTCTGCCCACCTCTCCCCTAGGGGAGGGCCACAATCCTTACCAGAGCCCTGGCAGAGTGTTGGGTCAGACAGTCTCATTCAGGTGGGATGAGACACTCACACACAGACTAAATTCAGGAAGTGTTGCATACTATATAGCTTCAGTAGGCACCACCTCTGTGTCACTGTAAGTGGACACAGAGCATGATGTCACTTCCTTCACTACACAATACACATCACAGGGGATGAGGGAAAACCTCATGATTACTCCTGGCAAACCTGCCCTTTTAACAGGGATTATTGCACAGGAGGAGAAAGGCATGTAACCCCAAAATTACACAGGCTACACATGGTTATTCAATATGTTTTAAAGCAGCAATCCCACCTACTCATGTTGTGTTGTTGTTGTTTTTTGACATAATAATATATTTACATAATTCAGAGGGGGGGGGAGGTCTCCGGATTGCGACTTCCTATTGGATGACAATTGATGCAGTTGTTTAAATTCAAAGGAACACCAGTAAGTATCTTGGGAAAAAGAGAGGTCGCCAGAGCTAACAATAGCATAGTTCATTGGTAAAATAGGTGGGATTGCAGCTTTAAAGGATAAAGTAACAATCTACTGTATTTTTCAAATGACAGAGCAGGTGGCTGTCTGCTTTATTGTAATCCTAATATATTGTGATAGGTGGCACTCATTTATAGCCTCTAATTTACCCTGTATAGTTCTTTGCATAACAGAACTGACAAAGGTTACATACTTTTTTTAGGGTGTAACATAAGCAAAGATTAGAATTAAAGCATCTATTATTGTGAATCTCGCACTTTATATTTGTTTTATCAGGACTATTCTTTCAACTATAATTTAGGAACAATATTATTTGGTTGGTTGAGTTGGATGAAAATATATTTGGTTTAATGTAATACGGGAACGTTAGCAGAAGTACGCTCCTTGATCAGCTTTAGTGGTCAAATGGTGGTCAATGGGGTGCAAACCAGGAAAGAACAATGGCAAATTACAAAGGAAAAGCACTGTATGCTGCACTCACATGACCAGTAAGAGTTGAATAATTGTAATAATTAGTAATTAACTTTTATTGGGAATTTATATAAAATAATGTCAGACTAATAAAATTAAAAAATAGTGCATTTTCACAAATATATGTCCAAAAAGTGACATGGGTGAAAAGGTGATTATTGGTAGTGTATCAGATACTGGTGTCCAAGTACAGGCACACCATGTGTTAGGATGTTAAATACATGCAAAGCAGTCCAGTGTACAGTAAGTGGAGAGAAGACTGATATTCCAGAAGTTACCTGGTAATTAGGATTAGCTGTAGAGGTGAAGCAATATTTGCAGGTAGAGCTATAATGAGCAGCCCCTATGGGGGTAGTTAGTATAAGTGCTCCTGTGTAATTAGCTGTACATAATAGCAGTAAATAGGAGTACTTAAGTTCTAAGATCTAGAAACCCTAGTCCAGAACCTGATCAGATCATGGGAGGGGGAATAGGGGACCCTACAGCACGAGTCTAGTAATAATTGGTAACCTGTGGATATGTGGTACGCTACAGCACTTTCTTCTCCCCTTAGGCCGCACTGCCAATCGGAGAAGCAAGTGAAGTGTCTGACTGCCCTAGGAAAATCCCATGCTGACATAATGACGTCAGAGCAGCGACCAATGAGTGTTTCGCATCATCTTGACGCTTTTTCAGATCATCATGATGACGCGAAACGTTCATGGGTTGCCACTAGCGGTGTAACAGGGACTTAATCCTGTCGAAAGGAGGCTTCAATATAAAGCCTGAATTTGTCTGAGAAATCCAGCAGGGAGCTGGTTAATTGCAGTTAAAGACAATTAACCAGTCTCCACCTGGCTAATCAGACATGTAGAAACACCTCCTGCTGGAAACTGCAGGAGAGAGACTCTTGAGCACAGTTATAACTGTGTTGCCAAAAGAGACGTTGTCTTGAGCACATGACTGTGCTGACATCAAGATCTCAGAACCAGCCCTCTATTCCATGGCACTGCAAGACCCTGGAACCCTCAATGGACACCAACCCAGACTCAGAGACTGACAAAGGGCCCCTGCTTACAGTTACCTCTTTTGGACTTTGGGGTTATAGGTTGTGCGAACAAAAAATAGCGCAAACTAATACCAGCTTAAACCAATATACAAGTGCAATGAAGTATAGTGAATAAATACAAACTATAATGAATAAATACAAAATATTAAATGGTGAAGTACCAAAAATAGTGAACGTCCAAAGTTACAGTGAAATTAATAATTGGATGAAATCACCATACAGGAGAGATGCAGCTGGTAGGTGTGATGTTTCCCAACATCACATATAGGGAATGGCAGCAGAACTTATCAGAGCAAAGGACTCTGCATAGGTTTATGTAAAAGGAGGAGGAATACATATATAGTGCAGACATGCTAAACACCAAAAACTCAAAAATAAAAACTGTCAAGTGCCCACTCACGTGGTGGTATAAATTAGCAGGCATGTGCAGATAAATCTGATCTGGAACTGGGTGTAGTTGGTGATTTTGCCTGGATCTCCCCAGAATTAAAGAGAATAAAAAACAGACATAGTACAGATCAATTTAATAAAGGCACACAATAGAGCCATGAGCTCCATCAACTCACATGCTCCAATGAATAAAAGGCTGATTAAAAGCTGCAGCGTCCCAAACACTCCATCGGAACCGGTCACCAACGGGTTAACCGGCTTGTGCTTCTGTAGCTCTGTATCCCTGATCCTGGCAAAGTTTGGTTGAGCAGGCAGTCGGTGCACAGTGGGTTACTCCATCACACGGACAATGGTAGCAGGCAGCGGGCATCCTCCACTGATCTTACCGTCTTCTCCTCTGAATCTCAGGAAGCCGGGCCAGCGGGGGGAACTCAAAGCGCAGGTCTTCGGCTGCAGATGTAAACTTGCTCAGTGGCAACTTGTAGAGATGGCAGCGGATACCAAACAACATGCAGCGGGAGCAGGAAAAATAAACACCTTATGCGTTTCACTCAAGAGTACTGTGAGCTTCCTCTGAGGTGTATGGAAACGTTGAGAGGTATGGAGAGGTATGGAGACGTTGTCTTGAGTACATGATTGTGCTGACATCAAGACATCAGAACCAACCCTCTATTCCAGGGCATTGCAGACCCTGGAACCCTCAATGGATACCAACCCAGACTCAGAGACTGACAAAGGACCACTGCTTACAGGTACCTATTTGTGACTTTGGGGGTTATAGGTTGGAAAGAGACTTATTTTATATTATAGGCTAAAGCTGTAAAATTCCGGACATTATTGAAATCCCTGCTCTCTGATTGGTTAAAATTCGGGGCATTATTCATTCAGTAATGCCTGGAATTTTTGGCAGCTTCCCAAGTGTTTATTTCTAGCCAATCAGCTTTTCCATTGTCAGAACAGCTCTGAGACGGGGCAGGGGATTGGTCAGGAGGCAGGAACAGCTCTCAGACAAGACAGGGGATCGGTTGGGAGGCAGCAGCCAGGCAGTGACTCCTTCCCTCCGTGCACAGAGCTCCACGCCGTACACAGTGAGAGGAGGGAGAGAGTGTATTTGTAGCTGCAAAGTAAGTGTTGGTCTGTAGAGTTTGTTTGTAACTGCAGTTTCTGCCTGTCTAGTGTGTGTGTGTGTCAGCAGCAGCAGCGTTTGTGGGTGTAGCTGCAGAGATTGTATGTAGCACATAGCTGCACCAGTTTGTATGTGTGTGTGTGGGTGGAGATGCAGTGTGTGTGGTGCTGTTGTGTTGTATGAGTGTGTAGCAGCAGCAGAGTTTGAGTGTAGCTACAGAGTGTGTGTGTAGCAGCAGTTTGTGTGTGTGTGTGGAGCTGTTGTGTTGTGTGTGTGTAGAGCTGCTATGTGTGTAGAGATGCAGTTTGTTGTGTGTGTGTGAAGCAGACCCCTCGGAGGACCTGAGGTTATAGTCAGTATCCCAGAAAGGCATCAAAAAAGTTAGCAGATTGACAGGTGCTTGGCCTTGCAAGGTTTTAAAGGCCATCCCAGAGAACTTGAATCGAACATGGAAAGTCACTAGAATCCAGTGTGCAGATCGCACAGGAGAGGAGTAATATGCTCAAAGCGAGAAACACGTGTTAGCATCTGAGCTGCAGCTTTCTGCACAAGCATTAGCCTCCGCATCAGGCACACCGGTAACCTTGTATACAAGGCATTCCCATAGTCCAACCGCATCGACACAAAGGGATGCACCAGTGACACTAGCCTCAGATAAAAAGAAAACAGTCTTAACAACTGAGGCCACTTTGGCTCGTATGTTGAGACTCTGGTTAAAGAGGATGCAGTGGTTCCAAACCTGGGACACAGGCAGTGGCTGTGCCCCATTGATTATGGGAAGCTTGCAAATCCCCTGTCCCTTAATCAAGTGTCTTGCCGAACCAATAATCGTTAGTTTCATCTTGTTAGGATTGCGCTTTAGCCAATTCATCTCCATCCCTGCTGCCACCTCATCTAAGCAAGCCACCAATGTAGCAACAACTGTCCCTGGGCTGCCCGGAAAGAAACATAGATCTGGGTGTCATCAGCATACTGGTGTCACTTCAGACATTGCCCAGCACTCTTACAGTACATACACGTTGAACTGGAGCGGTGACATCACCGAACCTTGAGGGACTCCAAAGGGGACAGGACCCAGCGGTGACTCATTGGACCCCATAGCCACCTGCTGGGTTCGGCCCTGCAGGAAGGGCCATCCATTGTAATGCGGTCCCAAAGTAAATTGGACAGGCTATTCATTTCTAACATTAAGAGGGAGTATATCTCATGTTATGACAGTATAGAAATGTAAGGGCTAGAAAATACACACAAAAACAAAATGGATTTACAAAACAAGTTCTAATATAAAAATATTTTGTACATACCTGTTCTTCTATATACTATGATATAACACATTATATATACTTCCTGTGGACTGAGAGGAATGGTAGATAAATAGCTTAGTAAGCATGGCAGTGTAGCACTATCCAGTAGAAGCATCTTGTCTTCCGACAAGGTCCGGATCAATGTTTATTAAATACAGCACCACCGTAAATCTCTTAGTTTATAACGTACTGTAATGTAGAACAACTTTTAAGTTAGTGGAGACCTACAATATGAAAGTAAAATAATATTATACTTTTCTCTCAGGATGCCTTGTATGATATGGGAAAGATAAAGTCTATGAGGATTCGGTGTCGATCCCCCAAACTTCTGCTTGACATGGAATTATCTGAATCATTGGAATGTACAAATATTCCAATTTGACAGAAATAACCAAATATGGGACACAACATGAATAAGCAGATTAAAATTGAATCTGTGCATACCATGGCTTGAAAAGTCATGATGTAATGATGGGGCATAGCTTCACTCCAGAGTTTGTCATATGTAAACTTTCACTTGTGTCACTACCAAGAAGTGCAGAATGAGAGCATGATCACGTGGAGAGGTGACTGTTATTTACGGAGATCCTTTATTGCTGTGGATTCAGTGAAGCCCTGACTAAGGTTCCATGAGAACTGAAAGTTTGTCTGTATGTGTCATTAAACTTTCTATTATGCAATAAATTGCTTCTATTGCATCTCCATTAGGTATGCTTTGCTCGTGACATTTGCTTCTATATACAGTATGACCTGCTGGTGGCGAGTTCAGCAGTTGCTGTGAGGTATTCACTTCTGTAGATCTTTTTTTTACTATTGCTTTTTAGTTGGGATTTAACCTATTTATACTAGTGTGATCATTGTACATACCATTGACTATCCACCATGGTCACCATATGGGACAGACTTTATCAAGCTATAGACCCAGTTAAACCTGATGCTAGATCCATCTCTGTATACCACTGAATTGAACTGGAGAGAAGAACAGTATTACAGTCAACCATGAAACAATAGCAAATCTGTAAACATTCCATTCTTGTTTTTTTACCTTTACAGTGCCAGAGTCTTTCAGTACCAGAGTGTGATTGCTTATGAAGTGATCGCATGATGTCGCTGGTACCTGGATGCTATAAACATAAGTGGAGGGGACTCCGTCAGAGCAGTAATCTTATTTTTTTAAACCCAGTGTAGACTTCAAGACCTCTGGATGTATCAGGTTTCAATATATATCATTAGGTTCTCCTGATGCAGAATCTGGCAATCGTTTGTGCCCCCTAAGGGACTGTTGTGTGCAGAGGAGCCTTTTAACATATAGATGTGCATCTTATCAAAAGAGTCATATTACTTCTTAAAGGATGAACAATGAGATTGTATCCCCTCAGTAATTTTTGTCTCTTTATAAAATATATGCTGTAGTCTCAATTAGCTAAATGCAAATCCAACTCCCTCACCTCCAAATCACATACCATAGGCTCACAACAAAAAGGTGCACATCAATTTTTTTAGACGTTTCTGCTTTTTTGCAAACCTAATGACGCTTCATGGATCATTTATTTCTTACACTTCAAAAAGAAATGCAAGCCCAGTAAATATCTGCAAAGTTACATCTCAGCGTTTGAAAGTGCTGACCTAGCCAGGGGGCATTGGGATTTAAATTAGGGTACTATAAAGCAGATGGTCAAGCATGATAGTTCATTTATCAAATAACTCTCTTGAGCATATGCCTGCTTTTGATTTTTGGTGATCAAGTGCTAATTGTCAAAATATATTTTTAACAGAAGCGTGTACAGTATTCTATAATTTCCCACAATAAATATATTTTAATTGTTTGTCAGGCATCTATTGTACAACAGCAGTAGCAATAAGCCTTAAAAATGTAAATTAAATCACATTACAGTTTTATTGCAGTTTCACTCATATCACTTGTGCATTTGAATTTCTTGTATAGCATTGTGTACAGCTTTCTTGGATTGTGAAATAGTAATGATGTCTTAGTATAAACTAGTTTGTGCATTTAATCAAAAGAGCAAGACAAAGTGTTAGCCCTTTAAAATTCTTGGGGAGATTCTTCTCCATGTAAAAAGATGGATCATAGATTTACCTAAAGCTGTCAAAATTGAAAAATGATATTGCACTTCACAAAACATGTGGTAATGTCAGGTATATCAGTCATTCATTACCTTACAGCATATATCATAATTGAGAGCTTTGTTTAAATGAAGTGATCCAATGTACACACAGAGTGAAAACAAAATAAATTACATTAGCAAATCTCAGCATATATGTTGGACACTATGATCGTGCACACTCAGGCAATGGGAGATACTGTATGCTGTATGTATGGGTAACACATTACAGGTGCAAGATAATGCTTGACCAGGGAGGTTCCAGGCGGTTCCCCTCTCCCCCCGCCTTGTACCCACATGCAACGTACAAATAAAGACAGGAAACGGGAGCTGGAGGTAAAATGGCCGCGGCTATTTATTTATACAGAAAACTTAATGGGGTAAATGCACTCCCTGCCAGAGTGTGCTCCTTTGACAGGAGGGGGAGGGGACGGTCAGCCGGCCCTCGAACCGCTGACCTCGTGTCCCCTACGCGAGCGGGCTCTCGAGGTCATGGATAACTGACCTTGCCCACTCGTACTCCCCCCGGGCTCAAACGGCCCAGCTCCCAGTCTGGCAAGAACAAGCACCCACCCCCCAAGAGCCGCCGCGACAAAGGCAAAACTGGTCAATGACCCCTCCTGTTCGGAACCTCGTCCTTTCACTCAGCACATTATCAGCTGTTCGTGCTGTAACGGAACAAAGAACCATTAACACGGCATACAATGCATATGTCCACATTCCTGGGAATACCCTGCCCTGCTCAACCTTCTGCTGCCGTTCATTCCATGATTGCAATCACTAACTAAGGGGATGGGTGGGTGGGAAATCGTCTGGCGGGCAGCCAAAGAGGATGTGCTGCCCGCCAGCCTGGCCTTAAGTAGGCCTTCCTGGAACTCCTCCCCTGTCCTGGGGAGGGAGGTGTGGGGGCGGGCCAGCGAGGGGAAGGCCGGACCCCCCCCCGGTCATGAAGCCCCCCCGCCTATGGCTAGGGGGGCCGCTTGACCAGGGAGGTTCCAGGCGGTTCCCCTCTCCCCCCGCCTTGTACCCACATGCAACGTACAAATAAAGACAGGAAACGGGAGCTGGAGGTAAAATGGCCGCGGCTATTTATTTATACAGAAAACTTAATGGGGTAAATGCACTCCCTGCCAGAGTGTGCTCCTTTGACAGGAGGGGGAGGGGACGGTCAGCCGGCCCTCGAACCGCTGACCTCGTGTCCCCTACGCGAGCGGGCTCTCGAGGTCATGGATAACTGACCTTGCCCACTCGTACTCCCCCCGGGCTCAAACGGCCCAGCTCCCAGTCTGGCAAGAACAAGCACCCACCCCCCAAGAGCCGCCACCGACGGGTCTATTTAACCCCCCTTAAACTAGGCCCGTACCGCCAACCCTCCAGACCCTCTCGAAGCCCTCCCGGAAACTCAAATAAGTCTACCCCGCCTGGCATGCCTAGCAGCGGGACCGATGCTCCTCTACCGGCCCAGCCTGTCTTCTCCATTCCACCTGGGGCTGCCAATCGCGCCTGGGGCAGTAGTTACTCAACTTGCCATGCTTTTTAAAGATGCCCTGAGAATCGCTTTTTTCGCTGCACTATCCCTCACCCGGTCCCGGACATACCCACCTCCGGAGCCGCAGGCCGCCTTTGCCCAGCGCTATCTGGGATTTCGCCTTTTATACTGCTGCAGGCTTCTTACCCGCCCTCAGTGACCCCTAGGGAATCGACCCTGGCAGTGGACTGGGCCACGCCTCTTCCCTTGCTCGCTCTGTGTCGCCCACTGCAAGCCTTGACGCATCTCCTCGATACCGCCCTAAACGCGACTCCTTACCATTACCCGATACGCCATATGCCGTACCTTCCACGGCGTGTCTCCATCAACCGCCTGCTGGGGCTGTTCCACCATCTGTGCAGTGCGTGATGCTGCCGGGTGGGTCAGCTACCGCGCCCCTGACCCCGGCCGTGGCTGAAGAATTGAAAGACACCGGGGTCCGGCTGATGGCTGTTGGTACTGGAATGGGATTCGCGGTGCCAGTGACCCCGGCCGTGGCCATCTGTGGCTTCCCGTGAGGAAGAGACCTGGGCTGCGACTTGGTTCGCCCTTCACCCGATGCCGGCTCCACGTAGTCGAACCCTGCTGGGTTCTCTGCTCTACGAAACACATTGGCACCAACCGCGGTTGCGGTTGGCCGTCTTTTTCTCCTTGGCCCTGCCGACTCTGCAGGCGAAATCCTGACAGTGACACCGCCCGCGTCAGCAACGGGCGGCCGTGTGGCGTGCCGTGACGCCCTGTTCTGCGTCACGGTGGCTGGAAGTCGCCGCCCCTCCTTGGCGGGCCGACCTGCGCGCCGATCCGCCGTGTCCTGCGTCCCAGCGGTCGAAGTCCTCCCCACCATCGCTGAGGCCCGACCAGGCCGCTGTGACGCCCTGCCTCGCGGTACCGTGACCGAGGGCTGCCGCCCTGCGTGCGGTTGCTGAACTTCGCCTGCCGCCTTGCACTGCAGCACCCTCCGCGCTCCCTTCCTGTGGAGCGCGGCTTCTCTGCCTGCCGCCTGTCTAGCGCGCAATGCTGCCTGAGGACTGTCGCCTGACGCGTTGTGCTGCAGCGCCCTCCGCTTTGACGCCCTGCCTCACGGTACCGTGACCGAGGGCTGCCGCCCTGCGTGCGGTTGCTGAACTTCGCCTGCCGCCTTGCACTGCAGCACCCTCCGCGCTCCCTTCCTGTGGAGCGCGGCTTCTCTACATGCCGCCTGTCTAGCGCGCAATGCTGCCTGACGCGTTGTGCTGCAGCGCCCTCTGCTTCCCCTTCCCGCGGGGAGCAGCCTTAGTGCCACGTGCTGGTTTCGCAGAGAACGCCTGCAGCCACCGATCCAACCATGCCTCGTCATGGTTTTCCGCCTCGACTTGAAGAAGGCGTAACTGCTCTGCCATTGCTGCCATGCAGCCCGCTTCCCGTATGCCTGTCCAGAATTTTCGCGCGACGGGGCACCGGCCCGTCCCTACCCGGCCCTGCTTGCACGGGTCGCGACTATTGCCTGCCCCAGGATTAGCAACCCAGGGCCTCACGCGCTGTGACCGCGTGCCTTCGCCAGCCCCTCTCCCCGCACAGCAAACCGTACGCACCCGCGCGCATTTCCGTGTGCCCATATACACCCGCGCGCATTTCCGTGTGCCCATATACACCCGCGCGCGCATTTCCGTGTGCCCATATACACATATACACCCGCGCGCATTTCCGTGTGCCCATACCCACCCGCGCGCACCCATATACATCCACGCGCACCCATATAAACCCGCGCGCACCTGCGTGTGCCCTGCTACACACGCACCCCGCGTGTGCCCGTATACACAGACGAGCGCATTTCCGTGTGCCCATATACACACACGCGCATTTCCGTGTGCCCATATACACACGCGCGCATTTCCGTGTGCCCATATACACACGCGCGCATTCCCGTGTGCCCATATACACACGCGCGCATTTCCATGTGCCCATATACACACGCGCGCATTCCCGTGTGCCCATATACACACGCGCGCATTCCCGTGTGCCCATATACACACGCGCGCATTTCCGTGAGCCCATATACACACGCGCGCATTTCCGTGAGCCCATATACACACGCGCGCATTTCCGTGAGCCCATACACACGCGCGCATTTCCGTGAGCCCATATACACGCGCGCATTTACGCGTTCCCATATACACGCGCACATCTACGTGTGCCCGTATACACACGCGCGCATCTACGTGTGCCCATATACACACGCGCGCATCTACGTGTGCCCATATACACACGCGCGCATCTACGTGTGCCCATATACACATGCGCGCATCTACGTGTGCCCATATACACACGCGCGCATCTACGTGTCCACATACACGCGCGCATTTACGCGTGTCCATATACACGCACGCATTTACGCATGTCCATATACACGCGCGCATCTACGTATGCCCATATACACGCGCGCATTTACGTGCACCCCTATACCCATGCGCGCATTTACGTGCACCCCTATACCCACGCGCGCATTTACGCGTGGTATTTATCATCTAATAATTACTACAGTATATTTATATAGTTTATAATGTCACTAGATAAAGAGCTCTACTGACATCTACGTGTGCCCATACACACGCGCGCATCCACGTGTGCTCATACACACGCGCGCATCCACGCGTGCGCCCATACGCACATGCGCACATCTACGTGTGGCCATACATACCCGCACGCATCTACGTGTGCCCACGCACGCAAGCGCACATCTACGTGTGCCCCTATACACCCGCACACTTCTACGTGTGCCCCTACACATATAAACATCCACGTGCCTACATACTTACTTCTGATGTGCCTACACGTATATCGCAGAGAACAACGCATGCAACCACCGATCCAACCATGCCTCGTCATGGTTTTCCGCCTCGACTTGAAGAAGGCGTAACTGCTCTGCCATTGATGCCATGCAGCCCGCTTCCCGTATGCCTGTCCAAAATTTTTGCGCGACGGGGCACCGGCCCGTCCCTACCCATCCCTGCTTGCACGGGTCGCGACTATTGCCTGCCCCAGGATTAGCAACCCAGGGCCTCACGCGCTGTGACCGCTTGCCTCCGCCAGCCCCTCTCCCCGCACAGCAAACCGTACGCACCCGCGCGCATTTCCGTGTGCCCATATACACCCGCGCGCATTTTCGTGTGCCCATATACACACACACGCGCGCATTTCCGTGTGCCCATACACACCCGCGCGCACCCATATACATCCACGCGCACCCATATAAACCCGCGCGCACCTGCGTGTGCCCCTCTACCCACGCACGTGCGCGCCCTGCGTGTGCCCGTATACACACGCGCGCGCATTTCCGTGTGCCCATATACACACGCGCGCATTTCCGTGTGCCCATATACACATGGGCGCATTTCCGTGAGCCCATATACACGCGCGCATTTCCGTGAACCCATATACACGCGCGCATCTACGTGTGCCCACATACACACGCGCGCGCATCTACGTGTGCCCATATACACACGCGCATCTACGCGTGTCCATATACACGCGCGCATTTACGCGTGTCCACATACACGCGCGCATTTACGCGTGTCCATACACACGCGCGCATTTACGCGTACCCATACACACGCGCGCATTTACGCGTGTCCATACACGCGCGCATTTACGCATGTCCACATACACCCGCGCGCACCTGCGTGTGCCCCTCTACCCACGCACGTGCGCGCCCTGCGTGTGCCCGTATACACACGCGCGCGCATATCCGTGTGCCCATATACACACACGCGCGCATTTCCGTGTGCCCATATACACACACGCGCGCATTTCCGTGCGCCCATATACACGCGCGCATTTCCGTGAACCCATATACACGCGCGCATCTACGTGTGCCCACATACACACGCGCGCGCATCTACGTGTGCCCATATACACACGCGCATCTACGCGTGTCCATATACACGCGCGCATTTACGCGTGTCCACATACACGCGCGCATTTACGCGTGTCCATACACACGCGCGCATCTACGCGTACCCATACACACGCGCGCATTTACGCGTGTCCATACACGCGCGCATTTACGCATGTCCACATGTCCACATACACACGCGCGCATTTACATGCACCCCTATACCCACGCGCGGATTTACGTGTGGTATTTATCATCTAATAATTACTACAGTATATTTATATAGTTTATAATGTCACTAGATAAAGAGCTCTACTGACATCTACGAGTGCCCATACACTCGCGCGCATTTACGTGTGCCCATACACACGCGCGCATCCACGTGTGCCCCTACACACGCGCGCATCCACGCGTGCTCATACACGCGTGCATCCACGTGCACCTGCCTACGTGTGCCCATACACACGTGCGCATCCACGTGTGCCCCTACACACGCGCGCATCCACGCGTGCTCATACACGCGTGCATCTGCCTACGTGTGCCCATACGCACTCGCGCACCTCTACGTGTGGCCATACATACCCGCACGCATCTACGTGTGCCCACACACGCAAGCGCACATCTACGTGTGCCCCTATACACCCGCACACTTCTACGTGTGCCCCTACACATATAAACATCCACATGTGCCTACATACATACTTCTGATGTGCCTACACGTATATCCATATATCCAACTACCTGTGCCCACACACCTATCCCCCACACATGCGCCTCCGCACGCACGCCTCCCCATGCGGCCATCCATGAATTAATTGGGGAATTCAGATAAAGTAACCAAGCATAAATGCTAAACATTGCGATTCCCATTAACAAGTATTTATCATCTAATAATTACCACAATATATCTATATAGTCTATAATGTCCCTAGATAAAGAGCTCTATTGACATTATATAATTCTCTGTACCGTCTGAGACCATAAGTGGGGGGGACACGTCGCCAGTCAGACCGCGCTCCCTCCTATGCAAATCTTATGCCAGCCTTTCTGTCCCAACTTCGCCATACCCCCACCCCGCACGGGCGGGCAACTGCTACCCCCGCACGGGATACCAGAAGGAAGCGGCCGCTGGGAGCAGTCAAGCATCCACTTGCCATCACTCCCAGCGCCTCAGCGTGTGTCCCCCCGCCGAACTACAGTATATTTATATAGCTTATAGTATACATGCCTACATACACGTACACCGATTTACCTGTACCCATGTACACATATATACGTACCCGTATACACATATATATACCCGCACACACATACCTGCACATAATCGCCCCGAGCGCATCAGCGTGTGTCCCCGCGCCGAAACTTTAACTGCGGGGGCAGACCGTGAAGCGCCAACCTTGGCCGCCCCCTCTTTGCGCTTACCCCCGGCCTAGGGCCGCAACCACTAAGAGCGGCTGCACTAGCCTATACATGCGTATATCTCCACTTACGTATACGTGCATACCCATATACACATGTACATACACACCCACATACCTGCACATAACACCCATAAATACCTATACGTACATCCACATATATACCCACGCACATATACATATATATACCCATACCACACACATATATATATATACACCCATACCACACATATATATATATACACACCCCCATACCACACATACATATATATACACCCCCATACCACACATACATATACATATATATACATATACATATATGGGGGAAGGGGGGGGGGGGCGCGGGAGCAGCCGCCTCTCCAGCCGCATGGCTGACCGGTCCACCCCAACCCCCGTGCCCCCAGACCACTAACGAAAGGGGGGAGGGGTGGAGGGGCCTCTGCCCGCGCTACACTCCCCATCGGGAGACGGAGGGCCCGCACCACGTGGGACTGCGCCCCAGCCCCCGAGCGGGCCGCGAGCAGCCGCATGAGTCACACGCGGCGAATTTCCGCGCGGGCTGCATGCCTCGGCCGGATCCCCCCCCCCTCCCCGCCGGGGTGCCCCTACCGATGGCAGCCACCGCGGGGCTATGCGGATGGAGGAGGCACCCGCCCGCACAACGCTGCGGGATCAGGTAGTCCCCACCCCCAGGGAAAGCGGGAAAATTCCCGTCAGGCCCCTTCTGCCCGTCAGACCCCCTCTGTCCCGAGACCACCACTCCCCGCCTGCAGCCGCCGACCCCCCTCATGGCACAGGCTTAACTCCGGCCCCCCCAGCTCCATGCTGCGCGCCGCAGATGGAGGATGGGGACGGGCCGCTACACTAAGGGTTCCCTCTCCTCCCTGCATCCCGCCTCCCCCCTCACCGCCGATTCAAAAATCGCGGCTATACAGGAGGGGGGAGTGCCCAGGATTGACCCCCCCTTTCGGGGCCTTACCTTAATTTAACCTGCAGGGAGGAGAGGGACGTCCAAATCGTCTGGCGGGCAGCCAAAGAGGATGTGCTGCCCGCCAGCCTGGCCTTAAGTAGGCCTTCCTGGAACTCCTCCCCTGTCCTGGGGAGGGAGGTGTGGGGGCGGGCCAGCGAGGGGAAGGCCGGACCCCCCCCCGGTCATGAAGCCCCCCCGCCTATGGCTAGGGGGGCCGCTTTCTTTTCTGAAGGTTAAATGAGCATTTTCTGCTCCAATGCAATTTGAATATTTAAAGAAGACCTTACTTGTTACATTACTTGAATCTATTCCATTATCAGATCTTAAATGTCATAAATATTATCAGTAAAATGTTAACACAGTATACAATTGTGTGCCTTGTTTGAGGTTGGCAACATGGAGGGAAAATTTGGTTTCAGATCAGACTTGGCAAGCAGGGATGTGATTGGAAAGTATTTTCTGTAGTTTACATAACATAGACTAATATCAGACAACAGCTTATAACATATATTATCTCGAACAGTCCATGAAATGCCGGTAAATATAATGTATACCTGTGCTCATTTAATATAACCATGTATTATCATCATCACTTTGTTCGCAGGACACACTTGAAAGTGAGAGGTAACTCTCAATGTATTATTTCCTGGTAAAACATGTTATAAATAAATATAAATATAATGTTCCACCACAAGCAGTCAGAATTAGGATTTCACTACTTGAAAAATCTATTTTGCAAGTTTCTTATTTCTATGAATTTATTCCTACAACTGAAACCCAATTACCAATTTGCCTTTTATTATGTAAAAAAAACCAACAAGTTATCTACTGTACTTGTTATCTTAGCTTGTTGCTATAATTCCTCTCCTTTCTTCTGATCCCTTTCATTTCCCCCTCCCGTCTGAATGATGTACTTTACGTTAGAGTGTTTTGTACCATATCACTACAGCTTGTATGCATTAAAAATATCAGACTCTTATTTCCTCTCACCAAACAGCCCAAGGTGCCAGCACCAAAAAAGAGGAGTACAGTAGCTGACTAGGGAACCAAGTCTTCATGAGGACTTCGATAGCGCTTTGGTCCACCCACCACAAAGAGTAGCAATGCAGACAGGTACAGTAAAAAAAGAGAAAGGTGTCATGATAATACCATTAAAATACTCAATATTTTAATAATCTGACACACTAACAGTTAACGTGAGATGCAAGTTACAGCTTAAAAATACATGTATTGTTTTTATTGTGGTCAATCTAGCCTAACCCCGACTTGTTTTATGTGTTTGTGTAGAAGTGGGGTATCTGGGAGCAAGCCTGGTTTAGGAAAGTGGGGTAATTGAATCCTGGATAACTCTTTTTGACAGTGGAAATAAGTGAATGCTCTTTTAATGTAACTTAAAAGAGATTCCTCCAGTGATGGAGAAAGTAAGATGGTGTGACCAGGAAGACATTCCATATGTCTATCTAAGTTTATTAAATATAAATTATCATGAATCTGATATTATTCATAAGAATTACATATATATATATTTGCAACACTTGCGATCAGATAAATTATAGTAAATGTGTCAAAACTATCCACGATTGCGAGGGTGCAAAGGTCAGATATTAATTTGTTTCTCAAACTTTGGAATAACTCTTTGTCTGTGGCAAACTCACCCAAACGCGATGAGGTTGGTCACAATATACAACAGAAGGAGTTATGTGGGATAAAATTATGTTTATACACTCAGGCATTTACTTATTCCAAAGCAAACTATTTTCTCTTTCCAAACCATAAATGTGTCACTGAATATTGATGGGTGGAGGTAGAATTCAGTTTCAATGCAGAGGCTTTGAGGATAAAAACCATGCATTTGAGATATTAATTTAGAATTCAACCAAGGCAGTGTCAATGGAATGACACAAGGAATTGTCATATTTTCAACTCAAGAGAAACTTAATAAGTGTGGTTATGTATGTTCGGAATTTCTGTTTGTTTATCCCATTATTTGGATTAAACTGTCTGCATATACTGTACTGTATGTTTCTTGTAACCTTCTTTTCCGGTAACTAAGCACTGTACTGCTTTTGTATATTAAATCTAAAATGTAATAAGTATTGTCTTTGGGCCCTAATTGAACTTTGCACTCTTTGAAGAGAGTAACTGCATTTTCAGACACATTTTTCTACAATAAACTTTTGTGTGTTAATTACTTATTTTTCTTATTAAATTGGGACACAGAACTCCTAGCAGTAAGAATTATTTCTTTATTCTTGGTGGTAGTAGCAATTTAAGATTATATTTGTTATGAATTGAGCGGAGATCTTACTCATTTGAGTGACCTTGCAGGGGAGAAAAGTGGACCATCTAGATAGCTGTGTGTATTAACCCTTGTCACATATATGTGCTCACATGGGTGCCATTCGTGAAAAATGGTAGCATAGCGGCGGGATAACAATTTTATTTTTGTTATTATGAGAGTTTTTAAGGGTTTTTGTTTAAGCCTGCAGTACAGACAGAACACTTAGAAGTGATTGACCTGTGTGAGTCTTGTGAGAGAACACAGCTCAGTACCCAAACACAGTTCTCAGTGCTTTTCTATAAAACTTACAATCAAACAGTTTTGCTCTCTTCCCTTTTCTTGTTTTCTTTCTCTATCTTTTTATTTTGCTCAAGTGCAGTGAACATGGCTGCTGTATAGCGACGCTGGTATATGGTACAGAGCAAGATGCTACACTGTGCCAGGATGAGCAGAGCAGTGGTGCAGAGGAAGGCATAGCCCTGGAAATTGGCCAATGGTCAGGGGATCCAGGATTGTTCTATTCCAAGGACCCTAACAGTTCTCCCCCATTCAGTGCCATAGATGTGTACATGCAAACTGCTCTCAAGCACATGGGACCGGTAAATTATGCAATGCGGTTACAGCTCATCACTCAGTTTCAGCAAGAGAAGAGGTAAGACGCGAGATATGCTTCAGAGTGTGAGGCGGCGAGATATGCAGCAGAATGCGAGACTGCAAGATATGCCGTTAAGCTGGTGAGAAAAGAATGCTAGGTTTTTATAGTACTTTAGTCATATTGGAGTTTAGTGAATAGCAGTTGCTGGCAATAAATGAGAGTTTGGGCCTTTTCTAAGCTACTGCACGGCTTGTTATAGTCAGAGTGTGATTGCTTGATAAATTTTTTGGTGCAATATTGCCCAGTTAGCAAAGCTTTCTGAATAACTACACATGCAACATCGCTCTAAAAGGGCACTTAAATGCATTATTGCACTACTGTGTATCGAAGTTTAGTGAATAGGCCCCTATGTGTTTATGTGTTATATTTTTTACTTACGCCAACAAGAGTTAATGTTTTTTAATGGATGAGCGTTATTTTGGATATTTTTTTCTGGATCTCCCTCTGCACTGACGAATATTTATGAATGTTGCCGATTTCACAACATTTTTGCAAGTAACAAAATTAGGAGTTTCACAAGCTCATACAAAGTCTCTGCACATCTCAATGACTAGATAATCTGTATGAATTACATAATCCTAATTTAGTGGTTGTGTTATTTGAGACTTTAATAATCAGGCAGGAACCAATTGAATTCTAAACGTTTTACTCAAGATTCTTTACAGATACCGTCATCATCTTTTTTTAAATTCTATTACCTCCTATTATTTTACTTTCAACTACAGATGCAGCGGCCATTATTTTAAGAAATTTGGGCGCCGTTTTCGTGTGCGCTGCTGTACTCCACGCGGCATGAACGCGGAATTGTAATGTGTACAGTACTGTGCTACTGTGCTACTGTGTCAATTTCAGGTGTTTAAAAGCCACGACACTAAAATGCCATTTTATGCACTCGCGTCTTAAGGCGGTATGGTTGGAAGCAATCTGGCACCATGACATGGGTATTCCGAGGTATACACCGCGTGATTTGTTAAAATAATGGCCGCTGCATCTGTAAATAAAGTTGCTATTATTCTAATTGGGGAAGTTCTATATTTCCTCTTTCTACATTTCTCTCCTTCTGCTGCTTGTGATACTGTTGATCACTGTTTTGTCCTCTTATCTTCGCTGTCATCATGCTCGTTCTGATTAGAATGATGCAATGGGTTGCAGAAAAATTCCATACAGAGGTTTTTTTTTTTGTTACTGCCATCTATGACCCTCCTAAAACATTTAACTGCCTCAACAGGCTGGAGCACAGGACTTTTTATAGTTACATGTCTCTGACCTCATTGCTTTTAATGTCTACCTCATTGTATTGTTTTCAGGGCATTTATCATGTAGCAAAAGACATGAGACCAGCAGGTCACACAAAGCCACTTATAATTAAAGACAATTACGTCTGTATCAAAGGGGTTAAAAGAAGATGTTGTAAACTTAGACAACCTTGCTACTGTTTCTAAAGACTAGATTTATTCTTTTGGCTGCAATAGTCTTTTTCCAGGGAGTTCATTGTAAAAGTCAGAAATGGATGACAGATTTACATGTATGGTGGCTGGTAATTCAGTAGGTAGGTGATGGAAGCAGCAATACAAGGCAGCTGCCAGCTGTGAGGTGAAAGTTACAATCATGACATAGAGGAAATATTAATTATAAATCTTCTCTATGAACAACTCTAGCTCTTATTTCACCTATATTTAAAATGTTTTCAGTAATGATTTTATATGAGAAACATCATCATCACAATTTCTGAAGGCTTGCAGACTATTTATTGCAGGGTGTTATATCTACCATGCAGTGCCAGAGCATACTGAGGCTGGCAGCAAATTGAAAAGAATTTATGTTCATTATTACCACTCCTCTCTGCCAAAAAAAATGTACAGCAGAGCGTGAAATCATTTTTGTTCATTGCTACCAGTTGTTTCAAACCAAGTATTATTTCTAGCAAAAACTGTTTTAAAATAACAAAATCTGTGCATAATGGTGTTCTGTGACTAAAATGTAAAAAAGTATTTTCTATTAAGATCAGAAACAGCTCCACCTCTAACTGACATCAAGGTTTCTTGCTAAATTATTATGACATGAAAAGATTTGGACCCTTTCCTCACTGATGTCATGCATGTTCCTGACTATAATACTGCTGTGATATTTTAACTGTTGATTGAAAAAAACAATCTGTTTCGCTGCTGTTCAGTTTTAGTTACAAAATACACCCAAAATGTCAATCTAACTTTTGGAGCTAAAAGTTCTATCAAAATGGTCCAAGTGGCTACAAAGTTAGTATTTAGTTTTTTTTTTAAAAGTGATTAAATAACAACCCAGCTACTTAAAAAAAAAAAAGATAAAACTTTGATCAAACTTTTTGATTGAAAGTTTGATTAAAAAAACACTATATACAGTAAGTGTGCCTGCAGCAGTTCTAACCTGTCAGTGTTGCTTGGGTGAGGGAGGGATCCGGCTTGCTAGTTTGCTGGGTATGGTCAGAAAGGCAGCAAATAAAGATAAAGAGAGAGAGATTGAGGGGCCTATTTACAAAGCAGTGATAAAATAATTGCATTTTCACCCAACATTGGGCCACTTAACACTAGCTTATCGCTAAAAAGCCTACTGCTATTCAGTAAGCCCTGATAAGTCGTCGATAAGAGAGGTTTTCGGCAAAAAAAATTGCCAGAAAAAAAAATTGCCAAACGCACGGCGAGAAGCCACTTATCGCTGCTAATCGCCAGCTTGTCAAACTCGTGCTATTCAAGTAGCCCCGATTATCTTATTGAGGCTAATCGCCGCTCTAGAATGGAGATTTCCTCTCCAAATCGTCTCGTCGGGAAAAGTTGGCAAGAAGGTGGTGAGAAGCTGCCGATAAGAGGCGAGACAGGACTTAGAAAAAAAAATTCATTTTTACTGCATCTGACTCATGCCAGGAGACTCCGGAACCGATACCCATTAATATCACCACCGTACACCCCCGGCATGAATCAGATACATGAAAAATGCATTTACAGGCAACTTCATTACCTTAGCGGCTAACAGCTAAGGCAATGAAGGGGTTAACCACCAGTGTTATGCTTATTGTGGGTGGCGGGGGTGCGTGAAGGTGGTATTTGTCCCTTGATGCGTGTTTAGGTCTTGCGGGTGGACTTAACCCCTTCATTACCTTAGCGGTTAATACCGCTATATATATATATATATAGACCATACGATACCGGTTGCAACACGACATCAAGGGACAGCACGCAGGTAAGTAAATCAAAAATGTTCTATATTTGATAGAAGACACAAAACCCTATATATATATATATATATATATACAGTGTTCGACAATTAATTATAACTACACGCCCGTGGCGGGTGGATTTAGGCCGCGGGCGAGTAGTTCTGCGGCTCTATGAATTCCCCATGCAATTTTCCCTGCTCGCACTATGTGGGCCCATTATTTGGCTCCTTCTGTACCTGCAATGGCCGCGCGGCGTCAGATGCTGTGTTGCCATATTCTTTTCTTGGGGTTGAGGAGGAGCGCTGAATCTCGTGATATGTGGAAAAATATAAATATATATAGTGCAGATGGTAATTCACTGCTTTAAAAGATGTAAAACATAAGAAATTAACTCACAAAAAACGTATAAAATCACTGCATGTCAGAGATCCTTCTCTCTCTGACTGGAGCCCTTTATGTTACTGGAGTCTGTATCCTCTCAGTGAAGTGGATGATATGAAAATAAAGAAAACCACAAATAGTGCAAATAGTATGAACTATACAAATGTATTATGCACAGGTAATTAGGAAACTCACATTTTCCATAATAAAGTGGGTGGTGGAGAGAACCGCCGATAGAAGCAGGCTGCTGTTCGGTGCTTCACTTTCCCCTCACAGTGTAGTTCAATGCCAGTCTATGCCGTCGTGTCACTTCCGGTTTCGCGTCACGTCACTTCCGGTTTCGCGTCACAGGTGAGGGCGGGAAGCCAGAATGGGAGTGATCTCAGCAGTGGATTGCCAGTACTTGCCAGTCCTTCCAGGCGCAGAATCTCTCTAACTCTACGCGTTTCGCAACAGCTTCGTCAGGAGTACTGTGTTGCCATGCCAACATGACGCTCGTGACGTCATGACGTCATGCAGCGTCAAGGAGCTGAGGCGCACGAGCCGAGACACCATTGGAGCCTGGCGCCGGCATGTCCCATCTCCCGCCCACATCTCCCTTTTCCCGCCCGCATGTCCCAGAGGCTGGCCGCATCTCCCGCCCGCATGTCCCAGAGGCTGGCCACATCTCCCGCCCGCATGTCCAAGAGGCTGGCCGCATCTCCCGCCCACATGTCCCAGAGGCTGGCCGCATGTCCCGCCCGCATCGCCCACCCGGCTGGCCGCATCTCCCGCCCGACCTCCAGCACCGCCCGCATCTCCCGCCCTACCTCACTCACCTCACACCCGGCTGCCCGACCTCAGTCACCTCCCACCCGACCAACAGCACCTCCCGCCTGGCTGGATGAACTGCTGCACAGGTGGGTCCCTCCTTTCAATGAATACCCGGTTTGTGTGTGTTTGTGTGTTTGTGTGTGTTTGTGTGTTTGTGTGTGTTTGTGTGTGTTTGTGTGTGTCTGTGTGTGTGTCTGTGTGTCTGTGTGTCTGTGTGTCTGTGTGTCTGTGTGTCTGTGTGTCTGAGTGTGTCTGTGTGTGTGAGTGTGTCTGTGTGAGTGTGTGTGTGTGAGTGTGTCTGTCTGTGTGTGTGTGTGTGTGTGTGTGTGTCAGTGTGTTTGTGTGTGTGTCTGTGTGTGTGATTGTGTGTGAGATTGTTTGTCTGTGAGTGTGTGTCTGTGAGTGTGTGTCTGTGAGTGTGAGTGAGTGTGTGTGTGAGTGTGTGTGTGTGTGTGTGAGTGTGTGAGTGTGTGTGTGTGTGTGTGTGTGTGTGTGTGTGTGTGTGTGTGTGTGTGTGTGTGTGTGTGTGTGTGTGTGTGTGTGTGTGTGTGTGTGTGTGTGTGTGAGTGTGTGTGTGAGTGTGTGTGAGTGTGTCTGTGTGTGTGTGTGTGTGTGTGTGTCTCTGTGAGTGTGTGTCTCTGTGAGTGTGTGCCTCTGTGAGTGTGTGTCTCTGTGAGTGTGTGTCAGTCTCTCTGTGTGTGTGTGAGTGAGTCTCTGTGTGTGTTTGTGTGTCTCTGTGTGTGTGAGTGTGTCTCTGTGTGTGTGAGTGTGTTTCTGTGAGTGTGTCTCTGTGTGTGTGTGAGTGTGACTCTGTGTGTGTGTGTGTGTGTGTGTGTGTGTGTGTGAGTGTGTCTCTGTGTGTGTGTGAGTGTGTCTGTGTGTGTGAGTGTGTCTCTGTGTGTGTGAGTGTGTCTTTGTGTGTGTGAGTGTGTCTCCGTGTGTGTCTGTGCATGTGGGTGTGCATGGGTGTGTGCATGGGAGAGTGTGTGTGTGTGCATGGGAGAGTGTGTGTGTGTGCATGGGAGAGTGTGTGTGTGTATGCGTGTGCGTGCATGGGAGAGTGTGTGTGTGCTTGGGAGAGTGTGTGTGTGTGTGTGTGAGTGTGTCTCCGTGTGTGTGTGTGCATGGGTGTGTGTGGGTGGGTGTGGGTGTGTGTGTGCATGGGAGTGTGTGTGTGTGTGTGTGTGTGTGTGTGTGTGTGTGTGTGTGTGTGTGTGTGTGTGTGTGTGTGTGTGTGTGTGTGTGTGTGTGTGTGTGTGTGTGTGTGTGTGTGTGTGTGTGTGTGTGTGTGCATGGGAGAGTGGGTGTGTGTGCATGGGAGGGTGTGTGTGCATGGGAGGGTGGGTGGGTGTGTGTGCATGGGAGGGTGGGTGGGTGTGTGTGTATGGGAGGGTGGGTGGGTGTGGCTGTGCATGGGAGAGTGGGTGTGTGTGCATGGGAGAGTGTGTGTGTGTGTGTGTGCATGGGAGAGTGTGTGTGTGTGTGTGCGTGCATGGGAGAGTGTGTGTGTGTGCGTGTGTGATACCAGAAGTGTCACCCAGTCAACCCACCCACCCAATCACCCCACCCACCCTCTGTCTCTCACCCTCTGTCTCTGTCTCTCATCCTCTGTCTCTCACCCTCTCTCTCTGTCTCTCACCCTCTCTCTCTGTCTCTCACCCTCTCTCTCTGTCTCTCACCCTCTCTCTCACCCCCCCTCTCTCTCTCTCTCTCTCTCTCTCTCTCTCTCTCTCCCTCTCCTTCTCCCTCTCTCTCACCTCTCACCCTCTCTCTCACCCTCTCACTCTCTCTGCCTCTCACCCTCTCTCTCTCTCTGCCTCTCACCCTCTCTCTCACCCTCTCTCTCTCACCCTCTCTCTCTCACCCTCTCTCTCTCTGCCTCTCACCCTCTCTCTCTCTCTGCCTCTCACCCTCTCTCTCTCTCTGCCTCTCGCCCTCTCTCTCTCTCTCTGCCTCTCTCTCTCTCTCACCCTCTCTCTCTCTCTGCCTCTCACCCTCTCTCTCTATCTGCCTCTCACCCTCTCTCTCTCTCTGCCTCTCACCCTCTCTCTCTCTGCCTCTCATCCTCTCTCTCTCTGCCTCTCACCCTCTCTCTCTCTGCCTCTCACCCTCTTTCTCTCTGCCTCTCACCTTCTCTCTCTCTCTGCCTCTCACCCTCTCTCTCTCTCTGCCTCTCACCCTCTCTCTCTGCCTCTAACCCTCTCTCTCTCTGCCTCTCACCCTCTCTCTCTCTCTCTGCCTCTCACCCTCTCTCTCTCTCTGCCTCTCACCCTCTCTCTCTCTGCCTCTCACCCTCTCTCTCTCTCTCTCTCTCTCTGCCTCACCCTCTCTCTCTCTCTCTGCCTCTCACCCTCTCTCTCTCACCCTCTCTCTCTCACCCTCTCTCTCTCACCCTCTCTCTCACCCTCTCTCTCTCACCCTGCCTCTCACCCTCTCTCTCTCTCTGCCTCTCACCCTCTCTCTCTCTCTGCCTCTCTGCCTCTCTCTCTGCCTCTCTCTCTCACCCTCTCTCTCTCTCTGCCTCTCACCCTCTCTATCTGCCTCTCACCCTCTCTCTCTCTCTGCCTCTCACCCTCTCTCTCTCTGCCTCTCACCCTCTCTCTCTCTCTGCCTCTCACCCTCTCTCTCTCTGCCTCTCACCCTCTTTCTCTCTGCCTCTCACCTTCTCTCTCTCTCTGCCTCTCACCCTCTCTCTCTCTCTGCCTCTCACCCTCTCTCTCTCTCTCTCTCTCTCTCTCTCTCTCTCTCTCTCTCTCTCTCTCTCTCTCTCTGCCTCTCACCCTCTCTCTCTCTCTCTCTCTCTCTCTGCCTCTCACCCTCTCTCTCTCACCCTCTCTCTCTCACCCTCTCTCTCACCCTCTCTCTCTCACCCTGCCTCTCACCCTCTCTCTCTCTCTGCCTCTCACCCTCTCTCTCTCTCTGCCTCTCTGCCTCTCTCTCTGCCTCTCACCCTCTCTCTCTCTCTGCCTCTCACCCTCTCTCTCTCTCTCTCTCTGCCTCTCACCCTCTCTCTCTGCCTCTCACCCTCTCTCTCTCTGCCTCTCACCCTCTCTCTCTCTCTGCCTCTCACCCTCTCTCTCTCTCTGCCTCTCACCCTCTCTCTCTCTCTCTCTCTGCCTCTCTCTCTCTCTCACCCTCTCTCTCTCTCTGCCTCTCACCCTCTCTCTCTATCTGCCTCTCACCCTCTCTCTCTCTCTGCCTCTCACCCTCTCTCTCTCTGCCTCTCACCCTCTCTCTCTCTCTGCCTCTCACCCTCTCTCTCTCTGCCTCTCATCCTCTTTCTCTCTGCCTCTCACCTTCTCTCTCTCTCTGCCTCTCACCCTCTCTGTCTCTGCCTCTCACCCTCTCTCTCTGCCTCTAACCCTCTCTCTCTCTGCCTCTCACCCTCTCTCTCTCTCTCTCTCTGCCACTCACCCTCTCTCTCTCTCTGCCTCTCACCCTCTCTCTCTCTCTGCCTCTCACCCTCTCTCTCTCTCTCTCTCTCTCTCTCTCTCTCTCTGCCTCTCACCCTCTCTCTCTCTCTCTGCCTCTCACCCTCTCTCTCTCACCCTCTCTCTCTCACCCTCTCTCTCACCCTCTCTCTCTCACCCTGCCTCTCACCCTCTCTCTCTCTCTGCCTCTCACCCTCTCTCTCTCTCTGCCTCTCTGCCTCTCTCTCTGCCTCTCTCTCTCACCCTCTCTCTCTCTCTCTGCCTGTCACCCTCTCTATCTGCCTCTCACCCTCTCTCTCTCTCTGCCTCTCACCCTCTCTCTCTCTGCCTCTCACCCTCTCTCTCTCTCTGCCTCTCACCCTCTCTCTCTGCCTCTCACCCTCTTTCTCTCTGCCTCTCACCTTCTCTCTCTCTCTGCCTCTCACCCTCTCTCTCTCTCTGCCTCTCCCCCTCTCTCTCTCTCTCTCTCTGCCTCTCACCCTCTCTCTCTCTCTCTCTCTCTCTCTCTCTCTGCCTCTCACCCTCTCTCTCTCACCCTCTCTCTCTCACCCTCTCTCTCACCCTCTCTCTCTCTCTCTCCCTCTCCCTCTCCCTCTCTCTCACCTCTCACCCTCTCTCTCACCCTCTCACTCTCTCTGCCTCTCACCCTCTCTCTCTCTCTGCCTCTCACCCTCTCTCTCTCTCTCTGCCTCTCACCCTCTCTCTCTCTCTGCCTCTCACCCTCTCTCTCTCTCTGCCTCTCACCCTCTCTCTCTCACCCTCTCTCTCTCACCCTCTCTCTCACCCTCTCTCTCTCACCCTGCCTCTCACCCTCTCTCTCTTTCTGCCTCTCACCCTCTCTCTCTCTCTGCCTCTCTGCCTCTCTCTCTGCCTCTCTCTCTCACCCTCTCTCTCTCTCTGCCTCTCACCCTCTCTATCTGCCTCTCACCCTCTCTCTCTCTCTGCCTCTCACCCTCTCTCTCTCTGCCTCTCACCCTCTCTCTCTCTCTGCCTCTCACCCTCTCTCTCTCTGCCTCTCACCCTCTTTCTCTCTGCCTCTCACCTTCTCTCTCTCTCTGCCTCTCACCATCTCTCTCTCTGCCTCTCACCCTCTCTCTCTCTCTGCCTCTAACCCTCTCTCTCTCTGCCTCTCACCCTCTCTCTCTCTCTGCCTCTCACCCTCTCTCTCTCTCTGCCTCTCACCCTCTCTCTCTCTCTGCCTCTCACCCTCTCTCTCTCTCTCTCTCTCTCTCTCTGCCTCTCACCCTCTCTCTCTCTCTCTCTGCCTCTCACCCTCTCTCTCTCACCCTCTCTCTCTCACCCTCTCTCTCACCCTCGCTCTCTCACCCTGCCTCTCACCCTCTCTCTCTCTCTGCCTCTCACCCTCTCTCTCTCTCTGCCTCTCTGCCTCTCTCTCTGCCTCTCACCCTCTCTCTCTCTCTGCCTCTCACCCTCTCTCTCTCTCTGCCTCTCACCCTCTCTCTCTGCCTCTCACCCTCTCTCTCTCTGCCTCTCACCCTCTCTCTCTCTGCCTCTCACCCTCTCTCTCTCTGCCTCTCACCCTCTCTCTCTCTCTGCCTCTCACCCTCTCTCTCTCTCAGACTCTGCCTCTCACCCTCTCTCTCACTCTGCCTACACCAAAATAACCTATACTGCTTTATTCCAGATCTGACTCAAGCTTCACACGGAAGACATTGGAACCCCCCTAACACAGAAGACAGGTAGGAAACACCTCCCCTCCAATGTATAACATTGTGGGAATGAGGTACCTGGACATTGAGGGACTACGGATCTGGTAAGATGCCAGGTAGGATTGCTGCTTTAGATATTGTGAGGCGGGGACGTCCAGACACTGGTTAAGGGGTTCAGGAAACTAGTCATTCACATCTGGCTTTTATTTCTAGATCCGACATTCACACACGCACGCACACACGCACGCACACACGTACACACGTGACAAGGACTAATTGTAGTATAATGTAATACAATAAATACATTTATGTCAAAAATGAATGTTCTGACTAGGAATTTATTAAATGTATTTTATTTATATATTTTATTTTAAAGCGGGGTTGGAGGCGAGACTAGGGTTGGGGGCGGGACTAGAGGCGGGGTTGGGGGCGGGACTAGGTGGCGAGTAGATTTTTTGGTTGGGTGAGTAGATTTTTGGGTGATTTGTCGAACACTGTATATATATATATATATATATATATATATAACACTAGAACCAATCCAAAGATCAGTAAAGGGACAGCAAACTGCTCGGGGTTAATCCAAAGATAGTTGTATTCAAAACATAAATACACGTAAGCCGACGTTTCAGTCCCACATGGAGACCTTCCTCAGGGTCGTGCAACCAACAAGTGACAGTGACCAAACATATATACCCCCACCCATGATGCACCACAACAGAAAAAAACAATCACCAACAGAGCAATCAGTAATGGCATTCAACACAGCTGTATCCTCAGCACTATGAACCAATACCTGCATGGCAATATGTTGTCTGAACCAACGAACAGGGAGCAGTCAATCATGCAATCAGTGTAGCCCACTCTGTCACTCGCGCCCAAGTTCCCAGCGTCGGACAAACAGCGTGTCACATGCCGAGCATGCGCAGTCAACACACAAGCGCTGAGAGCCGGAGCGCCAATCAGGAAGAGACACCACGCACCACGATAGTACACAGGATCCGTCTACTGTATCCCTTGCAACCTAAGACGCCGGCCAACAGCCAGCGCATGCGCAGTGCTAAACTCTATCGACAGTGACGAAGCCACCTATACCGACACTGGTACAGGGCAGGAGAATACCATGCAACCGGTAACTAGAGATGCTCACAAAAAGAGCCACATAGAGAGAGGTTGTTCAAGGTGCCAATAAACGCAGCTGTTTGAATAAAAGCCAAAACTGCACAGACAAACAGGGGAAATGTTGGGTGTGCAAGGGACGTGAAGCTATGGAGAACATATGACATATACAAACATGACATTATACTATATACAAACATGGCAGATAAAGCACACAATCACAAAACAGCATAAGTGAACTAAGATTATAGGAAACAGCCCAATTTGAGCTCCTCATTGAGTCCTCCAGGCATCATAGTACGTAGCTCATAGATTAACCTGGCCTCCTGCTGTAACAGAGTCTTGCCCCTGTCACCCCCACGTAGGGGGACCAGAACCTGAAAAATGGGCATGCATCTGAGCGTGGCCAACGAATGTCTTTTTTCTTTAAAATGCCTAGCAACAGGGAGACATTTTAAGTCCATATCAGCAACATCACTTAGTAAGGCCTTTCTGATAGTCGAGCGATCCATGGCCATGCGTTCTTTAAGCATCCTTACAGCTTTACAAATGTACAGCAGTCCACATTGATACCTGATGAAGTACACCACAAATTTGGATTCACAATTGAGTGTCTGCTTAATTTTAATCGGTGAACCACTGTGCGGATGATTGTAACTCAGGCCATGTTGCATATACTGGCAGTTCGATACGAGCCAGGTTTCTTAGCCAACCATGTAAGAAAAATTGGGATGATCCCCTGGTGGTGCTACAAATATGCCAGGCAGTCAGTGAAAAATAAGCACTTAATAAAGAACCAAATACTGAGTAAATAAACGGAAAGGGTGTCCCAATTGGTATGCCGATGGTATGTGCGTGCCTGAATACCCCACACCTCACCTGTTTGGAGCCGTTGGAAACAATGTCCCCACGCCGATGGAACACACCCCCCCCAGGGAGGAGATGATGGCTGGTATAGACCTCCTCGGCTGAACGTGCGGCAGACCCGGTGAAGGAGACTGACAGGTGTAATGGAGCCCTGCAAGCAGAGTCTCTGGCCGTCTAACCGGGTGCCTGCTGGAAATCTCCTGATGTACCGGTCCGTTGCTGCAGGGGGGTAAGTGGCGGCTGTTAGTGGGGAGGACGACACACTCAAAACCTCCAAGCTGGGTCCGTCAATGCTGGAATGTCCCGGAGCAGGTGAGGGAAGGGGTTATCGGCTGCACACTGGCAATGAGCAGGACACACGCAGCTAGTAAAGGAAATCCTCTCAGATGGAACAGCTGCTCCGTGTATGAAGTGCCGGTGCGTGCTGCAATGCAGGGAGAAGGTCAAAAAATAGTAGTGAAAGAGCAGAGCACTGCCAAAATAATAAAGAGGGCTTGAACCACTGTGAACCACTGTGCGGATGATTGTAACTCAGGCCATGTTGCATATACTGGCAGTTCGATACGAGCCAGGTTTCTTAGCCAACCAAGATGTTGGAATGGCATATTTCTCTATGGGATCAGATCCAGTGACCATATCGCCAATGCTAGGTCCATGGCGACAACAGAACAACGGTGGTTCTTTAGCACATGCGCCAATCCTCTCATCATTCTCCAAGATGCGCCAGTTATCACGAATACACCGCTTGATGTCATTTGTAGCCGTACTGAATGTGCTAACTACATTAAGCCTATTGGTGACCGGTCTTCTGGGTGTCGGTATCAGCAACTCGCTCCTATCAATTTGCCCAACCTTCTGTAGGGCACCATGAATATCCATGGCAGAATAGCCCCTCTCCCGGAAGCGTGTGGCCATCTGTGCAAGGGCCCTGTCGGTCTCTTCCGGATCAGTTGTAATTCTCTTCACTCTTAGAAATTGTGAATAGGGGAGACCCCTCTTCAACGGCAAGGGATGGTGACTAGCTGCACACAATAGTGAATTCTTGTCGGTGCTTTTCCGGTAAAGTCTGGTAGCCAGCGTGCCACCAGATTTATACACTATTGTGTCTAGGAAAGCAATTTCACTGCTGTTAAAGTTAAGGTAAAACGTATAGTGGAAGGGATGATATTCAAAGCAGCGACAAACGACAACAGGTCCTCTTCACTTCCAGCCCACAGGATGAAGACATCATCGATGTAGCGAAGATATTTGACAATATACAGTATTGTCCATAGGTCATATCATGCAATACATGCATCCGCTCATATAGATCCATAATTTTTTTTGCATAAGACGGTGCCATATTGGAGCCCATGGCCGTACCGGTTAGCTGTAAATAATTACGTTTCTCGAATTTTTAGAAATTCTTGTGTAGAATGACTTCGATCAGCAACATGAGGAATTCCACTGGAGGAGCTTGTTCTACACCAAATTCCTCCAATTTGGTACGTGCTGCTTCCAAGCCTTCAGCATGGGGGATGTTGGTGTACAAACTGGACATATCAAGCGTAACAAAGATGCAATCTGACGTATCAACGGATACAAGGCTAAGCTGCTTGATGAAATCCGTTGTGTCTTTGATGTACGAGTCCATTCTGGCTACCAGTGGCTGTAAATAAAAATCCACAAATTGGGAGAGGAGATGGCATACGACCCTCGGGCCGAGATGATGGGTCTGCCTGGCTGTGCAACAGTTGACTTGTGCACTTTGGGGAGAGTGTATAGCACTGGCATCACTGGGTCAGGAACTTACTAGTTTCTTCTGTTATCCAGGCGTTGTTAAGACCAAGTCGAATGATGCCATCAATTTCCCTTTTATAGGCTGTAGTAGGATCCCCAGGCAGACATCTATAGTGATGCGCCACTGAGAGTTGTTGCTCAATCTCTTGTTTGTAGTATTGGTAATTGAGTACCTCAATACCCGCAGCCCTCACCATTATCTTTTTGTTGTTTCGTAGTCTTTTGAGGGCTGATCGCTCGTCTCTAGACAGGTTGTGAAAACTGGTCTTGAGGTTCTTCAAGATTTTACATGAGTCCTTAGTTACCAGGTTTATGAACGTAGCGATGTTCGGATTAGCGGAGTGGGGGTCAAAGGTGCTCTTAATTTTAAATGGATTTGATGTAATACCACTGGACAGGTCGGTTGTATCGTTCTTAGAAAATAAGTCTTTCAACTTCAGTTGTCTATGCAGTCTATATATGTCCACCTCCCACTTAAAAGAATCTTGCGTGTGGGTAGGCACAAAGGACAGGCCCTTTTGCAGGACGCTTGTTCGGCAGCAGTTAGGGAATAGCCCGAGAGATTATATATCACTGTCTCGCTGATTGAGGTTTGTATCCTCTTGTCACTTTGCCTTCGCGCACGGGATACTGCCGATATCCTGCCACCTCTCCTGGTGGTTCTGCATGTGTTGCACCATGCGGAGGTATTCTTGCCCGGCCGCCGTCGCTTGAACCTAAAAATGGCTCCAAGGAAGCACTATCTGGCGCATCGGATAAGTCCGTGTCGCTGGTGGTGTAACCCATCTTGGCTGTGCCACCACGCTTGGACCGAGGCTGATGTTGGCGTTGGGGTCCACTTCTGCCACCCTTAGTGTCACGCAGGCCCAGAAGCCACCAATATACATTCCGCTCCTTGTAATCCGCAGTCACCTGCCGGAGCTTCTCCTTCTTGAATTTAATCAAGTTGGCCCGATACGCATCCACCGTATTCTGCATCTTATCAAGCCAGTTAGTATCAGTATCCGCCGCCAGGGTCTCCCCATGCTTATTTTCAATCTGTGCAATATCTTTTTTGAGTTTGGCAATTTCCTTGCTTGATTGATCGATGACCAGGATCATCAGATCGAATGAGCATTTGTTTAAAATGGCAATCCAGCGTTTGCCGAACTCCATGTCGCTTCTGCCTATAGTTGGTTTTTTACCCTAAAACCCCTTGGCAGCATCCTCTCTTTGTGGGGACAAAGTAAGGCCATGCAGGTAGAAGTCCACTTCACGTTTCTTCAATTTGATGAGATCATTGAAGACATCCACCGCCTTGTCAGGCCCCACAACAGAATCAAATGACTCCACAAATCGGATCTGTGCTACCTATGCATCGCTAAAGCCAGCCACATCCGATAAAGAGAAAAAGATCCCAGTGATGTCAGCGAATTTCTCCATAGCACATATACCAGAAAGTCACATACAAATGATAAACTAGAAGGTGGCCGTTTACTAAATTCAACTCCCCACTAGGCCACTGATGGAAATGGAAAATGATAAAATCCGTAGGTGCATAACTCATATAGAATAGGTAGTCCACACGAAACCAGTCAGCACACTGAAGTAAAACAAAAGGCAGATGCTAGTCCCATAGAACTGCACACAACACTAGAACCAATCCAAGGATCAGTAAAGAGACAGCAAACTGCACAGGGTTAATCCAAAGATAGTTGTATTCAAAACATAAGTACACGTATGCCGACGTTTCGGTCCCACATGGAGACCTTCCTCAGGGCCGTGCAACCAACAAGTGACAGTGACCAAACATATATACCCCCACCCATGATGCACCACAAAAGAAAAAAACAATCACCAACAGAGCAATCAGTAATGGCATTCAACACAGCTGTATCCTCAGCACCATGAACCAATACCTGCATGGCAATATGTTGTCTGCAACCACGAACAGGGAGCAGTCAATCATACAATCAGTGTAGCCCACTCTGTCACTCGCGCCCATATCTAAAGGAGTGCTACTGAGCATGGTATACAAAAAAAGACAGAAAAGCTACATCCAATTTGACAAAATATATAGTTATTAGTATATAGTTAAATACTTCAATAATAATGTTCACATAAATAAGGGTAATTTAGTTAAACCATGTGGCCAAAGCGTCATAAGCCTGCAAGCCAGCGTCACAAAAGATCACATGTCGTCTGAGAGTAAGAATCCTTAAATATTTGGGAAATATTAGGAGAAAACTGATGACACACAATATGTTTTTATGATTTGCCATGAATCAAATCCTAAAGGATATCTCTACATGGGCATATAACATGGCTTACCCCATTGGAGAGGAGGGGACAGAAATAGAAATACAGTGTTGAACTTACTAAAAGAGACACTTTTTGGATCTACCAGGTGGGTTTAATGTAGATTTTGAAATTGAGGCATTCTTAATTTAATACAAATGTTTGGCACTCTATTTTAGTATAAACATTCCACATTTCTCATTATTTTTTAGTTCTCCAAATGTTGTTCTGCCATTCATTTCCCTTTACTTTACCTCCTCCTCTCCTTGTTTCCTTTCTTCCTCAAAGGTACATTACATATAGATAGAGCTTATACCTACAATATATGATATTTGACATTTGTGGTTGGTGTTTACCACACACTCTCATTCCATTGTTTCATTAATGTATCATTTTGCTGAGATCCACTCTTGTGGTTAGAATGACACTATGCTATATATACTGTGCAGCACTGTTTGAATTTACTTCAATGTTATTAAACTATGTGATCTCCAACTCTAAGAAAATTTTTGTGCCATCAATTTTTTGTCTCAAATATTTTGTATTTTAATACATTATTCTTAAGAGCTTATAGACATATATTTTTGGAGTACTATGATGTATTGTATGCACAGACTGAGAACTATTTTCTGGTGTTTCTTTACTTGCGTTACTTCCATCAACTTTAAGTAAATTGATAAAGAAAATGAGTAAATCAGTTTCTATTCGCCTGTGCTACTGTATGTATCTAAAGGCAAATATTCTATTCACTGTAAAATATATGATATTCCAGATTTTAATTTAATGTGTGAAAATTATATATATGTTTTGTGTATGGTGGAAATAGATATTGTTCTATAACTATGCAACTAATATATATATACTCTTTCCTTGATGTTTATACATTATACTTGGCCTTTAGCACCGCCGGAGGCTTTATTTTTGCCACACTACTGGTTTTTATTTTATTTTCAAATCTGAACAAGTGCTTTGACTGTGGTAATACCTGTTAGTCTGTTACATATTCATTACTGCTTTTGTAGTACTTTCTTTTACCTGCTCAATCACTCACTCTTTGTTGTAATCTACAATAGATTTTACTAATAATGAACAAAAGCGCTGTGCTGATGCTATTTTCTCAATCAGCAATAAAATGGAGGAATTTACACGGCATTTAAGTGCTCCCTCAGAACAAGATCAGATTAGAGCTCTTAAAGCACATATGTGTAAAATATTGCATACATGGTGGAACGAAACGGCTCTAAACAGATACTTACATCATAAGCTAATCCCTAGCGGGCTACGATTGAAAACCTTCCCAGCATTTCTCTTTACCGACCCTAAACTAAAGGAGCGATGGGAAACTGCTCTTTATGTCTGTTCATTTGAACTGATCAACATTTTAATTAAGAATAATGAGGCCACCTTTTCAGAGCTTTCACCACAAATTGAGACATTGTAGAAAGAAATGGATACTGTTGATATGAATGCTCTTAAAAAAATGGAAAAGGAGCTTAATAAATATGAAAAATAAATTCTTTTAATGAAGAAAAAAACATTTTCAAGGGATTTAACATTTAGCATTGAGCTCAAGGAGGAGGACAAGAAGGGAGCTAAAACGGCTAAGAAATCGAGTACAATACGGCTACAAGGGACAAAAAGGTCCCCAGTCACAACGGAAATAAATCCACTGACCATCGTGAATTTATCAGAAATTATCCTGACGCCAATGCAAATTAGCATACTGCAGTGTGGTCTATCTTTTGCGCCAACGCATAGGTGTGATAAGTTTGAGAGGATCAATAATGTACACCTCTTTTGTAGGAAGCTATTACTACATAAGCATTATCTAAAAATGACTGGATATGGAATCTGCTGCATTAAGCTCAAGCTGATAAACTACAGAATAACCACTCTCTCAACAAGTCTCATCTATGCAGAATAAGGATGAACTTACAATATATCAAATGAACTGAAGCCGGTCTACCATATTAAACCACGATCAACATTTTGTCCCCCTCTTCAAGCTTGCTCCCAACTAGAAGTTTTTTCGACCATGGTTACACATGCAATCTCTGAGCTACCAGACTCAGGCTCCAGTAACCCTTCTAAATTGGAATGGATTGCAATTCAGGAACTCAAAGTGTTAGCATCCATCGAAATAAAGCCCTCTGACAAAGGGGGCAATATCGTACTATGGCCTAAGTCTTATATGAAAATGAAGCATTTAGGCTATTGCGTGAGACACAAATGCTTATTCTCAAAGTGTAATCACTAAACGACATCATGATGTCTTACTACGAGGTACCTGGTAATTCCTACAAAATACCTTTTGCCTAAAATTCACAAACATCTTTCCCACCCCCCAGGGCATCCGATTGTTTCGGGTATAGGAGGGTTGTGCGAGCCCATGTGCCATTTCCTAGACAAATTTCTTCATTTATCTGTAGAAACATTACCATTACCATCATATCTGAGAAATAGTATGGATATTCTTTCCAGATTGGATCATATCATAGTCGATAACCAAACAATACTTACCACATGTGACGTTTAAACACTTTACACCTGCATTCAACATGAGGATGGCCTTTGTGACACGAGATTTTTTCTATTAATGCAAAATCTCAGTAGTGCACTCACAGATACACTAATACAACTTTTGGATTTTGTTCTTAATCATAATTATTTTTTATTTTATTTGCATATTAGAGGAACAGCAATGGGTGCCATGTTCTCACCCTCCTACGCAAACCTGTTCCTGAGATGGTGGGAACATGAAGAGATTTTCCAGAAGCAAACCAGGAATTGATGGCACACGTATTGTTGTGATATATTGACAACATTTTTATAATCTGGCAGAGCTGAGCCCTTCATCTTACCCAGTTAATCAATGTCCTCAACCGCAATAATCTTAATATTAAACTGACTTTTCAGTCTAGCAATACCAATGTGAAATTTCTGGACTTGAGTATCTCTATTAGCTCTGATGGGCATATCCTGATGGATATTTACCGAAAGGATACGTCCACAAACACAATCTTACATGCCAGTAGTTTCCACCCAACTCCACCAGATCAAGGGAATACCCAATGGTGAATTCATGCGGCTAGGCCGCAATTGTTCCAACTTGGGTATTTTCAATGATCAAGCCAATGACATGACAATAAGATTTAAAGACAGAGGATATAGTCATAGACATCCACCGTGGTCGCTTTAATAATCAAAGGCTAGACAGATCATCTCTCTTCCAACCAAAGCCTAAAAAATTGACTGACAAAGAAATACGCTTTGTTGGCACATATAATAACAAATGGGATAGCCTTAGGGATATTTTACAGCAATATTGGGGTATTCTACTTGCAGATAAAGATCTCAGGTTTGTTTTGGATGATGCAGTTCATCTTACAAGCAGAAGATCTCCTAACTTATAAGATACATATGTGACAGGGGAAAAATGTTAGGTATGTTTGTAAGAGGGTTTGGTTCTTCCTCAGCCCACCTGCCGTAACTACCAGACACCCCCCCGAAAGGGCCTTTTGGCTACATGATCAGTTATACTTTTTTTTTTTTTTCAAAGATTTTTATTGGGTAAATAAACAGTCACATATCATGCAAGTATCATTGTTTACATCCCAATACATTACACCATTTTCAAGTTTTTGTGGAAGAAGGGCAAAGCAGGTTGCCCAAAAGGAGCGCTTCCCAGAGAGGGGAAGCTTAGTTTAGTTCCAAAGTGGGGGGGAAGATAACAAAGAACGTGTCGGGGGGGTGGGGTGGAGGGGAGGGGGGTGGGGGGAGGGGAGGAGGGGGGTAAGGGGTGTATTTTTCCCTGGGCGGCCTCCCTCCCAGATATTATGGCCGAATAATCTTCCGCAGGAGGATTCCTCCTTCGTCCGGAGGGGGGGGGGAGGGATCCTTTCCTATAGTGTCACCCAGGGTTCCCAAACCCTGTCAAATGGTTTAGTTTTTTGCTTTAGGTAGGCTGTGAGCTTTTCCATAAGCATCACTTCGTTAATTCTTTTTTTAATCATTCCCTTAGTGGGGGTGGGGGGGGCTACCTTCTTCCAGGAGGACGCTACTTCACATCTCGCCGCTGTGAGAATAAAGGAGATTAATTTCCTAGTTGGATGACCAATTTCCTCAGTTGGTCTGGCCAGTAGGTAGGTCAATGGCTCAATAGGTAGTTCGAGGCCTGTGACCTCTTTTATTAAATTTTGGACCGTAGTCCAGTATTTCTTAATTTCTGGACATGTCCACCATATATGGGCCATGTCTCCCCTTTGACCACAGCCTCTCCAACACAGATCCGATGCCAGAGGGTAGATTTGTTTTAATCTCACTGGCGTGAGATACCAATAGAAGAGTATCTTATAAATGTTTTCCTTTGTGGTTGTGCATATAGATGTCCCAGAGGCCACTTCCCAAATTTCTTCCCAATCTTCCTCCTCTATAGTTATATTCAGGTCAGCAGCCCATTTAAGCATATAATCATGTTTAGGAGGCCCTTCCCCTGTTTCCATTTCCAAGTAAATCTTGGAGATAAGTCCCCTTTGGTCTGAATCAGGCTTGCATAGTCTCTCGAATCTATTGGGAAAGGGGAACTCCGGGCTTGGGGAAATTTTTGGGGCAAAGTGTCTTATTTGGAGGTACTTAAAGGCATCCAAATCCAGAATCTTATATTTTGCTTTTAGGTCTCGGTAGCTTAAGAGGTTTCCCAGACTCATTATTTCCATCAATGTCGTTATCCCTTTTGAATTTAATTGGTCGAACTGTTTAGATGCACACCTCGGGGGGAATTTGGGATTATCGAATATTGGCGTAAGTTGTGAGCCAGTGTAGGAGAGCCTTTATTTGAGCTTAGTTTTTAGCCAGACTTCCCACATATGTCTTGCCGTTCTTTACTTAAATTTTTGCGGTGGTATATCTCCTCTTTCCATACTCCATAGGCATGCTGGCAGAGAAGGCATTTTAGCATAGTGTGTTTCTATTTGGATCCAGCATCTTTGGGTCGGGTCCGCATTCCATAGCACCGCTTGTTTTAACTGTGCCGCCTGATAATATTTCTGGATGTCCGGGACCCCCATGCCCCCTCTCCCCCGTGGTGACAATAGGACTGAACGGGCTACTCTGGGTCTTTTGCCTTGCCAAATGAAATGTAAAATCCTGTTTTGGATGTTCTTGAGCTCTGAGCCGGGGACATGGACCGGGAGGGTTTGAAAAAAGTATAGTAATCGTGGAAGTATGTTCATTTTTATAGATATCATCCTTCCGATCCATGATATCTGATAGTCTTCCCATTTGCTCAAATCCTTTTTGATTTTGTCAAAGAGAGCTGGGTAGTTATACTGATATAGTGACTGGTAATCCCTTGATACATTCACTCCCAGGTATTTGATGTATGAAGGGCTACATTTATACGCAAAATTTATTTTAATTAGTTTCACTTCTGGCTCTGTGAGACTGAGATTTAGGGCCTCTGATTTATCACTGTTGATTTTGTATCCCGATATACCCCCAAAGTCCTCGAGTTCCTTTTGGAGGTTAGGAAGGGAAGTTTGGGGCTTAGTTAGCGTCAGGATAATATCATCAGCGAATAGGGACATTTTGTAATTTGTTTTTCCAATCTCTATGCCCTGGATATTTATGTTGTTTCGAATTTTAGCCGCCAGACGTTCTATGGTGAGAGCAAAAAGGAGGGGGGACAAAGGGCACCCCTGTCTTGTACCATTTCTTATTTGGATTCTCTCTGAATTCCCTCCTGGCAATCTAACAATTGCTGATGGATTCTGGTACAGTGCTTGGACTCCTTCTAAATATGTATCTTTGAAACCGAATTTCTCCAACGTTTTGGTGAGGAAAAGCCAATCAATTCTATCAAATGCCTTCTCTGCATCTAAGCTTAGTAACATTGCCTTGGATTTTGTAAGATGGACATGCTCAATAATGTCAAAGATCTTTCGGGTATTATCAGAGGCCTAACGCCCTGAGACAAACCCTACTTGGTCAATGTTTATTAATCTTGGCAGGATAGGGTTCAGCCTATTCGCCAAGATTTTGCTATATAATTTCAGGTCATTATTTAGGAGAGAGATGGGTCTGTAGCTCCTGCATTTTGTCGGGTCTTTCCCTTCTTTGTGGATAATGACCAGATTTGCTAAGGACATTGACGCGGGGATAGGGTTCCCTTCCAGGAATGAATTGAACAGATCTAGCAGGTGTTTAGTCAAGATTGGAAGAAACCTTTTATAATAGGCATTGGAGAAGCCATCCGGGCCTGGCGCTTTGGCTATTTTGGAGGACTTCACCGCGGATATCAGTTCTTCTTTAGTGATTTTGGAATTGAGGTGGGAATTTTCTTCCTCTGTCAGCCTGGGGAGATCACAGCCAGCTAGGTAGCTAGAGATTGTTTCAGTCCTTGCCGACTCTGAGGCCTCCTTCTGAGTTTTCAAATTGTAAAGTTTGGTGTAAAATTTGGTAAATTCGTCTGCTATTTTCTTCTCATTGTACAGCACCTCACCAGACCCACTACTGATCGCCATGATCTGGGATAGTTTTTGTATGCCTCTTAATTTAGTGGCTAAAAGTCTCTCGGCGTTGTTACCCTTGTCGTAATACCTTTGGTTTGTCCACTTGAGGGCTTTTTCCACACTTTCCAATTGGATGTTTTTTAGCTCATTTCTGGTGACGGTCAGAGCTTTATAGATTCTTTCGGTTATACCTTTTTAAGGTCTTGTTCAGACCTATTCACTTCTATTCTTCACCTTCTGACCCTATCCCAGAAGGTCTATTTTTCTCCTTTCCCCCCTTCCTCCCCCTTCCCCCCCTGTCCCCCACCGCCCCTCTGGTCCACCAGACCTGGTCCAGACAAAATGCCTACTCAACAAAAATGTTTGCTGGAGCCGAAATTAGTCCCACAGCGAGTGAATCCGGCCCTCCTCAGTGGGAGAGGAGAGAACCCAAGTTCTCGTATAAAAAATAGATCCAATGGCTACCCAAGCCGCAATAACAATAATATCCTTGAATGTGAACGGCTTACAAAATAACAGGAAAAGGAGACTAGCGTTACAAGAAATGAAAAGGTCAGGGGTGATATTATATTCTTGCAGGAGACGCACTTTACAACCCTAGACTCACCAAATCTATTTAAGAAAGTGTTCCCAATGAGTTATTACGCATCATTCAGTAGTAAAAAGAGAGGAGTTGCTGTTCTACTCCGACAGGGAACTCCATTCAATCACGTAAAAACAACTGTTTATCCAGAGGGTAGATTTCTAGTGGTATATGGCTCACTAGCTGGCTCGGTGATCGCTCTGGTCAACCTGTATGCCCCTAACGACAATCAAACAGAATTTCTAAAGTCAGTTCTTGAGGGAAATGATCCTGGATACTTGTCATCGGTTATAGTCGGGGGAGACCTAAACATGGTACTTGACCCCGCCGATGACAAATCATCCACTCCAGGCCGCTCCCACGTGGCGGGGTCCCAACAATCAGGGAAAAGGTTCAGAGAGATAATAAAAGATTTCTCACTGATTGACATTTGGAGTTCCCAACATCAGGGCCAAAAGGACTTCACCTTTTATTCAGCCCCTCACCAGACCTACTCTCGTATAGACTACTTTTTGGTATCTAAGAATGTGCTAGAGGCCTCATCAAACTCAGATATTGGCCCAATTACCTGGCCGGACATGCACCTATTATGTTGACCCTCACCGCCCCATTCACGAAATCAATTTCCTTTAACTGGAGGTTAAACGACTCCTTACTAAACCATCCGGAGATTGAAACAGAGATCAAAAAAGCACTCTAGGATAATTTTTTCCATAACCTAGGCTTGGTCACATCCCCGGCGGTCTTGTGGGAAGCCCATAAGGCGGCAATCAGAGGTAAGTTTATCTCGATTGGATCCCATAGGAAAAAAGTCAAAGCAAAATTACACAAATATTTAACAGATGCCATTATTAAGCTAGAGCAACAACATAAATCCAACCCATCTAAAAAAAACAATAAAAATTTGAATAATGCTAGAGCTGAATTAAAACAAGCTCAGCTAGAGGACGTAGAAAAGGCCCTTAAGTGGACCAATCAGTTATATTACGACAAGGGCAACAAGGCCGATAGCTAGCAAACTGAGAGGAGTGCAAAAAAGGTCACAAATTACAGCGATCAAGAATAGGTCTGGTGAGATACTGTATAATGACAAGAGGATTGCAGATGAGTTCACCAAATTTTATACTAAATTATATAACCTGAGAACTCAGGCCGGACGCCCTGAACCGGCAGCATCAGAAACCATAGCAAAGTACCTAGATAGTTGCCACTTGCCATCTCTGACGGACGAGGACAACGCTATACTTAATGCTAAAATATCAATGGAGGAATTGGCAGAAGCTATCAGAACATTGAAAATGTCTAAGTCCCAAGGCCCTGATGGATTCACAAATGTTTAATATAAGATATTTTTGCCAATTTTATCTGCTCACCTTCTAAATATGTTCAACTTCTTTATGGAAGGGAACCCGATCCCGCCATCCATGTCATTAGCTAATCTAGCTATTATACACAAGGATGGGAGAGACCCAATGCAATGTGGGAGTTATCGCCCAATCTCACTCCTGAACAATGACCTCAAACTATACAGTATAGTAAAATTCTGGCAAATAGGTTGAACCCTTTATTGCCTAGACTAATACACAATGACCAAGTTGGGTTTGTGGCGGGCAGACAAGCCTCAGACAACACCCGGAAGATAATTGATATAGTTGATCATGTCCACCTCTCAGGATCCAGGGCAGTTCTATTAAGCTTAGATGCAGAGAATGCGTTCGACAGGATTGATTGGTCATTCCTGGACAATACCCTACGAAGGTTCGGCTTCAAGGACGCATACTTGGAGGGGGTTCGTGTGCTTTATCGTAATCCTTCGGCAATGGTTAAATTACCAGGGGGCAACGCACAGAGATTCAATATGAAAAATGGCACGAGGCAGGGTTGCCCCATATCTCCCCTCCTTTTTGCCTTGACGATAGAACCTCTAGCTTCAAAAATCCGAGGAAATTCTAATATCCAGGGCATAGAAATTGGGCATATAAATTATAAGATATTGTTGTTTGCTGACGACATTATTTTAACTCTCTCTAGACCTCAAACATCTCTCCCCAATCTCCAAAAAGAGTTTTCGGATTTTGGCAAAATTTCAGGTTACAAAATCAATAATGATAAATACGAAGTCCTAAATTTAAATTTACCAGAGTCAGAGGTGAAACTGTTAAAATTACATTTCAACTATAAGTGGAGTTCCTCATACATCAAATATATGGGAGTAAATGTATCAAGAAACTACCACTCTCTTTATCACCACAATTACCCAGCCCTTTTTAGGAAGATAAAAAGTGATTTGGATAAGTGGGAAGGTTACCAAATCTCGTGGATCGGGAGAATGATCTCGGTTAAAATGAATATACTCCCTAGACTATTATACTATTTTCAGACACTCCCGGTCCAAGTGCCAGGCACAGAATTAAAAAACATTCAGAAAAGACTGTTTCATTTTATTTGGCAGGGCAAAAGGCCCAGGATTGCTAGAGCAGTTCTGATGTTGTCAACAGCAAGAGGTGGCCTAGGAGTCCCAAACATTACAAGATACTACCACGCTACCCAATTAAGGCAAGCAGTGGTTTGGAACGCCAATCCAAGTCAATACTTCTGGTTAGACATAGAATCGCACCATGCCAGAACGCCCTCTCTGCCAACCTGCCCTTGGACTTAGAATATAGGAGACATGCAATCGCGTCAATTCAAATTAGGAGCAATGAGGCATACCTGGGAGATATGGATGAAAGCTAAACTCAAATTTAAGTTCACGGTCGCTAATTCGCAACTTACCCCAATTTTTAATAACCCCAAATTTCCCCCAGGCTGTGATTCTAAACAATACGATCAATTTCAATTAAAAGGTATCAGAGTGGTCGCCGATCTATTGAGCCTAGGGAAGTTCCTAAGTTACCAGGGGCTACGAGCTAAATATGAAATTCCTGACTTGGACACGTTCCAGTATCTCCAAATTCGGCACTTTGCGCAGACAATTTCCCCAATATTGGAATTCCCCTCTCTCACAAATTTTGAGAAGCTGTGTCGCAACTCGGCCCATCAAAAAGGTCTAATAACAAAGATGTACGCTAAAATGGAGATGTCAGCAGACCCACCTGTCATGACTACATGCTTAAATGGGCAGCAGAATTGAACATAGCTATTGACAGAGAGGAGTGGGAAGATATATGGGAAGCGGCCTCGGGAACTTCCATATGTACCACAACGAAGGAGAATATTTATAAAATATTATTTCACTGGTATCTTACCCCAGTGAGAATAAAACAAATCTATCCTCTGGACTCTGATCTGTGCTGGAGAGGTTGTGGACAAAAGGGAGATATGGCCCACATTTGGTGGACATGTCCAGAAATTCAGAAATATTGGTTAACTGTACAAACTTTAATAAAAGAAGTCACGGACCTCACAATACCCATTGATCCACTGACCTACTTGTTGGCCAGGCCAATGGAGAACATCGACCGGCCAACAAGGAAATTAATCTCCTTCATTCTCACAGCAGCTAGGTGCGCAGTGGCGGCCTCATGGAAGAAGGTACACTCCAAGCAAATGGCAAAAAAAAGGGTCAATGATGTAATGAATATGGAAAAGCTGTCGGCCTTTCTAAAAAGATAGACAACTGCTTTTTATAATGTTTGGGAACCCTGGCTAATCTTACAGCCAAGACAAAGACCCCCTCTCAGTTGAATTAGGCGAGGATTAGGTTCCGCGCAATGATGGATGTTGGTGCAAGATCAGGTGGGTGGTCCTGGGAGTTCCCCTATCTGGTTACCCCCCCTCACTCCCCCACCCCCCCACGCCCCCATCCCGTGCCCTGTCCCCTTCTCTCTCTCCTTTTTTTTTCTCCTCTCTCTTGTCTCTCCTCAATAAGGCTCATTATGTGGGCCGGAGGCCTTGCCCCAGGAGGCAAAGGCCTGGTCTATTCTTTCTTATTCTCTCTATCTATGTAAAAGTTAAAAAATGAAAACGTTGTATTAGGCTAAAGACAAGCTATCATGTGTATATCTGTATACTTGCCTAATAAAAAAATTTGAAACAAAAAAAAAAGATACATTGATTAAAAGGCACTATTCCTCCCCCGTATCTACTACCTTTCTCAATCAATCAGAGAGGAAAGGATTCTATAAATAGTCCACTGTTTGTGTGTAAATATATGAGACAAACGTGTTTTAAAAAATGTATCTGAATTTAAGATTCTATATTTTCTCAATTATAAGTCTAAGAATGACCATGAAAGAGATGAGATTCCATGTTGTAGAGCACACTAGAAATATCATAAATGCTCAACACGATTTGTCATCTTTCAAAAAAATTACAAGTATAGCAAGACACTTTTTGCTAGAGCACAGATCCTCTCTTCTGCCAGCTTTTGCTATTGATAGAATCTCCCTGGGGATTAGGGGAGGTGCTACTGAGAAATCTCTACTCAGGAAAGAATGTAGATGGATAGTGCAGTTGGGGTCTATGATCCCTGCTGGCCTCAATGACTATCTTGGCTTTGAAATGTTTTTATAGTCCATTTTTCTTCTTCTAAGTATTCTTATTCTAAGGTATTATTACCTTATTATCTTATGTCCAATTTGTATTGGAAGCTTATGTCTCTATTTTTGTTATTATGTTTTGACCACTTACTGCTGTCCATTTATTTGCAGATATACCTTTTACCTGTGCCGAATCTCTACGATCGAGTGTCCGGTTACATCTCATCTTGATTGGAGCTTACCTCCCATGTGATCGGTGACATAATACTGGTAGCGTCTTCAAATAGCTCTGCACAGAAGAAACTCCCGGAAGAAGACTTACAGTGAAACAGCCTTTGGAGTGCCCAGTCATGACCACGTCTCCCCTCTACTCATCAGTTACTTGCTGTTACGGATTGCTGCACAACGGTTGCAGCCACAGTCACAGGAGGCTATCATTTACAGACCGGACTGCTAAAAGACAGGAGTGCCCGCTCGATTGACAGGACCGAATTGCCTGCTCCTGCTATCTTATCTCTGCAATTCTCAGCCGTGTACCTGACCATATATACCATCTTCAACAGAGGCATTTTCTAACTGATGAGTATTACTCCATTTTCTCTGCTGACTATACCAGAACTTTCATTTATATTATTATCATCATTGCTTTGCTACATTTAGCAGTATATTACGCATGTTACAAGACTTTCACTGCTACTTAGCTGATACTTTATTTGGACTTTGAAACCTTTGGAAACCATTTTGCTCTCATAATGGCATTGATATTTCTTTAATTATTTTGACCTGCCTGGGATACCGCCATTTTAGATTTAACCACTATTTAGGACCATTTATATGGGCCTGAGCATATTTTTGTTCCACCAATTATCTTGTCAGGCAGATTCACTTACTGACCGGCCGGTCTATTACATCGTAGTGGAAATTACTTTTCCCCTGGCATGTTGGAGTTTTTACTGAGTTCATTCATTCTCTGTACCTGAGTGTACAGTATATAATTTATTTTGGTATTTCTGGTTTGTTAAATCACTTAATATTTTTCAGTGATTTTTCTCAGTATTATGCAGATTATATAGTATCCAGGAGTTTAGTGGTTTTTGTTTTTTTAATGGTGTTTTACATGCCCTTCACTTTTTTCTGTGTATTTAATAAAATCCCTCTTATTTTGATTCATTTGAGAGCTTGTTAAAGGGCTTTTCTTCACTCCTTGGTATATCTGTATATTTATCTAATCTATCTAATCTATCTATCGGTCTATCTAATCTATCTATCTAATCTATCTAAACTATCTAATCTATCTATCTGTCTATCTGATCGATCTATCTGATCTATCTAATCTATCTATCTATATACCATACTTATTAAGGTTATGGTGGGTACAAAAAATGACAAAAACCCGCCACAGTAAAGCATTGTAACAACCGGGGAGTCACGCCCGCCCTCGGCGTGCTCCCCTCTCACCCGCAGCTTCGCCGGGTCCTCCCGCGCCGCACAACCAGCCTCCCTCAAGGACACCATTTGCCGCCTCATCAAGGCGCGCACGCACGCCGGCATTTCTCTTGCAATGCCGGTCACGCGCTCGCAGGTGCGGCCACATGGAGGCACGGCCACACGGAGGCGCCCCAGCCTCTTAAAGGCACACTACCCCAATCTAATGCTGCAATCAAATGCAGGCTTAAAATCGGGCTCTATAGCTCCTCCCCAGGGAGCCCTTCTGGACCTATCCCTGTTGCAGCCTGGCCCATCCACACACCCCCACCTTGCTACCCTGCCATTGGATCCTCTCACCTATATATACCCTGCGGTTTAACTGACTCGTCGGATGAGCATAGAACCAGTTGTTCTCATCACTCTCTGCCTCCATAGTCTGTCTTGTCTTGCAGTCTCATCTTTGTGTACCGAACCGGCATCCTCTTCGACTCTCCACACCTCTGGCATCCCGACTTTGGCATATGGCAATCGACTTCTCCGCACCTCTGGCATCCCGACCCTGGCATACGGCAAACGACTACTCCGCTCTCTCCGCTCCCAATCTTGGCTTACGGTAATCCAACTACGTCTCTCTCTCTAACCCCGGACTTGGCTAAAAGTACCCACTACTCTCCGTACCTCTCCTGCCCCGGCCCAGACACCCAGACCATTCTACACTCAAGACGTGCCCTCATGGCTGTGGGTGGCGTTATATCCTTTCCCACCTCAGCACCGTGGTCCCGTTTGCATCTCACCCCAGCCTATGCTTAAAAGCTGTGTTTAAAGCAGCATGCATTGGCTTAAGGGTTGCTCGTGTAATATGAGCTTGAGACAAAAGGTGGCATTGTGTGCTCATTTTCATGTCATTTCCCAGAATCCCTTGCTGCAGGGGAAGTGCTGTGTGTTGGGTGATAATGGTGAAAGACAGGGTTGCAGACCTGTCTAAGACATGCAAATGAACATACAGTAATAGTTACAGTTGCTATATAAATATATATATATATATATATATATATATATATATATATATATATATTAGAAACAGAGAAAAAGAAACCTCTAAAAAGCACTCAGACAAATAATGCAAAATAATAATAGTAATGTATTAAATCAAAATAAGATGAAAAACAAAAAACAGCTGACTGAAACCCTGCCTAACTTAAGCAAAATAAATTTACATGAGACAATAAAAAAAGATATAAATAACCCCAAGAAAATTAAACTATCATAAAGAAAATCCAAAACATATAATGAACAAAACCTCAAAAAATAAGACCACTATGGGAACAGAGTTTATTACTCCCCCGAGGGAGTTGCAGAAGAACAGCTCCGTAGGAGCCAAAGAGTCAGGTACCCTCCAACTCGGGTAACCTATGATCAAATTGGGGCACCCCATTATGAGGCTCAACAGTGGTCTCGGAGCAAGATCCAATCTGTGATTGTGATGCTCACAGAATTATGCAACCTCGTATAAGTCAATGCATGTGCTAAGTTATATTTTGGAATGCATTTTTATTATATAATTTCTGTACATGGTTGGGTTGTGTCCCAAGCGAGGACGTTGGGGTTTTTACCAGGGGGAGGATGTAGCCATGTCCCCTGTCAGTGCTCAGAGCCCCTCCGGTTACTCACGGAGCATCGCAGGTGAAGTGCAGGGGCGTGCGCTAGCATAGCGCGCCCCTCCTATGGATGCGGCCGATTGCTGGGGACGCGCACGGCCCGTTGCTAGGGCCACGGTCACGTTACTACGGTCCTGGCAGCTCGCGGTGCAGGGCGCCGCCATTACAAGGTGCGTTGCGCATGCACAGGGGCTAGGAGCGTCCTGAGGCCCACAGACAGGTCGCGCATGCGCAGTGAAGGGCAGTCAGCCCCCAGGGTGCACAGGGGCAGAGCCACATGACTCCAGGGAGCCAATAGGGCTACAGTATCTCCCTGCTCAGGGATGGATACATTTCGCGGGCTTGGAGCACGCAGTTAGTTGGTGACCGGAGCAGCTAGGGGAAGGAGGTAGGGTGCTGGAGTTAGTGACTCGCTGCACTAGGCCAGCAACTCCCTAGGCCCAGATAGCCCTGAGTCATAGTAGCAGAGTGTTGTAGGGACAGGCCCCAGGTTAGGGACCCTACCCCTTATCAGTATCCAGAGTCAGTTAGGGACACAGAGGACGCTGCGTTTCCATTCCGAGGTTTGGGCTCAGACCTCCGCTGCGGCTGCAGCAGCCATCCGGGTGGGATCTCCCCGGACGGTAGTTCCTGTATTCATCAGCCACCGGATCCTTTGTAAAGCTCCTTGGCAGGCCCGGGCACAGGAGTGCTCGGCAGGTAACCTTCATCAAGTGCACCAACGATTCTATACTATTATTATCAGACATAGTGGCTGCGCAGTCACACACATTCATCTCACTTGAGGGTGGAGGACAATTGTGTGGGGTTACTGGACACGGGGTGGGATCACCCGGTGGGGGGATACGGGATTGTTGGCGTCCGCCGTGACGCGAGTAGAGTGTCTCCGTTAGGGAGGACCTTTGATCTGTGTATGCATATGAATATTCTTGCAAGTAAAGTTATTGGTTGTTTTACATGCTGTTGTGTGATCTATATATATATATTGTCCTGCGAGGATCATTCCCCCTCTGGTGGGAACCATCGCAGGTGGAGGCGCTGCACAGAGTACGAGGTTACTCCTATCACTATTATACGTGCCCCAGGCTCCCCATGGCGGAGGCTTAGGCCCCCTGTGAGCCTGACAGGTAAAGCACCACACCTGGTAACAATAGGTTCCCCGCACATATATACCATATGCTCTTGGGTGGGGGAATACCCGTTACATAAATAAATATAGTTGTCCTAACCTGAGGACAACCATAATCATATTTTTGAGAGAGAGAGAGACTTTCAATTTATTTTGTATATGTTTTATATTTCAGAAATTAGTCATATAAATATGATTTATTTTCTTTATAAGTTGGATCTTAGACAACACCTTCTAAAATGGTTAATAAATTATAATACAATGAATAATGTATGACTTACTATTTGCTAAACAAAATAAAGTACATTGTAGGCTCGAAGTACTTTAGAAATGTAAACATCCCCTTTTCAAGTTATCATGAATGAATAATAGAAACTTGTCTTTGGGACCACTTGTCATTCAAATCTCTTTCTCAGATCTCTCCATGAGAACAGGTCATGGAAAAATAAACTGGATAGCTGGAGTGCGCCACAACTGTTTTTGCAATCTTGGAAGGCTTGTTCAAATTGGTGTTTTTTTTAAACAAAAAGCCTTGACTCATAGCAGTTTATTTAGTACTAATATGACACAATCTGGCTGTATGTGTCTGAACCAAATCCCAAACTGAACTCACACACATACCACACAATCAAGCAGTCTGTAATTTTCAAGGACAGGCTGACTTTTTGATAAAAATAATTCTCTTTGTTCTTTCAGACATGACTTGTGTTGTTTCTCAATTACTCTGGGGGATTGGAAAGTCTGTGTTGGGTTGCAGGGCAATAATTAAAACAATTAGCATTTTTCAAACTGAACTTTCTTTCTAGAGTATTTTAAAATGCATGACTGTTTAATCAATATTATAAAAAAAGTGACACATTTTTCTAATAACTACTATAGTGTGATAAACTTCAAAATATAATCTTTGAAAGTTTCCACTGATTTAATCTAAAGCAGATATTTACATTTGTATTGTATTGTATGTCTTTATTTATATAGCGCCATGAGTGTGCATAGCGCTTCACAGTAGTAATACATATGGTAATCAAATAAATAACAGATAATATAAATAACAGATCATGGGAATAAGTGCTTTAGACATAAAAGTAACATTTCGGAAGAGGAGTCCCTGCCCTGAGGAGCTTACATTCTAATTGGTAGGTAGGGAGAACGTACAGAGACAGTAGGAGGGAGTTCTGGTAAGTGCGTCTGCAGGGGGCCAATCTTTATGTATCCTGTATTCAGAATATCCACAGTGCTATTCATATGCTTCTTTAAGCAAGTGTGTCTTAAGGTGGGTCTTAAAGGTGGATAGAGAGGGTGCTAGTCGGGTACTGAGGGGAAGGGCATTTCAGAGGTGTGGGGCAGTCAGTGAAAAACGTTTAAGGCGGGAGAGGGCTTTAGATACAAAGGGGGTAGAAAGTAGACATCCTTGAGCAGAACGCAAGAGTCGGGATGGTGCATAGCGAGAAATTAGGGCTGAGATGTAAGGAGGAGCAGAAGAGTGTAAAGCTTTAAAAGTGAGGAGAAGAATGGAGTGTGAGATGCGGGATTTGATCGGAAGCCAGGAGAGGGATTTCATGAGGGGAGATGCTGAGACAGATCTAGGAAAGAGTAGAGTGATTCTGGCAGCAGAATTTAGGATAGATTGTAGGGGAGACAGGTGAGAGGCAGGAAGGCCAGACAGCAGGAGGTTACAGTAATCAAGACGGGAGAGAATGGGGGCCTGAGTCAGAGTTTTAGCAGTCGAACAACAGAGGAAAGGGCGTATCTTAGTTATATTGCGGAGGAAAAAGCGACAAGTTTTAGAAATGTTTTGAATGTGAGGGGCGAATGTGAGAGAGGAGTCGAGTGTGACCCCTAGGCAGCGTGCTTGGGCTACTGGGTGAATGATTGTAGTTCCAACAGTAATGTGGAAGGATGTAGTAGGGCCAGGTTTGGGAGGAAGTATGAGGAGCTCTGTTTTAGCCATGTTGAGTTTAAGGCGGCGGAGGGCCATCCAGGATGATATAGCAGAGAGACATTCAGAAACTTTGGTTTGTACAGCAGGTGTAAGGTCAGGTGTTGAAAAGTATATTTGTGTGTCGTCAGCATAGAGGTGATAATTAAACCCAAAAGATGTTATTAGGTCACCTAGAGAGAGTGTGTACAGAGAAAAGAGAAGAGGTCCCAGGACAGAGCCCTGGGGTACCCCCACAGAGAGATCAATAGAGGAGGAGGAGGTGTTAGCAGAAGAGACACTAAAAGTACGATGGGAGAGGTAGGATGAGATCCAGGATAGAGCTTTGTTCCGAATACCTAGAGTATGGAGAATGTGGAGGAGAAGAGGGTGGTCCACGGTGTCAAATGCTGCAGAGAGGTCGAGTAATTTGAGCAGAGTGTAATGACCTCTGTCTTTGGCAGCATGGAGGTCGTCAGTTATTTTGGTGAGGGCTGTTTCGGTGGAGTGAGCAGTGCGGAAGCCAGATTGTAGAGGGTCTAGGAGAGAATAGGTGTTGAGAAAATGGAGCAAGCGAGAGAATACAAGACGTTCAAGTAGTTTAGAGGCAAAAGGCAGGAGGGAGACAGGTCGATAGTTAGAAAGACAGGTAGGGTCAAGCTTGCTGTTTTTGAGTAATGGTATGACTGTTGCATGTTTGAAGGAGGATGGAAAGGTTCCAGAGCAGAGGGAGGAGTTAAAAATGTGTGTAAGCGTACGGATTATAGTAGGAGCTAGAGGTTTTAGGAGATGGGAGGGAATGGGGTCAAGAGGGCAAGTGGTAGAGGGAGAAGAGGAGATCAACAGCGACACATCCTCCTCTGAGACAGTGGAAAAAGACTCAAGGAAGGCAGGAGGAGAGTTAGGAAGAGGTGTAGGATGGGGGGAAGAAACAGGGGATGTTCTGCCGTATGGATTCCACCTTTTCCTTAAAATAGTCAGCAAAGTCCTGAGTGGAGATGGAGGAAGGAGAGGCAGCTGAGGGTGGTTTGAGTAGAGTATCAAAGACAGAGAACAGTCGGCGTGGGTTAGACTTGTGCATGTTGTTTAGTGCAGAAAAGTAGGCTTGTTTAGCTTGCGAGAGGGCAGAGTTGAAACAGGATAGCATAAATTTTTAGTGAAGGAAGTCTGCGAGAGTGTGAGACTTCCTCCAGAGGCGTTCAGAGGAATGAGTGGAGGAACGCAGCATGCGTGTGTGGGAATTTAGCCAGGGTCTAGGGTTAGAAGGGCGAGGGCGGCAGAGAGAAAGCGGGGCATGTAGATCAAGAGACGAGGACAAGACAGAGTTCTACTTTCTGACCAGGTTGTCAGGGTCTGTAGCAGAGCTGAGAGAGGAGAGGGAGGCGTGTAAAGTGGACTCAAAGTCAGGTAAGTGAATAGAGCGCAGGTTTCTGCAGAACTGGGGTGTAGATGGAAGTGGAGAAGGGGAGAAGCGAGATAAAGAGAATGAGATGAGATGATGGTCAGAGAGAGGAAAAAGGGAAATGGAGAAATCAGAGAGAGAGAAGTTTTTAGTGAAAACCAGGTCTAAGAAGTGGCCATCATTGTGGGTGCTGGCTGCAGTACACTGTTGAAGGCCAAAAGAAGAGGTAAGAGAAAGAAAGCGGGAAGCGCAAGAGAGAGAGGGGTCATCAATGTGGCAATTGAAGTCCCCAAGGAGAAGAACAGGGGAGTCTGAGGAGAGAAAGAAAGAGAGCCAGGATTCAAAGTGAGAGAGAAAGGCAGAAGGGGGATGAGTAGAGGTAGGTGGGCGATAGATGACCGCCACATGAACAGGGAGAGGAGAGAAGATCTGGACAGTGTGAGCCTCAAAGGAGGGAAAAGCAAGAGAGGGGGGAATAGGAAGGGTTCGGTAACCAAACCTTTTATACTAGTTCCAGTATTATTGCAATTTATTTTGAATAGTTTTTAAATTCCCAAGCTGAAACTGATGAATCCAAAAGGATGTAACATCATTCTTTGACTGGATCCACTGATTCTTGATCTTCCGGGAACTGTCTAATCCAGTGTGGAATGGAACGGGGACAACTCAATTGTGCAGTATTCCTACATTTTGCAAAGGCTTTTGATACAGTTGATCATGTTATCCTGCTTAACAAACTCCAGACCTCTGGAATAGGGAAGCATGCTTTAAACTGGTTTCAGTCCTACCTATCAGGTAGATCCCAACATGTGTCCATCTCAGGCTCTAACTCAAACCCCCTGGATATCACCTGTGGTGTCCCGCAAGGCTCTGTTCTGGGGCCCCTACTTTTATCAATGTTCATTAATGATCTTCCCACAACTTGTAAGGAAGCCTCAATACACATGTATGCAGATGACACAATCCTATATGCACACAGCCATAGCCTCTCTGACCTTCAACACATACTTCAGTCTGACTTTTTGAGACTCGAAAACTGGATTTTCCAAAACAAACTGTTTTTAAACACTGACAAGACTGTAACAATGGTATTTGGGACCAAGACTAAATTTTTAAAGCTGCCAGCAACTGAACTCCAGATTAGATCCAACACTAACACCACCCTAACCCCTGTCACCAGTTTTAAATACCTGGGCATATGGTTTGACTCCCACTTAACATTCAGGATGCATATTGATACCCTGACAACCAAGACCTATGCCAAACTAGGGGTACTTTACAGGAACAAATCCTCCCTAAGTCTCCTGGTCAGAAAGCGTATCGCACAGCAGATGCTAATGCCAATTATTGACTATGGAGACATAGTATATGGCTCGGCACCTCAAACCCACCTTAGCAAACTTGACACCCTCTACAATTCAATTTGTCATTTTGTTCTCCAATGCAACTACAACACACATCACTGTGGAATGCTCAAAGAACTAGATTGGTCATCACTAGAGTCTAGGCGCAAAGTTCACCTTTCCTGTCTTGTCTTTCAATTCTTTATGGGCAAGCTACCCAGCTATCTGAACAAGCTCCTCACCCCTACCACATGCAGCACTTATCATCTGAGATCAGACTCCAAAAGACTGTTCATGGTCCCAAGGCTCAACAAAGTATCTGGCCGTTCCTTCTTCTCTTACCGTGCACCCCAAAACTGGAACAACCTAACAGAGACTCTCACATCCACAGCCAGTTTAAGTTCTTTCAAATCTAAGGCTGTCTCACATTTTAATCTGGTCTCTAACTGTTTCATACGCCCATAATATATATTTTCTTTAACTGTGCACGCAATGTCTTGTATATAATGTATACCCTGCTCATTATGTAACTGTATTTGTAACCATGTATTATTTGTCTTAACTCTGTGCCCAGGACATACTTGAAAACGAGAGGTAACTCTCAATGTATTACTTCCTGGTAAAATATTTTATAAATAAATAATCTGTTTATTGCAGCAGCAAAACCTCTAGGGAATCCACTCAATACAGTGGATAGGAAGTAAAAGTGTCTTGCTCACTGGGCACTCTTTTGCATGTCACTCACTTCCCAGAATCCTTATCTGCGGGTTTGTGAACCTGTTTAAAAAACGAAAAGAAACTCATGAGTATTTTATATTTGCTATATAAATGGCATAACTTTGAAGTGATCTGACTTCAGCAATATTTTTAAATGTGTTTTCTAGTAAATATGCAGTTTTTTTAGTTGACTCCGAAGTGATTTTGAAGGGCTTTTTTTTTTTTTTACTTCACTTGCATCAGGGAGCGATATTTTTAAAATTAATCCTTTTATTAGTTCTGCTGCAATTAAGTATAGTTATTATGTTTGTTACTTTACAACACATTGCTTCTTCATAGGCAAATTAAAATGATGCCTTAAAAAGAAATGCACAAACATTCATACAATAATATTAAATCTATAAATATAAAATGAACTGTATATAGTTTAATTATTTAAAATAAATGTGTACTAATATATATATATATATATACACTAATATATATATATATATATATATATATATATATATATATATATACATATATATATATATATATATATATATATATATATATATATATATATATTTATACATACACTAATATATATATATATATATATATATATATATATACACACACTAATATATATATATATATATATATATATATATATATATATATATATATATATATATATATATATATATATTCATGTAGAGGTATCAGTACCGTGTTAGCCGAGCTTCAATAATCAAAAAATAAATAGATGATACCGTTCTGTGGCTAACGAAATGCTTTTATTTGTGCGAGCTTTCGAGATACACTGATCTCTTCTTCCGGCGATGTTACAATGAATGTAGTTATCCTTGCTTCATTCATTGTAACATCGCCGGAAGAAGAGATCAGTGTATCTCGAAAGCTCGCACAAATAAAAGCATTTCGTTAGCCACAGAACGGTATCATCTATTTATTTTTTGATTATATATAATATTTATATATATATATATATATACACACATACACTAATATATATATATATATATATATATATATATATATATATATATATATATACATACACACACATACATACATACATACATATATACATATATAATATAAAGCATCTAAAAAAAAGAAGCGCAGCGGAGAAACACCTCATGATACATTTATTATAGTTGATTGAAGCACATAAATAAAAAGAGATAAAACACTCACAGTGTACCGTAAGTAGTTATATAAACTTATCTTTATAGAGAGCACAGTGTGGCTCCGTAGAAGCCAAAATCCTGTTGGGTTCTACCCCCATAGGCTCTTATGTGCAGGCGCTGATGTAAATGGGACTTATGTTAGCATGTTTCTCCAGCTGAAGTTGGAGCCCGTTGGATCTTGCTGCTCCGGTGTCTTGGAGCCTCAAAGCATGAGGGGAAACTCCAATGAAGAAGCAGAGAAGGACTCATGGGGTCCACAGAAATTTGCATCAAGTCACTAATATCAGTGGCAGGTCTTGTGCGGGGGAACCTCTGTTAAGTCCAGTGATACAAATCTTCACAGAATTCTGTATGCAGACGTCCTACGCATTTCATGATGCTTCAGTCACTTCATAAAGGGACAGGGCCTCCGACAGGGGGGACAGAAGGGACAGATGTCCCAGGCCCGGTGTCTGTGGGGGACCCTGCTGGCCAGTGCTGCAATTTGGGCCTGACCTCTAGCCTCGCCCGACTGCCGGTCTTCTAGCGGCTGGGCCCTGGCTCTCCTTCAACTGCAGGCCTATTCCTTCTCTGTCCCATGCCAAGCTTCCAATGCCAGCATGCAACGGGCCTCTGTGACCTCAGCGCACTGGAAGTAAGCTTGGCTCAGCTTCCGATGCATGGCAGCACAGGGAGGCCTGGCACGTGTGTGCACGCCAGAGTTCCAAGCACGTGGGACAGAGTGGAAGAGGCCTGCAGCTGAAGGAGAGCTGGGGCTGAGCTGCGAGAGGACCAGCAGCGGGGCCTGGCCAGAGGTCGGGCCCAATGTGCAGCACCTGCAGCTCAGTCCCCCGCAGACACTGGGCCCCCTTAAGACACCGGGCCAATCACAGACACCATGCCCAGCCTGACCATCCACAAGGTAAGTCTGTTTTTCAAGTATTGTATTGGGGGTAGGGGGATTGATTTTTTTATATCTATGGGGGGTGGGGAGGTTATATGCATTGTTGTTTTTTATATGTATTTTTTTATATGCATTGTTTTCTTTTTATTTGTATTGTTTTTTTTTTTTTTAATATGTATTGTTTTTATTTTATATGTGTAACATTGAGGATGATAGCCGGAGGATACATTTAAACTGATTCCCAAGGTAGAGCAGAAGTTTCTCCACAATTTTAATGTGAATTGTATCCCCCTGTCTGATATGATTTCATCTGGGGCCCCGTGCAGCCGAAAAACCTCTTTTAGGATCAATTTGGCAGTCTGTTCTGCAGACGGTTCTGTGCACCGATGAAATGGACCATCTTTGCGAGCCGATTCACTACCACAAGAATTGTGTCATTACCACTGGATCTGGGTAGCTCCACTATAAAGTCCATTGATATTGATCCCCGAGGACGAGTGGGGACCGGAAGAGGCTGCAGCAAACCCACAGGGGATACTCAAGGAACCTTAGTCCTGGCACAGATCTCACATGAGAGAATGTTGTCTTTGACATCCTGTGCTAGTTTGGGCTACCAAAATGAGCGAGACAACAGTTCCTATGTCTTGCGGACAACCGGGTGGCCAGCCGGTCGGGAGACATGCATTAGTTGGAGCATTTCTAATCTTACTTCCTTAGGGATGAACATATAAGGGGCTATGCACTAAGCTCCGTTAAGTCACTTTTAGACCGCAAAGTGCTCTTCGATCGTGATTTTTGGCTCAACACGATGCACTAAGCTACGCAAACAGGCACTTTGCTGTCTAAAAATGACTTTTTTCAGGAATTTCTTCTAAGTCCAACTTTGCTCGATCGCAACCCTGTTTGCGTGAAATTCTGCCCTTAAGCGGGATGCACTAAGCAACGCAACCATAGCAAACGCGAAAGTTGCGTTTATCAGAACACGTCAGGTCAGAGTAGACGCAAAGAAATCTCGACTTAGAAAAAATTCTGGCTTTTTATTTTTGCATGCGCAAAACCCATACAGCCGGCCGGCGGGTGTCCCCGGCTGACCCCGCGGGGGTCCCGATGGAGCCCGGGGGTCCCCGGCTCACCAAGCGGGGGTCCCCACGGGAGTGCGGGTGTCCCTGCGGGAGTCCGGGGGTCCCCGCGGCCGTCCCGGGGTACCCGCGGGCCTGCGGTACCAATGTTGCACCTCCAAAAATAAGAAACAACAATTATAACTAAATACACCACCCTAACACATACTATACAGTAATGGTCAAAATTACTATTATCCAAATATGGATAATAATGCATTTGGCCATTTTAAATACATATAAATTACAATAAATACAGTCAATACATATTACACTTACCTTTTACAGGCACCCACGATGAAGGCCGTCTTCATCCTCATCTTCATTCTGCCCATGCCCCTACGGTGCTGCAAAACATGCATAACAATTACAATAGTCAATGTAATATCCCCTAACCCCTTAATCACCATAGCGGTTATTAACCGCTACAGTCATTAAGGGGTTAACCCATCCTCACCCACTTTTCGGAAGGCCTACATACCTCCCACACTAACCCCCCACCCCGTGAGGCCAAACCACCCTCACCCGCTACCCACAAGGGAGGCCTACCTACATACCCTTAGGGCCAATACCCCCCACCCCCAGTACCCACAATAAAAACAATACACTGCCCCACAATAAACATCATTCTATTTATTAAATACAGGCATACTCCTCTTTAAGTACACTCACTTTAAGTACACTCGCGAGTAAGTACATATCGCCCAATAGGCAAACGGCAGCTCACGCATGCGCCTGTCATCACGTCCTGAACAGCAATACCTGCTCCCTACCTGTACAAAAGCTGTGCGCAAGCGGGGAGACTATAGAGCCTGTTACAAATGCATTATTTACATCAGTTATGCACGTATATAACGATTGCAGTACAGTACATGCATCGGTAAGTGGGAAAAGGTAGTGCTTCACTTTAAGTACATTTTCGCTTTACATACATGCTCCGGTCCCATTGCGTATGTTAATGCGGGGTATGCCTGTACATAACCCACCCCCTGTGCCTCCCCCATAAATACATGATTTATTCTTTTACATACAGGGTTCATACCCCAGCCCCACGCGAGTCCCTGGTGGGCTGGCGGGTCACCTGACAGACCTACAGGGTACCAGCAACTTGTTTCATACAGGTTCTGGAGGCCTGTTGGTGGGTCCCGCCAAGCACCATGGCCCCCAGGTGGTCTTCTTGGGTCACCATGGGCCACAATTGGGTCCCCACGGTAGGCCCGCGGATGTCTGGGAGTCCCGGGTCAGACCCACAGGTGTCTGTGGGGCCTCGGGTGGTTCTCACGGGGGTCTGGGGAACTCACGAGTGCTCACTACGGGTCCGCGGTGCCCCCACGGATGTGGGACAACCACTACATCCCCGCACCTACGGGTCCACGGTGCCCTCACGGATGTGGGACCACCGGTTCTTCCCCGCAGACTATGGGTCCACGGTGCCCCCACAGATGTGGGACCACCGCTTCATCCCCGCAAGTGTCAACCATGGAACCACCAGCCTGATACCCGTGAGATACCCGAGGAGACCGCAGGTGGTCTCCAGAGGTCTCACGCAGAACCAAGGAACCAACCCTGAATGTAAAATAAATAAGCCGGACCTATACATACATCTCCCCCCCCCAACACCTACAGTACAATAATGTGCCAAATAACTATTATCCAGATATGGATAATATATTATTTGCCCATTATGAAACACATAAAACATCCACAAATCAAAACATGAATTTTTAATCTTAAAACCACCACATTGCATGTTAAAATAAATCCAGCAGCCATTGCAAATATAAAAAAAAAACTGCAGCTACACAAATGTCTATGAAATGTCACCCAATTGCATTGAGTGTATGCATGATGCAATTAATCTGTGCATCATATAATACTATGCAAAATATATGTAACAATAAAATACACTGTGAACAACGTCCCCTAACCACCAATGCCATCCTGAAAATCAATTAGAAACTAACCAACATCAATACAATTAGCATCAATCAATTAATCCATTTCCTCAAACAATTAAAATACAATACAAATCATTTATACAATTCCCTATTCAATTGCTAAAGCCAAACCATTGCCAAAACAATTCTAATTTAAAGTAACCACCATCATTCTAATCTTACTACCATAAAGAAGCCTTTAGCTAAATACAAATTACATTATTCACAACAATGACAAAATAAAGATGTTAAATACATTATCCATACATGAAAAGAACCTAAACATGAGCCAAACAATCAATTATTATCCCTGTATGTCTATCCATGCAGATAGATAAACATAACATACAGGGGCAATAATACAGCATCAAATACAATGCATTTACATACAAAATTCACTTACAATACACCCATTCAGTGTCCGTGAATGTATTATATACATAGATCATTAACGGGCATTAAATGGGAGTGAAAAAATAAAAGACATGAATGAAAAATCATAAAAACCTGTAAAAGTAAAAATAATAAACTTTTCTTTTGTTTACTCACCATTAGATGCCCACTCACCGAAATCCAAGCGACCCGGAAGCACAGGAACCAATCCACAGGTAAGCCATAAAATAAAAAAATCATAACAAATCCACGTCTGTGTCTTCTTTCTTCTTTGGGGTCTTCTGGGGTCTTCTTCCATCTTCTTCCATCTTCTTCCGGCTTCTTCTGTCTTCTTAGGCCACGCCCTTCTTCTCTTCTTAGGAGGGGAGATGTTCCCTCCTCGGCGACTAGCTTCAAAATGAGGCGACATAGGCTTTTATAGGCCTATGACATCACATTTTGGTCAAATGTTTCCCACGGTCCTGATTGGGCCGTGAAAAACATGTGATTTGGCCGATGGAAAACAAAATGATGACGTCATTTAACGCAATGAAAGCACAGCCAATCAGAATGGTTTTGCTTCAATTGCCTTTAAGATGACGTCATTAAAATAAACATGGCCGGTCTCACATGGTACCGTAGCCAATCAGAGCGTGGGAACTCCATCCCATCTCTTATTGGCTCTAGTAGACCCTGTGACAGAGGCTTGGGGGAGAACGGATGTGACGTTTTTTAAAGCCTCTCACATGGTACTAGAGCCAATCAGAGTTGGGATGTATTTCCCACGCTCTGATTGGCTACCGTACCATGTGAGACCGGCCATGTTTCTTTTAATGACGTCATCTTAAAGGCAATTGAAGCAAAGCCATTCTGATTGGCTGTGCTTTCATTGCCTTTAAATGACGTCATCATTTTTTCCATCGGCCAAATCACATGTTATTCACGGCCCAATCAGGACCGTGGGAAACATTTGACCAAAATGTGACGTCATAGGCCTATAAAAGCCTATGTCGCCTCATTTTGAAGCTAGTCGCCGAGGAGGGAACATCTCCCCTCCTAAAAAGAGAAGAAGGGCGTGGCCTGAGAAGACGGAAGAAGACGGAAGAAGACGGAAGAAGATGGAAGTACGAAAGTACGAAACGCGTAGGAGAGGGCGCGTTCCTTTATTCTTTACATATACCCCCATTGCGGCATTGGATTGAGACATTTGTTTCATTGCTGGACTTGTCTGGGACTCTGTATACCGCCCGATTACATATCGCTAAGGAGTGACGCACTAAAGACGCGACCGGCTGAGAGACGCTGCTGGATGACGTCACAGGCCAACGTGGACTAACCAGGAAGAGACGCGGCGATCTACCCCTGCAAACAACTGCTGTGAGCTTCGTGAAGGCGTGGGAAGGTTCCCCAACGCTAAGCTGTACACTCTGCATCCAGATACCAGCATTCTGAGGGAGGACGTCCAATTCCTGGTGCCTGTATCCCGTTGTGCCTGCCGAGTGGTAACATGTCCCTAACATGTCTTGCTATTAACCCTTTTTTTTGATGTACGTGCAATAATCACCTTCACCTTTTATAAAATTATTTAAATATACTAGACAATGGGTTTTTTGCGCTGTTCATTTTCTGTTTCTATCTAGCTTGGTGTTTGAACCATTCCCACTGATCAGCATCATAAAACTTCACCCATCAGGTTGTATTATTAATTTATTCATAAGTCACTATTTTTCAGCACAGACCACATTGAGCGCAAGTTTTTTCTGTTTACACCTATGCTGCGCATCAATTGTTACGTGTCTAAGCACTTGTTGCTCATGTAAGTGCAATAACATTTGCCGTTTTTGAATATATCATCAGTGAACATACAATGTTGCACTAGAGTTGTCTTTCTTTCATTCTGTTGAGGGTTTGTCCTGCTGACATCAGGGAGTGTATACAAGCAAGATCCCCCTGCACATTGCTGAGTCTTCTCACCACACTATTTGCTATTCAATGCTGTATTACCACTGGGAGAATGTGAGTCCCCAATCATGATTCCTGTTTGAATTGCTGTATTTGTTTAGATATACTGCACCATTTTATATTGTATTCCCTATATGTATGGTGATACTTGCGCTCCCCACAAGCTTCTCCTTACCATTCAAGACGGGAGAAATTGGATCTTCTCCCAAGAGGGTTGAGCAGCGAAGTTTGCCATTTTTTCACATTTGAGCACTTTATCACAATTATATATTTATTTATTTATTTATATATTTATCACCTTCACTAGTAGCGCCTCACATTTTTTCATTTTACACTTCCCATTTTTAGAGCCTGGACGATATGAAATGTGAAAATTGAAACGTGTGAAGAACAAGACCCACCGAGCATGTTGGGCAGATAGTCTTTTTGCTGAGCGGATAAATTCTAGGTTCCTATGATCCATAAGGATGGTAACTGGATCATTCACCCACTCAAGTAAGTGTCTCCATTCTGAAAATGCAGCCTTTATAGCCAAGAGTTCCTTCTTTCCAATGTCGTATTTCCCTTCTGCTACCGACATCTGATACAACTAAAATGCGCATGGATGAAGGACCAATTTTTGCCCAACTCTTTGAGAAAGAATAGCACCAATAGCTGAGTCAGAGGCATCAACCTCCAAGATGAATGGAATTTCAGGGTTTGGGTGAATGACGATAGGGGCAGAGGTGAAGAGTGATTTTAATCGTTCAAACAAGGAATCGGCTTCAGTAGTCCATTCAAATGGGGAACCTTTCTGGGTGAGTTTGGTAATTGGGGCGATTATGCCAGAGAAATTCTTAATAAATTGTCTGTAGAAATTAGCGAACCCCACAAACCTCTGAATGTCTTTTTCATTTTTTGAAACTGGCCATTCTATCATGGCCTGGATCTTTCCGGTATACAAGGGTAATGGGTGCTCCAACAGTCCTGGAATATAAACTTCAATTCATGAATAATAGATGCAGATGTGGCTCAACTATGGAGTGGGTACACTACTCGCTTAGTGAAACAATTCAATGAGACATAAATCTCCTGAAGCCAACAGAAAAATTATGTTGTACTCACTTCGCTGCACCTCATTGGAGATAATTATGTAGTGAAGATGACAATCCATAAGATGAAATAAATCTTTCAAGTGTCTTACCCACTCCTAGAGCCCACTGTATTCTTGTGGGCGTGTCTAGCCGCTGATTCAATTCCAACGAGAGCAAAAAAATGCACAAAGCAGCGCACTGCCCAGGGACATAGGTGTATAAAAATAGAAAAATATATACCTGTATATCACCTTGATAAAGGGCACACAGCCCGAAACGCGCTGTGTGGTGCTTTTGGTGCTGCCTAGGGGCTATGTTTGATCCCATCATGGAATAAAAGTTTTTCTTTTTTAACTTATGTGCCTCCTCCTGCTTTTTTGGCAGTACGCTGCCCTCTTTATATTTTTTCCTGGTCATCGAAAAGGACCACACTGAAGGATCTGAGAGAACAGCCAAACAGTGAGTTAACCCTGAGGGCTTATGTCATTATATAAGTCAGCGTTTGGGACATTCTATGTATTATACATATGTGCCTGTGAGCACTAGGTACTAGTCCCTGTCCCCTGCAATGGATGCTGCATAATACCATAGACAGTGCAGAGGTCCAGACGAAGATTTATATACTTATAATAAGGATTTTTCTGTTTTGATGCGTTGGCTACCCATACTTTAGTTTAAATTCATTGTACTATTTACCAGATTCTTTGATAATTTAGGTTATTGTTTAATTTTTATGTCATCGTTATGTTTTATTGTTAGCATAGTTTGTTATTGCAATTTTTTCAATTATTGTTATTATCTATTCTATGCGGCCCACTATACACTTTATATATTTTTTTTCAGTGGACTATTATAATTAAAATATTATATTTTATTTTAAATTACTGACCCCCAGTGTGCTATTAGTATTTTGTTCTTGTCTTTGATATGAGCTGTAGGTTTATATTAAAGGGAAATGTGAATAACTGATTCTATATGAATTTTATTTTTGCGTAAGATCTGAATGTAGTCTATAATATACAGTATGGACAATGACCCCAGGATCATAGAGAACCCTATAACTAGGGAAACAATATATTTTATATCACGCTGCTGGATGAGCGATTAAACCTAATAGGATAAAAATTAATAACATGGAATGAAACACATAAAAAAAAAACATTGCAAACGGCATACATTCTTGGCTTTAGTCATCAAATTGTTCTATTATTCTCAAAATTCAGTTAAAACAGTAATGTTTGGCCAGTTAATTCTCACACTATTGTGTATTATTATACGAGCTGTCATGATAATATCATGAGACATTGGGTCTTTTAATCAATCTGGTTCTTCAGGGGTTACTGTAGCCACTGTTTGGGTTTTAAAATACAATATGTTGGATTTATGACAGGTCAAGAATTTTCCTGGGTATGTGCTGGTCTTCATTGGGGGGCCTATCATGGCCCACTAAAAGTGACACGTGTTGTTTAGAAGGTCATATATGATTACCAGCAAGAGAGGTGACATAGAGGGTATGCTTTTGTTGGAGGACATTGTTAAAAATGAGAACATCATGTGATGTCATCTACTGTACATACTAAGAGTTATATGTGTGATCTTGACAGGGAATCACATGCAATGAGACCACACACTGCATGGGTAAGAGGTGCCAAGGACAAATATCAATTTGTCACTCAAATTTAGGATCAAGCCAGTTATGATTAGTCTTGTTGCATCTGTCATGACCGCCTGAATCTATTGATGTGACTCACATATCTAAGTATTAGAGAAGGGAATTTATGTGCGTTTATATATATTGAGGCAAAAAGCTTACACGTCGTTTGGTGGAAATCAGTCTCGCAACTGATTTACGACAGGGGTGGGCTTATGCTGTTTCAATAGGGAAACATAGTACATAAGACCTACCTGGGTATTATGAAAATCAGATTTCAATAGAGGTGTGTTTTGGACCAAACACATGATTTCTCATTTCTTCGCCAATGACGTCTCTGGGGAAAAATCCTGACATATGGTAACGTAATGATTTCTGTTTTATAATTTATCTTGTAATTTTAAGAAACTGTTCTGCATTTACTGTAATTGTATGTTCTTGTAATTCTTTTTCTGTAATCTAAGCACTGTATTTTTATATGTATTAAAACATTTAATGTGATGCTTTGGGGCTCTGAATGAACTGTTGCACGCTCTAGAAAGAGTATTTACATTTTCTGATACATTTTGCTACAATAGCTTGTTGTGCATAGTTTTTCCTATAATAAACAGGGACCTGAGACCCTGACAGATGTAATAATGACATATTTTATTTGCATTATTCTTGTTTGGTGGCAGCGTATAGATATGATTGCAATTGAGTAAGGCGTTAATATAAACTCATTGAAAGTACCTTGCGGAGGAGAAAGGGGAGTTGGGTAGAGTAGCTGTGTGTATTAACCCTGGTTGCATTTCTAAGTCACATGCACACTTGTGTGAAAAAGTGACTGACCTGTGTTAGACTTGCGAGAGACCACAGCTCAGTACCCCAAAGCTATTGCTCAGTCCTACATTTTTAAAACATACAAGCAGACAGTTTCGTATCCTTCCTCTCTTGTTTTTTATTTTTTAATCTTTTTATTTTGAGTAAGTGTAGTCAGGGCCGCCAACAGAAATCATGGGGCCCAGGACAAATGAAAGGAGCAGGGCCCCCCACCCCACAACCCATAGCGCACCTACCATGAATTTTTTTTAACTGTTTTCTTCTAATTGTTATACAGAAAAAAAACATTACAATGCAATCTGTTTATTACACCTCCACAATACATATAAAATACACCCCCACCCTCCCAATACATATATAGGTCCAACCCCACACATCAATAAGATAATGAATAACATTTGGCAAACACTTCACTATAATATATATATATATATATATATAAGATATATAGGGTAAATAAGATATCCAGATCCAGAGTGTGAGACAGAGAGAGCGAGGCAGGGGGACAGAGAGAGTGAGGCAGGGTGACCGAGAGAGGGAGGCAGGGTGACCGAGAGAGGGAGGCAGGGTGACCGAGAGAGGGAGACAGGGTGACCAAGAGAGGGAGACTGGGTGACAGAGAGAGGGAGGCAGGGTGACCGAGAGAGGGAGACAGGGTGACCGAAAGAGGGAGACATGGTGACAGAGTGAGACAGGGTGGGTTGGTAGGTGACTGACTGGAGACAGGGGAGACATGGGGAGACATGTGGGGGCCAGAGTAGGACCAGGAGATGCTGTGGGGGGCCAGAAGATGTCCAGGGGAGGCCATGGGGGGCCAGAGGAGGTCCAGAGTAGGCTGTGGGGGGCCAGAGGAGTTCCTGGGGAGGCCATGGGAGGCCAGAGGAGGTCCAGGGGAGACCGTGGGGGGCCAGAGGAGATCCAAGGGAGGCTGTGGGGGGACCAGGGCAGGTCCAGGGGAGGCCGTGGGGGGACCAGGGGAGGCCATGGGGGACCACAGGAGGCCATGGGGGGACCACTGGAGGCCGTGGGGGGACCAGGGGAGGGCATGGGGGGAGCAGAGGAGACCGGGGAGGCCATGGGGGGACCAGAGGAAGCTGTGGGGGGACAAGGGAAGGCCGTTGGTGACAACTGGAGGCCGTGGGGGGACCAGGGGAGGCAGTGGGGGGACCAAGGGAGTCAGTGGGGGACCAGAGGAGACCAGGGGAGTTTCAGCAGAGGCCGTGGGGGGACCACAGGAGGCTGTGGGGGGACCATTGGATACCATGGGGGGACCAGGGGAGGGTGGGGGGGACCAGGGGAGGGCATGGGGGACCAGGGGAGGCTGTGGGGGGACCACTTGAGGCCATGGGGGGACCAGGGGAGGGCGTGGGGGGACCAGAGGATACAAGGGAGGTCCAGGGGAGGCCGTGGGGAGACCGTGGGGGGACAGGGGAGGCCATGGGGGGGCCAGAGGAGACCAGTGAGGGTGCCAGAGGAGACCAGTGAGGGGCCAGAGGAGACCAGTGGGCGGGCATCAGGGGAGGCCATGGGGGGGCCTGAGGATACCAGTGAGGGGGCCAGAGGAGACCAGTGAGGGGCCAGAGGAGACCAGTGGGGGGGGCATCAGGGGAGGCCATGGGGGGGCCTGAGGAGACCAGTGAGGGGGCCAGAGGAGACCAGTGGGGGGGGCAGAGGAGACCAGTGGGGGGGCCTGAGGAGACCAGTGGGGGGGCCAGAGGAGACCAGTGGGAGAGGCATGGGAGGACATGGGACATTGCTTACCTGCTCTGTGCTGGATAGAAGAAATGGCGGCTTCACAGCTCAGAGCCTGGTTGCGAGCGGGAAAAAAAATCCTGGCAACGCGCCAGCCAATCAGGTTGGGGGGAGGGGTTCCGGCAGGGGAATTGTAGGGATCGTCAGCGGGTACAATCTGGTTGCCAGGGGCAACTGGAAAGCCGGATTTGTCAGCACTGCGCACAGGGATTTTTTTTTTTTGAGACTGTGAGGAGTGTGATCTCCAAAGTCTGGTAAAAATAAAGAACAGCTGATACAAATCTTGCTGGATAATTATAGAGAGCAAGCTGCTACACTGGGCCAGGGTGACCACAGCTGTGGAACTGAGTGTGGCTTAGGCCTGGAAATTGCTCACTGGTCAAGGAACCCAGGACTTTCATATTCTGACGATTCAGCAGTTATCAGCCTGCCAGTGCCCTGGATGTGTACTTGCAAACTACTCTCCAGTACCTGATGATGCAATGCGGTTGCAATTCATCACCAAGTTCCAAGAACACAAAGCAGAAAGAGAAAGACAAGCTTCAGAATGCGAAGCAGCGTGGTATTCTGCAGAATGCAAAAATGGAAGGGAAAGATATCCTGCCGACCTAAGGCACCAGCTGGAACTTGCCAAGCTCCAGAGGGTATCTGGATTTTGAAGTATAGTGAAGATGCAATTCACATTGAATACACATTGAATACACATTCATTGTGGTTTAGTCCTTCTGAGAAGCAGCAAGGACCAAATAAATTACCAAAGAAAATAGCACGGTGATAATGTGCATGTACAGTACAAGAAGGATACAGAACAACGGACATAAAATTGTTAGTGGAACAAATGGGCATCCAGATGTCACTAGCCTGTGTTTGATATCATGCCCAAGGGAAGACTAAGATCGATAGAAGGGTCCACCTTTCACACAGCAACCCATTATACCTACACATCTGCACTATTTTATTCTTTATCATGTTCCTTATTTTTACAGGGAAGCGATGCGGTTGATGGATGAGATCAGCCATGAAAATGATGAGCGCTCTGCTGCAGAGGATCAGAATATTCTGCAGAAGAAACGTGATCTTACAGTTTATTAGACAAGCATCAGTCAAATGAGATGCAATTTGAGCTGGACCTTACGTAAAGTGTTTTACTGTACAAAAATACTGTTTTACTGTACAAAAATAATGTGGTTCTTAAAAGTGTAATGTCTCTATTTACCTAGCTTGTAGCATGTTTATTATGTACAGCATGACTTATTCTGACAATTCAGTACAAAACAGTACTTTCCTTATAATCACATTTCTGTGTGTGCTATACAGTATTTGTCTATGGTAGTCAAATCCTACTGTTAATCACTACAGACAGTACAGTAGTAGAAAGATACAGTAGTATTAATTTAACCGGTTCTTCCTTCTAATTGCAGAGTGTTTCCCATGATAATGGAGGCTAATAAGATTAAAAGAGTTGACCATGCACGTGCATGGATTGAGAGTGGTGAAAGGTTTATATTTTCGAATGACACATCTGTCGCCCTGGAAAGATTTGCCACTATGGCATTCAGGGAAAGAATGATCAAACAAGAGGGTTATGTCTAGCACACCTAAAAGTGTATAATAAAGCAATATACTTGCAATTTGAGGTACCGGTGATCCGTGGTTCAGGGAAAAAACCTGTCTGTGTAATTTCAAGATGTATGAACAAATAGGAGGATCCAGGGCACTACCAGTGTGTGCCTAGAATAAATTTATTTTCTACAAATTCGTAGTGCCCTGGATCCTCCTATTTGTTCATTCAGGGAAAGAAAACATTAATTCCTGAAACCTCAGCCAATGCATCCACTCAAGCTTTATGTGTGGGGTTCAATCTCAAGACTTGGACCAGGACCCATCGTTATATTTCAAGGTATGTCTCTGTGTATCAGTGTTAATATTTGTTTTACAGTAGTACTGTAAGTATATCTGGATGTTGCCCTTTCCCTGTATAACAGTGTTAGACAGTATACAGTATGTTTGACATTAGTACTGTAAATGTATCTGAATGTGACTCTGTCTCTTATAACAGTGTTATATTAGTTTTTTGTCCAAGAATCATGGATAAAGTGTATTTCCAGGAGGCCATTATCTTCCTGATAGTACCATACATTTGACAATAATTACCATCAGGTCACCGGTTCTTCCAAGATAATGACTCAAAGCTCAGTGCCTCTGCTACTGCTGCAGCCACTGGTATTTGACCACATCATGAGCCCAACTGCATGTTTTTTTAAGGATGTAACGTCATCCAAAGGGAGGGAAGCCAGCCAATCAGAAAGGCTCTACTTCCTTTCCCTTTAAGTTGGCGTCACCCAAAGCAAAATGGCTGCCATCACATGGTACTAGAACCAATCAAAATGCGGGTCATCCTATTGGTTGTTAAACTATGTGATAGCAGCCATTTTTTAAAGAGGATGTGACATCATCCAGGGAGGGTGTTACATCCTTTAAAAAAACTGGAAGCCCATACCGGGGCGTGTAATTCGCAAAGCAGGGGTCCTCAGACCTGAAATGAATGTGGTCCAGCTCCAGAGACCCCCTGCTACTGTACACTGTTATTAAAATGTAAATAAAAACACTGCAATAGCCTTTCAGAGCTCTGCAGACAGGTGCAGCTCTCTCTATGCAGCACTATAAGCTGTGGTCATATGGTACAGGGAAAACTTTGAAAGAGGCTGAGATACCATTGCTGCTGTCCCATATGGTATTGGCAGTTTCCCACCTCATTGTTTAAGACTTGTGGAAATGGTTTCTGATTCTTTCTGAATACTGTGATAACACAAATGTCATTGCATGCTATTTATAGCTAGGACCCTCTCCTGATTGGCTGCTGAGAGCCTTAGATATTCCCTGACAAAATAACTCTATTACAAAACGCGTAGGAAGGCACGTTTCAGTGTCAATTGATTGTTTTTATGGACATTTGTTTACTACAAGTGAAGATCTTTGCGGACACCGTACACCAGTCTTTTCCGGTGGGAGACGCGACGGAACCTCGGTGACGTCATCAGAGGTCTGCTGCGAGTCGGATACATGCATCCAGCGAGCACCAGAGCTGCTAAGGATTGAAGTGAATATCCTCTCCTTACCTGACGATCTGCACATCAGCTGAGGTTCCAAAGACGGCTCCCTGTGAGAGAGAAAGACCTGCCTCTTCGATCTGTCTGACCACTATGTGACGTGCCGGTGTGCCGATGTGGTAACATGTCATTACATGCCATGCTTTATATGATCTAATTTGATGTACGTTTGATACTCTCCTGCTGTCACAATATTAATATATATTTTTAATACTACACCATGAGGTTTTGCGATGTGTTTTCTTTTGTTTTCATCTAGTGTTTGTGGTTTGTGGAGCCTGTCCACGAAATACAGCAGCAGCAACCTCACAGTTCACTACACTGAATTATCACATTTTATATTTAATGTTTGTAACACAGCACCTATATTGGTTTTAAGTTGTTTATTTTTTAGGTATTGCACATTGAGCTGTTTTTATTTAATCACACATTAATACCGTATCACTGTCTTAAGCGCGGTACTGTTCACTTTTTTGTAAACATATGATTGCCTGAACATTTACCTGCTTGTACTGTAGTTTACTCGCCAGCATTGTGTCTACCATATTAATTAAAAAGGTTTGAAGATATCCATATGTAAACTAGGTAACACTTATTCTTCGTCTACTCAAATTAGTAAATTCTGTTATTCTATTGACAACAATTTTACTATTCCACCCATAGACATTAGTAACAACAAAACGCGAACTAGATGAAAGAGCTAAGAAGTACAGATAATCTATATGCCTTAGGAACAGCATTCAATATCCTTGAAGAAATAGTTAATTGAGTTGAAGGCCACAATGCTAGGCATAACCAGTTATAACACTAGATCTCAAGTAAAGTCATGTTTAAAAAGTAAAATACCAACTGTCTTTTGAAATGCCATGATTCCCTAAAGTCCTGTTACAGAGTTCTAAATTCCAAGTACTGTATCGCTGCATCTACATGCAAAGGACAAAGGGTCAAAGACATACTTTCTCCTTATTTAAGATTCTTCTTTCATTTTATTACAAGACTCTAGGGAAGAATATCTGTTAAATTCTATTCTTTACCAATCAGAGTCTTATAATTTCAGCTGAAAGAGGTCTACACATTAACTTGATTATGATCACATGAAATGATTGATTCTGTTATGTTTTTGAAACCTAATTACGTCTAACTGAGTATTTAACCATGTTTGTCTCTGTACCTGTAAATAGATCAAATTGACCAAATAAGTGAATTTGTTTAATGATGCAAGTTATATGGACAGCCAATTATATATATTTTTTTTAAACAGCATTAAGATTTTATGTTTTGTTAAAAACAAATATTTTTGTTGGAGTATATAGATTATACTAAGTGTAGTATGCATATATTGTGAAAACATAAGTACAGTAAAATATCATCACTATACAATAGTTTTTCAAAATAAATTGTATTATATATATTTACCTATGTGATTTATTTTCTTATGAATCCATTTTCATTTTAGTGAAACTAAACTAAATCCACATGAGCAAACTTGAGATTAAAGGGCCATGAAACAACATGTACAAGAAAGAATGATGGTTATTCATACTAAAAGACAAACAAAAATTTATGTGCATTAAAAACTCTTATTTATGCGACCTTATTGACACATAATTAAAATGTGCAATATAGGTTTGTTTTTTTACTTTTGGCTCTTCACAGTCTAATCGGTTTAAGTCTGATGCAAATATTTTGGACTTAAATAGTTCCACGGCAATTATGTATGCCTTTTTACAGCAGATTTGATTAGATGAAGTTTTAGATTTACATTGAAATATTTCAGGTTTGTGTAAATGTACGAAACCAAAACACTTTGGGGACTGATGCTATTTTGAAGCAAACACAGATACCTTTTAACTTTGTGTCACTTTGAATAAATGTATCAAATCACTTTGCTCCATTGTACTTGGTGTGCACCCATTTGCCATTTACCGAGTGTCTATTGTAAGAGTTAATGGTGCACATATTATTATAGGATTGATCAAGTTTTTCACCTATCTTATATCTGTCTTGCTACATTTCACTTTTACTGTATTTGTGCCAAAATGCCAATAGGTCTCAGATGATGTCAACATCTCTAAAGAGAAATCTGCACCAGATGTATGAAGCTTCACAAATACCTTTGGTACCTATGGTGCAATCGAGAGCAGCAAAATGTAGCTGTTGCACCTTAAACAAAAATGTCTTTCCCTTGATACATCTTTCCCTTTAATGAGTCCTGGCTAATACAGATGTAGCCAGGCTTACTGTTCCCGACTCCGCTACTGTGTGCGGTGCCGTGACTCCACCGATTGCAGCCTGGGTGAATTAACGCTGCGGGAGGCCCCATTGAAACGAATGGATCCCACACAGCCGATTCGTGGCAGCCACCTTCCCAGTGCCGCGTTTTTCCTGCGTCTCACCCTTGGAGCGGGGTGAAAGCTTGGCTAGATCAGTATAGATCAGTGAGTTCTTTCTGATAGGAAAATGTCCTGATACGAATTGCACAAAGCATTGATATGTCTATTTCTTTATCTTGCATAAATTGGTATTTGATGTTACTAAATTGGATGGAGGTGCAACTCAGTTTTTCCCGCTATGAGATTTATTTTTATTTCTGATCTGTTGCATTAAACAATGAAGCATATTTATTGGAAGTATTGGCTGTAGCACATTTGTCAATCTTCTTGGACCCTGAATGAACTTTAAAGGATGTAGTTGTCCGTATACAGTTAAGTTAAAATCTCTTGTTATATAGTTGACAGTAGCAGCACAAGGGCTCTGCCTTCACATTTTCTTAACATGTGATGCGACTTTGTCATAGGCTGCAAAGTTATATGAGTAGAACACCAACTTTGCAGAAGTTTTTCCGCTATAATCTTTTGTTTTCTTCATAGAATACATTTGGGTTTGCATGGGGTATCAAAACACTGTAGTGTAAAATATGCTCAATTTGACAATTTTTTTTTTTATAAACCTTGATCTTCGATGCATTTGTTTCCCTTGTTATTTTCTTTCTTTTGTTTATTCTCACATTAGAATTCCAAAAGCCTTTCTGAAAATCTAAACAAATTACTGAATCTAGTGGCACATTCTAAGTCATTACTGATCATTTAAAATAGTAGCAATAAATATGTATTTTTGGTGCAGTGGTTAATTACTATGATTACATCTCAAGACTGTAAACAATATAAACAAGTTTACATAACTGCTCATAGTTACTCATATTGAAGGTTTTGTATGAGTTTACCTTTGGGGGCACTGTTGCACTAGGTTGTGCAACTATGAATGATAGATTTTAACTTGTATTATTTTGCAGCTACGGCACTTGTCGAATAATTATTATTAATGTCTCATAAAGAAATGAGCTGGCAGTGAGAAGAGATATATGTGGTGAACTTTTGCGTGTGTTTGGTTTGTCAAGTTGGAATTTGTTCCTCTGCTGTGGTGATTAAATGATAATTACTGTAATGAATAAATGTTGAAGGCTGTGATAAATATTTGAAGTTTGTTAATCTATTTATCCCTACTAAATTGATAAAGCATATTCCTCTTTGATGCGACTATATTACAAAATCCTTGTGACTGATTAAAGTATCTATTTGATGAGTTGAGATAGGTCATTTGGTTGGCCCTGCAGTAGTGAAAGCTGCAATAAATGTAGAAGAGTGTACATTGGGTGCAGTTTGAATATGTGATTGTTATAATGCCTAGGAAGATGTACTGCCGTTACCTTTAACACCATCTGGTTTGTCTCCATAATTTTATTCTCTGCAGTGCATCACTGCAGATGTTGCTAAACACATAAAGAAAAGAACAATATGCAAATCATTTAATAATTTAAAAGGTATTATCCCAAATTGTGAAATAAAAAGTTACCAGGTGTCATCTTTACTTTTAAAAAAAAAAGTCCATTCAACACCAACGTGCAGTTAAAAACTGTTCTTAAAAATGAAAGTTAGGACTTTCTGGAGCAACAAATTGTTGAGTTCTGTTTTCTTTTTTGCAAGTAGAGATGTGTAAACATTTAGGAGCACTTTGCGAACCATACAAAATTGACCCTTTATTTTTGTGCACAACATTTTACAAGCATTGTTTTGTTTCACCAAACTTTGCAACATTAATTCAGACACTGAAATAGGGAGAAATTTATAATCATTTAATTATACAGATAAGCGAATTAGAATATGCAGATTGGATTATTACCCTCTTCCCCCCTCCCTCCCTATTTAAGGGTCTGACATTTAGCAGAATCCGGCAGCATCTTACACTAATTTGTGCAATATTTGTAGCTCTATAACACCTTCTGAAATATCTCACGACACGGTAAAAAATGTTGCAGACACAGGGGCTGATCCCGAACTCCGTAAGTGACTTAAGGAGATGTTGACTTCAGTTAACATCTTGTAAAGTACTAACAGGGATCTTCAAAGCTCACTAACAGTGCATTAAAGGCCGTATTGAGCACTTGTGTTACTATAATGGACATTACTGCTAATGATATGTGTAGCGGGTGTACCCCTGGGGTACTATAACTACTGATGCTGCTGTCACCTGTGAGGCTAACAAGAGGCTGAACCTCCGCCACTTGGAGCCTGGGGTATGCTTACACACGGTGCAGTGCCTCCACTGATGAGGGATCCCAACGTGGTGGGAGTGTGCCCTCACCAGAACAACCATACAGTAAATACACACAATGAGAATAAACAGTATTTACTGAGCAGGTACGGTAACTTCAGTGAAACTCATTGCATAACATCAATACATCAATACATCATTAAATCATTGGTACCACCCCACATGTCAATCAAGGCATTACTTCACATGTCAGTCATTGCATCACCCTTTGTCCTTGGTGTACCAATGTGCCAGGGCACTTAACCTCTGAGTGTCCACCAGCTATAAAGTTAATGTGAGTGTGAGGGATAGAGCTTCCCTGTGTTGGGGCCCATTGGTGCACTTAATATACTACCTCATAGTCCTGATCAGGATAATCCTTAGTAATCAGCAACTCCGCAACGTGGTCCCATGGCGCGATGCGCTGCTCCTTGCAGGGAGGAGTACACCGTCTAACTCCCCAGGGGAGGGATCCCAAGCCGGATGACCCTTTGCGAACAGTCTCTGCTATGGAGTCAGATACTCTTTCAGCTACACGCTGTAATGACAGTCAGGCACTGTCCTGCAGCATCGCTCTCTCTATGAGTATAGTGAAGGAGTCCCTGTCTTAAGGCAGTTCCCTATACCATACTGTTAATTCTCTATAGTGTCACAGGGGACTAACTGGGCCCTGGGGGTATACCTCTGGCCTAGTCCCTGGAGCACTGCTCCGTGGACACTACCTGCACCTTCAGTGCCCAGGTCTTGACTCCTCACTTCCTGTCCCAGCAGGTAGTAGTCTTTCCTTCCTTCAGAAGCAATTCAGCCATCCCATTGGTTATCTTGTGTCACCAGGCAGCTTTCTCCCTAAACCTCATGGGAGTTGTAGTCTCTCTGCTGCACAATTACCATTGAGACCACGTGCGCATAGGACACTGCGCATGCGCGACTCTAATGGCCGCCACAGGGTGCCCTTTGCCTGCCTTACTTGGCAAGGATCCCTAACTTGCACTCGCCGCTTCTGCGAATGCGCAACTCGGCGATCGTGCGCGTGCACACCCAACATGGTGGCGCCCTGCTGCGGGAGCCACCAGCGACTCCGTCGCCCTGCCTGCACATACTGAGGGTAAGGAGGGGTAAACTGGGAGCACGGGTAGACCGGAGGGTACCTTTCTACATATGCAAAAGAGGTGTTCCCTCTGAGAACGCATTACCTCCGTTAAACTTAACGCAGTGATTTAACATAATGCCTAAACTTGCTGTTACGCACATCCAAACCTTTCAGACAGCTTCACGTTATGTGTAACATCATGTTATAATAGCATTAAAGAGACATCTCACTAGCTGACAATTAACACAGGCAGTATTTCCCCATCCCAACATCACTTATCAGCCTAGATGCTTTTTGATAGGCAATCACTTACAATAATCATTAGACTGTTATACCTCACAAAAAAAGGATGCAAATAGAAAAAGCATGTCTAATAAACAGAATACAGTATATGTACATATACAGTATGTACCGTATAATGCCGATACTGTACCTTCTTTCTATATGTTTTTCCCAACTTTACTGTAATCCTTACATTATTAAATCCACATAAAGCATCATAAAATAAAGTAAGAATGTATCGATATGTGTGTACCCAAAACATTTTCAGGACACCTTAATTGTGTTTTAGACAAAGGAAAACAAAAAAGACCATGGGTCTCATTCTAGTAGCGTTGATAATCAACTCTTCGAGGATTTTGATCAATTATCGCAACATTTTGCTAAGTAACTATTCAGAAAGCCTTGATAAGTTGGTTAAATCATGCGGGGAAGGCATTTTTTGGCGAGTTCTCGCTTCTGGACAAACACATCATGCGGGAGCTGCAAAACATCTGCAAATCGCATTTTTTGTGAAATCACGCTATTCTAGCAGCTCCGATTAGATTATCGGAGCTCTGGCATTGCGGTTTTACCAAAGATTAATCTCACTAGCCCAATGGTGGCGAGATGGGATCTGCGAGTAGGACTTTGAAAATATTTTTTTTTTTCCTGCATCGATTGATGCCAGGGGGGGTCTCCGGAGCTGATACACATTAATATCAGCAGTAGAGCCCCCCGGCATCAATCTAATGCAATAAAAATGCATTTACAGTACAGGCAGCTTCATTACCTTAGCGGATAACTGCTTAGGCAATGAAGGGGTTAACTACCAGCGCCCGTTTTATTGTGGGTAGCGGGGGTGGGTGAAGGTGGTATTTGGCACACTGTGGGTGTTTAGGCCTTGCGGGGGGTTGCGGGAGGAGTTTAGCCCTTCCTTACCTTAGCGGTTAGTACCACTAAGGTATTCAAAGGGTTAACCCCTCCCGCTACCCACCCGGTAGGTATAAACACGCACCACGGGCCAAATGCCACCTTCAATCATCCCTGCTACCCACAATAAACATAAAAACACAATACAAACACAATACTAAACAAAACACCCATTCATTGCCTGTGTGGTTACCTATGCCCTCAATGGGAGCAAAGATAACCCAACAGCAAGGAATGGGCACCCACTCTACCCCCAATAAACATGCTATTCAGATTTAACCCCGTCATTGCCTTCGTGGTTAGCCACTAAGGTAATAAAGCTGTTTTAATAAAAAATGTAATAGTAGCGTGCGGGAGCAGGGGTTCACCAGAGAAGAACTGCATTGATTTAAGGTCCGGGGACCCCCTGCTTCCCAAGATACAGGCCCTATTATGTATTTTATTATTATGCTATGTCCATCAGAAAGGCTGCTGTGCCAGCCAAAATGTTGGTGTGACGGTGCTCATCTCCGATCAGGAAGTGGACCCCCAGAGCTGAGGTAGGGATGCAAATTAACCAACCAGAGCCCAGGAACTCAGTCCTGTTAGAGTATCTGTAGTCGGTAAGCAGGCAAAGGTGACAGGTGACAGGTAAAAGGTCAGGGCAGGCTGAAGGAAGCGAGGTTGGGGTCATGGTCTGGGGTCAGCAACAGGATTTCCAAATAGGTGAAAGGGTAATGTGTGACGGCAAAGGCCTGCCGGAGCTGTAGCAACAGAACTTTGCTCGGCGACTCCCACTGGGAACTGAAGCCTTAAGTAGCAAGCTGCCAGTAACCAAAATGGCCAAACTTCAGCAAACCCCGGCACGAATCGGGCAGAATCCTTACAGTACACATCCTTTCAGGAGTTACCTCCTGGCGATCTAAGCCGGTTTAGCTGGAAATGTGCGATGAAATGCCCGGACTAGGTTGGGAGCATGGTCCTCCCTGGACTTAATCCATGAGTTCTCTTCAGGTCCATATCCCTTCCTCTGACCAAGTACTGTAGTCCGCCACGGGATCTTCAGGAATCAGTATCTGGTGCACCTCAAACTCCTCCTTGCCATCCACCTAGATTGGTCTAGGAGGAGGGAGGCTAGGAGAAAAGAAGGTGTTCTAGATGAACGGTTTGAGGAGGGAGACATGGAACACTGGCGGTCTCTTCAAACTAGTTGGGAGTTCCAATTTAAAGTCCACCGAGTTGACCTGTTTCAGGATCTTGTAAGGTCCAATGAACTTGGGAATGAGTTTGGAGGAGGGCAGTTTCAGCCGGATATTTCTAGTAGCCGGCCAAACCTGATCTCCCACTTGAAATGTGGGAGGTGGTCATTGGCGTTTATCTGCCTGGATCTTTTGCTGGTGGGAGGATTTGACCAGATTGGCCTGGATCCTCTTTCAGAGTAATTGGAGTTCTTGGATTTTGTTGTCCACTGCAGGAACTCCAGAGAGAGTACTGGAAGGACTAAGGGCAGCAGGATGGTACCCTTAGGCACAAACGAACGGCGATTCCAGTGTTGAATCATGCTCCATCGAATTGCGGGAAAACTGGGCAGCAGGTCCACCTATTCGTCCTGTAGCTCAGAAACAAAACAACAGAGGAATTGTTCTAAGAACTGGTTGGCCCTTTACGTGAGTCCATTGGACTGGGGTTTATAGGTGGAAGATGCAGGGAGATGTAGGGAGATATTCTTTGACAGGCCTTCCAAAATCTGGAGATGAATTGGGATCCATGATTTGAGACTATATCCGTCGGGACTCTAAGAAGGCGGAATATCTCCTTAGTAAAAATCGCCGGTAGTTTAGAGGCTGTAGATAGTTTCCTGATAGTAACAAATATGCTTGTTGTGTAAATCGATCAACTACTACCAGATTAGTAGTCATACCTCCACAATATAATCCATGATAGGTGGGTCCATGGGAGGGTGGGGATTGGCAAGGGCTGGAGCAACCCACAGGGTAACATCCTCGGCACCTTAGTCTGGGCGCATAAAACACAGGCTACCAAAAACTCCTTCACATCTCTGGCCACCAAAAGATCTGTTCAAGGAAATCACTTGTCTTCCTAACTCCCGGGTGACCAACCCTCTTGGAGTTATGACCCCATTGCAACACCTCGCTTTGAAATTGGGGGGGGACAAATAGTTTGGATGAATGAGTGGATGTTGACGAGGGATCCTCTGCCTGAGCCTGTGAAATCTGTTGCAGAAGTGAAGATGAAACTTCAGAGATGATCTGAGAAGATGGAATGCTGGGCCCCTGCTTAATCTCCTTGGCGTCGTCTGGAGAGACTTGCCTGGATAGCACGTCTGCTTTGACATTCTTAGATCCTGGATGATAAGAGATCACAAAGTTGAACCAAGTGAAGAAGAGAGTCCACCTCGCCTGATGCGTACCAATTCTCTTTGCTCCTTCAATGTATTCGAGGTTCTTGTGGTCCATCAGGATTGTAATGGGAGAAATCACAGGGGTTGGGTTTCCCATGAAAATACTTCCTTTGAAAAAGAACGGCTCCGGCTGCCAGATTAGATGCGTCCACTTCAAGCACAAAGGGTTTCGTAGGATCTGGATGGATCAGTACAGGTCCGGAAGAAAAGGCAACTTGAGTTTCTCGAAAGCAAGAAGAGCCTCAAAGGGCCATATCTTGGGATTCGACACTTTCTTAGTAATGGGTGCAACTACCTTGAGAAGTTCCTGATAAAACATTGCAAACCCAAGAAATCGTTGAGTTGGTTTGAGGCCTGTCGGTAGGTGCCAATCCAGCACTGCTGATACTTTTTCATGATCCATCTCAAATCCAAGAGAGGAGATGAAGTATCCAATGAAGGAAATCTTCTTCTGTTCAAACTGACACTTCTTGAGCTTAGCGAAAAGGGAGTGATCCCGAAGTTTTGGAGTACCTGTCTAACATGTACCCAATGTATGGACAAAGAACTGGAAAAATAAGGATATCGTCCAGATATACCATGAGAAATTAATCAAGTAGACCCTGAGATATCTCATTGGTTAAATTTTGAAATACGGCCGGTGCATTGCATAACTCGAATGGCATTACCAAGTGTTTGTAGTGGCTGTCAAGGTTATTAAAGGCTGTCTCCAATCATCACCTTCTCTGATCCTAATTAATTTGTAAACTCCATAGGGAGTCCTGTATCTTGTGAAGGATGGGGTCCCTGGACCTAAAATAAATGTTGTTCATCTCGGGAGACCCCCTGCTTCAATCCTATGTACTAAAAATAGAAATTGTGATATCTGCTGTAAGAGCTGCACAGGTAGACATGGGTATCTGATCTCTCTTCACAGCTCTTACAGGCTGGTGGCAATTAACCAAGTGGGAGTGCCATTTAGAAACAGCGACCCCCGCTGTGTTAATCCTTCTGGGAAATTCACTCTGCACTGTGCCGTGATCTAGGCCACACATAAGCCACATTCCACCTGCTCAAAGTTAATTGAATTGCGCTACATATGTACAAACAAAAGTTGGCAGTGCTGGGGACAGTGTCTGTCAAGATGGAGCTGAGGGGGCTCCATGCTTCTGAATGTGACTCTCAACAATCTGAATCCTTTGGTGCCGTGACTGGCAGCAGCACCAACGACTGTAATGCCTGCTACATCTTTACAGTAGTATCAAGGATAAATAAGTTGACACTAAGGGCAGTATAAAGTGGTAATGTAAAACTAGGGGTATTAAGAAGAATTAGGATCATACCAGGTACCATGTGGTCAATAGAGCATTCATGTGGAATTGAGAAGGTCATGGAAGAATATTATTGCATTGGGAAGTTTATTGGAAGCCAATGGGGCCCTGGAAGGTTGAAAGTGTTAAGTGGGCATGTGGAGTGTTATGGAAAATAATTACAGGATTGAGAGAATTGTTAAGGGTAATTACTATGTGGGTATAATGGCACTGGGGTGTCCACTAGAACGTAACATTTTAACAATAGGATGTAGTGATGTTAGCCGCCCTGTGAGGATTGTAATTTGAGTGTGCATGAGTATAAAAGAGTAATTTATATAATTATGTATATTTAAGGTAGCAGAACAAGGGGTTTAGGTAGAGGATAGAAAAGTGGTGCAGTAGTGGAACATCCTTGCTTCTTTTTACAACCTCAAAGTGCAAATACTAACCCCAAATAATCCCATATTATTACATTTTGTCAACCATAATTTTTTCACTTGACCCTGATGAGTGGTCAATTGGATTTTTCAAGCCCTGACAATTGTATTTGTTACCTACTGCTTACTATCTGTGTGTTTCTTATGTGGACATGAAATAATGTATTCACAATTTACATCACAAAATGAGTAATACTGCTTCTTTTAGGAATGCTAGATGTAGCACCACGCATAATGTCAATTTTGAAATGTAAAACATACTTCTGTTTGCACATTTACATTTCAGTTTTGCTAACACACGCTCCGGTTTTAGTACTCAAACTGAGAGATCTGTTTTTTAGTAATTGCTTCAACATCTGCTTCCTCGAAATCCAGGTGACAAAGCTTGTCCTCGCACAGGTAAAAATCAGCATTCACCCTTGTGCCTACAAGGTTTAATGGGTTCATCTTTCAAAACAGACCCCAGATAATTAATTTGGATGTTCTATGAAACTGGAACCATCATGGAAATTTTCTCGTAACATTTTCTGCAAAAATGTTTTCTTATTTTGTGTTGATTATTTACTGTTTGATTGCAGTGAAACCTGTAATCTGTCCTTTTGCTGGGCACTCATAACAAGCTTCTCAAGTTGTTGAAATTTGAGGGTGCTTCAGGGCAATGCAAGCAAGACCAAGGGCAAAAACAGGGGATTGATGGTAAAAAAAGAAAATAACATTATTTTCAGTTTCATTCATAAAAAAATAGAATTATATACTCTCTCTAGTATCCATGAATTATACTACGATAAAATCAATGAAACATTTGTTATATGTTTTCAGAGTGTAATTGTAAGAGATGTGTACAAAGGTACATATAATGGAGACCGATTTGGGTGAAATAATACCTGGGCTTTTACTGAGCCTGATCCTTTATCCAGGCAAAAGATACAAAAACAACAAAATAACAAACCCCTATCCCTTTGTAAGGGCTAACTTACTTCCCCAGACCATATCTACAGGACTGGAGGGATATTCCTATTACCAGCTAGCACCTCCAACGTTTCAGAAGGTACCTTAAGCAGGTGTCCCTCCATATCCAAATGTATTATTTGTCTTAACTCTGTGCCCAGGACATACTTGAAAACGAGAGGTAACTCTCAATGTATTACTTCGTGGTAAAATATTTTATAAATAAATAAATATCAGTCACTGGCAGGTTCCTGGGTGCTCTGTGTCCAGGAAAACAAGCTATGGGTGTCTTGGTGTCTTGATCTCAGCACAGCCTTGGTGTTCAAGACAGTGTCTGTGTGCAGACTTCTTTGCTCTCCTTCTGTCAGCCCAAATGTGAGCTAAGGAATCTCTCTCCTATGTCTCACTTGAGGATTTTCTAACAGACTTAATTGGCTAGGTGCAGTCTAGTTAATTGCCTGCTGCACTTAACCAGATCCCTGCTGGATTTTAGAGATCGTTTCCTGTTACAGTAATATTCAAAGAAGTTAAAATATGTATACAAAAAGTCTTCTTGTGGACTCTTTCATGCTATGGAAATTCACTATTTCTCTAACAATGGAAAAAATATCTAACATTTAAATATTTTGTTTCTGTCAGGTAGGAAATTAACTCAATTGAATTCAGCATTAACAGCATCAATAAACATATTTTTATTAAATTATGATATTGATTTTATAATTTTGATAATTACGTTTTTACATCAATATCATCAGATGACAGAAAATGTAGTTACTGCTTCCGTATTGATCTCAGAAATTGTACTCTAAAGTACTCTTGTGACTATATTATAAAATCAAACTCAATTTCCTTCCGTACAGTTGCATTTTCTGGTTGCAGAAGATGTGGATGAACTATTTAGGTTTCAGCTAATACATTCTCCATTAAAGAAAAGGTAAAAATGTAGTACAGTAGTTACATTAAATTCAATAAGCAACAATTGATTTATCTATACAATATTTTATTATGTTAAGAAAAACTGTTTTACTGTGTTGTCTCAGAAATTATCATTTAATATTGTACAATTTGTAATATTACTGTTATTGTTGCTATACACAGACAATATACAAAAGTAAGCTACTGTCGTAAAAAAACTGAGCCATACTAAAAAGATTAGACAGATCATTGCTAACAACTATTAGATTTACATTCACATAATAGTCTAGTTTCATGGCATCATCTTTCCAATACACTGTAGTAGGTAATACTTATGTAACCTTTTCCTGATTTAAATATTGTACAAAAAGATTCATAATACAGCCGGGTAACAGGGTTAAAATAAGAGATACTATGATGGGGGGAATATCCTTTTTCAGTTTATAAATTAAAAATAAAACTCAATGTGAGTCATTAACTATTCAATACAAACAGAGCCCATACTGTATGTGCGTACGGTTTAGCTCACCGGAAGTCCCAAGAATCCCTGGAGTGCCTGAAGAACGGCTCAGGCATTAAAGGGCAGAAGGAAGAAGCTGTGGAGGTCTGCAGTGAGAACTGGACCTGATGAAGGGTATGACATGTTGGTCATAAATGAGGGAACTGTGTGAGGATCGAATGGTGACACATTTCATTAATGCATCTGGTCTCCAAAGTATTGCCTCAGTTGGAAAGCATCTTTAAGTCCAAGGGTAGATAAGTATTTTTACCCGTTGCACTTTGGATATTAGGCAGGCAGTTATTGAACGATTTAAGACAGAGAATATTTAACTAAATTCATAAATGCATTATTATTTAACAGCTACAGTGTGATATTTTTATATAAACTCTGGGAATGTGTAAGTTGTTAGCTGCTATTTTTTATCCGTTTTTCTCTCTCTCTCAGCAATCAGCAACATTTTCATGTATATCACCAATCTGATTGGTTGTATTAAACCATGCGACAAAGTACATTTTTGTAAAGGGTGTGACTTCATCCAAAGGGAGTGACATCCGCCTTGACCACTCGGAGGCCCCGGACACCCGTGCGTTACTGGGAAGAAGTACAGACTGAAGATTGGACCCCTGTCTACATATAGGAAAGGCTTTTTTCTGGATCTTTTCACAGACTTGCAATGATACCATTGTCAAATACTGCCTCCCTGATGCTCCTGGGTTCTGCAAAGTGATGTGCTGGTTTTGGGTGAAGCTTTTTACATAAGCCACGTAAAACTGTTCTCTACGTTGCTTTAAAATAAATATTGCCATTGATTTATTTAGTTATTTATTTTAGTTTGTAATTAGTGTTCCCTTTGTGCCCATGGAGGTACCAGCAGCCTGTAAGTCATTAGAGTTGTGCAACATTTTTGCCAAAGTTCACCAACGAGGTGAAACATTGTTGCATCCGGTGACGTCGAGGAGCATGGTCGGGTAGAAGAGGAGCTCCTAAAACCCTTGCAGATAACCCGCCAGAACGAGCACTTTCCACCAACAAAACTTGCCCCAATCTCACCTGAATCACCCAAAAAGAGAAGGCAATGCCTACCAGGCCAAAAGGAAACCAGGGCCATGGGTTAACTAAGTACTTTGCCCCTGCGCATCGCCCGCTGGAGCCGAGTGGTGACTCCCAAGATGGCGTGAGGAAGCAACACACGCGCTGCACATGGAGGCAGCAGCCGAACCAGACACCCTAGAGCTACTAGAACTCTGCCTAAATAAACAATATTTGCAGTCCCTTTTTTACAAAATGAGAAGGGGATTTCAAGAAGACCTAAACACAGCCTTAGAAGGCCTAAGAACAGACATAAATGGCCTCACGAAGCGCACAGATGTACTGGAGCGCAAAATAGTGGATGTGATCGGATCGCAAATCTCAACGGAGGACGAGGTGATCAGATTAGGCCAAGAGGTCAATGAACTAAGGGATGCACTAGAAGACCAGGAAAATAGGGACCGAAGACAAAACTTATGTTTAAGTAACATACCAGAAGCGGTCACCTCTGACGCCCTCCAGGCTTACCTTCGTAAACTATTCCTGTCCCTGGTTCCGGAGTTGTCTGACCATGATCTACAAATGGATCGCGCGCACGGGGCATTGGGTCCCAGATCCACAGACCCTAATCACCACAGAGACGTGGTCGTCAAACTCCACATGTACTCGGCCAAAGAGAAAATAATGGCGGCAAGCAGGAGAGCGGGAGACCTCCAAATAGAAGACCAGATGATCCAGATCTTCAGCGATCTTTCGAGGGCCACTATCGGGAAAAGGAGAGAGATGAAGCCCCTCACCAATATTCTTAAAGAACGTGGCCTCACCTACCATTGGGGTTTCCCCTTCAAATTGATTGTCCTGAGAAATGGCAGCTATCACTCCATTTCCAGGCCAGAAGTCTCTCCCTCATTTCTAAAAGCGCTGGGGCTAAGCCCTCCGCAGGATCACAGGTCGACCCTCAAAGCCACAGAAAAACCCAAAGAAGCAGAAGTTCCCGAGCCTCAGAGCGCCTGGCCAATCAGAGGCTTCCCTGAGCTGCCGCCTAACCTCCTGCTTCCAGCCTAGACTCCAATCTACACGGCACCTCTCCAAAGCGAGCTCCGGGGTTGGCTCCGTTGCACGTCCCCCCAAGATGACCTCTCCCGCAACACCCAGCTGATGTCCTCCAGCCCCTGAAGGAAGAACCGCACAACGGAGATCTTGGTTCCTGTCTTCTCCCCTCCAACAGATCCGGCGGCAGAGCATCTCCTGAGCGCCCCCAACAAAGAGCCCAGGCCCTGGAACCCTGCTTGAAAAGTCCGCCTACCAGCAAAGCATCCTCCACAACCAGCTTCCCCACCCCCTGCCCCTACCCCCCTCCCCTCCCGGCTAGAACCAGGAGCCTCAGAAATGTTTGGCTCCCAACCAATGTAAATAGAGATTTTAACTGCTAATCCCATGTTTAAATGCAATGACAATACTGTATTCAAATAATGCATCTAAAAACTCTATGCACCCCCCTCCTCCCCTCTCCCCTCTCCTCCCCCCCTCCCCCCCCTCCCCCTTCCAATCCTCCCTTCCCCCCACCCTCCCCCCTCCTTACCCCCTACCCCCCCTCCCTTCTCCCCCCCCTTCTCCTCCCCTCCCCCCCACCCCCCTCCCCCCGTTTCCCCCCCTCTCCTCCTCCCCCCTTCCTCCTCCCATTTTCCCCCTCCTGCCCCCTCAATCCCTCCTCACTCCCCCCCTAAAAAATGAACTAAGGCGTCTGATACTCTGGTCTCTTCTTTTTGCTCAAGATACCTTATAAGTGTTGATCATAACAATTGTAAATAGAAGGTTCAAATGCTATGATAGTACTGTACTGAAACCACACATGTAAAAGATCCCAACCCTCCCCCCCACACCCAAAGGATCTCCCACCCCGCCCCCACCCCCCCCTCCCTCCACACACCCCCATTCCTCCCCCCCCTCCTCTCCCCCCTCCCTTCCTCCCCCACCCCCTCCCCCCCCTGAACCTAAATAAAGTACCAGCCACTCCGGTCGCTTCTATAAGCTCAAGATGCCTAAAAAGAGCTGATCATAACAATTGAAAATGGAAGTTTTAAGTGGCTCCCCAAGTCCAAAGGCCATGACAATACCGTGCTAAAGCAATACATGAAAAAAACAAGCCCTCTTCACCCCCGCCCCCCCACACCCGGAACATTACCCACCTTCCCCTCTCCCCCCCCACCACCTTCTCTCAACCCTCTCCCCACCTTCCTCCCTCCTCTGCCCTCCCCACCCCCCCCTCCCCGCCCAAGGTCTCACACAGCACAGACTCCCAAAAATGGCTTATCTAGAAATGTTGTAAAGTTGTAAAGTTGTATTTACTGTGATTCTCCAGTAAGTGGTTCCTGTTTATTTTCTCTTAGAGGGTGTTCAGCCCTCTTTCCTGACCCAATCCATGTTCTGCGTCCTGGAAGGATCTCCAGGGGTGTTTAGCCCCCCCTACCTTTCTCACCCTTGTGATAAAGGTTATCTCTCTAGGGCTATGTAAAGACCCACGTGTTCCCATCTTCCCTAATGTTTTGCCCCCCCTCACCCCCTGGGGCTCTCCCCCACCTCTCCCCACCCCCCACTGGGTGGGTCTCCGCCTCCCTAACAAAAAAGGGAGTCGCGCTGAGAAACCCTCCGCCTCCCCCCCCCCGCTACAATCTGTATCCAGGCTCTTGTCATGGGAAAACCCTGCCCTGTACAGAATGTTGTCAATAAAACGAATCTCGCTTAACGTAAAAGGCCTGAATTCAGTAAAAAAGAGGAAATTTAAAAAATCAAAAGAAGACATTATATTTATTCAAGAAACCCACTTCAACTCCCCCACAACGCCAAACACATTCAAAAGCCAATTCCCCCAAGCATTTTATGCATCCTCCCCAAGCAAAAAAAGAGGGGTAGCCATTTCCCTTTCGCCCACACCAAATCACACTCTGACCTAGATGGGCAATTCTTAGTGGTCCAGGGCTCCCTTTCGGGCACACCGGTAACACTTGATAACGTTTACGCTCCCAACGAGAACCAAATCCCGTTCATAAAAACACTACTTGACTCCCTAGAGCAACAATCCCTCTCCTCACTGATTATAGGAGGGGACTTCAATATGGTTGCCTCACATGCGCAAGATAAATCTGTGGCCCCAACCACTACCCCCCTTATAGATACAGTGGCGACCAACTTTATTCTAACTCGGCTAGCTCTGCGAATTTCAGAATATCCCGGTGATGTGCGGTTTTGTGTCGTTTTCTCCCGGGGTGTATTACGTTATTTTCGCGGCTGTTATTTAAGCATTTTATTCCCACTGGCTGCAATACTGCAATGCCATGTCAAAACGCATGGGGGCGTTTGCGAGCTGTTATCTTTGAAGCCGAGAAATTCATGAATTGTAATGCAGTATATACTGTATATATACTGTATAACAACAACCCCTATAACCCCTAACATACACATACAGTACTGTATATGCACATCAATGATACTATAGGCCGTCCCCTGGCGATATGTGTTTGCAGCAGAGAGAGATCCGCTGCTCTCTCTGCGCAAACATCGGCACATTAAAAATTATTTAAAATACATTTTTATTCATAGTGTAGATGTGCAGGGGGTCTCCGGAGCTGAACCGCATTGGTTTCAGGTACGGGGACACCCTGCTTCCCGAGATACAGGCCCCTTTAGGGGGTGCCGGTATCCCTCTGCTTTGTTTACATGCCGCGGTCACGTGATCGGGACAATTAAATGCAGAGGGATACCGGCACCTCATAAAGGGGCCTGTATCTCGGGAAGCAGGGGGTCCCCGGACCTGAAACCAACGCGGTTCAGCTCCGGAGACCCCCTGCACATCTACACTATGAATAAAAATGTATTTTAAATAATTTTTAATGTGCCGATGTTTGCGCAGAGAGAGCAGCGGTTCTCTCTCTGCTGCAAACACATCTCGCCCCCGCCGGCCTATAGTATCATTGATGTGCATACAGTATACAGTACTGTATGTGTACAGTACTGTATGTTAGGGGTTATAGGGGTTGTTGTTATACAGTATATATATATATATATATATATATATATATATATATATATATATATATATATATATATATATATATTTATAAAGCAACTGTAAATATTACTGTATGTTCATTTGCATGTCTTAGACAGGTCTGCAACCCTGTCTTTCCCCATTGTCACCCAGCATACAGCGCTTCTACTGCAGCAAGGGATTCTGGGAAATGACATGCAAATGAGCACTCAGTGCCACCTTTTGTCGCAAGCTCGTATTACACAAGCCAATCCTCAAGCCACTGCATGCTGTTTTAAACACAGCTTTTAAACAGAGGCTGGGATGAGATGAGATGCAAAGCCATTAGACCTACTCACATACATGTTTCAACCTTGATGGGTATCATCAGTGTGAGGCTGGTCTTAATGGCTTGCAGGTTTGAGACTAGACTAGGTAATCACCACTGTCATTAAGGTTATGGTGGGTAAAAAAAGTGACAAAAACCCTCCACAGTAAAGCATAAAGCAACTGTAAATATTACTGTATGTTCATTTGCATGTCTTAGACAGGTCTGCAACCCTGTTTTTCCCTATTGTCACCCAGCATACAGCGCTTCCACTGCAGCAAGGGATTCTGGGAAATGACATGCAAATGAGCACTCAGTGCCACCTTTTGTCTCAAGCTCGTATTACACAAGCCAATCCTCAAGCCACTGCATACTGTTTTAAACACAGCTTTTAAACAGAGGCTGGGATGAGATGAGATGCAAAGCCATTAGACCTACTCACATACATGTTTCAACCTTGATGGGTATCATCAGTGTGAGGCTGGTCTTAATGGCTTGCAGGTTTGAGACTAGACTCAAACCTGCAAGCCATTAAGACCAGCCTCACACTGATGATACCCATCAAGGTTGAAACATGTATGTGAGTAGGTCTAATGGCTTTGCATCTCATCTCATCCCAGCCTCTGTTTAAAAGCTGTGTTTAAAACAGCATGCAATGGCTTGAGGATTGGCTTGTGTAATACGAGCTTGAGACAAAAGGTGGCACTGAGTGCTCATTTGCATGTCATTTCCCAGAATCCCTTGCTGCAGTGGAAGCGCTGTATGCTGGGTAACAATGGGGAAAGACAGGGTTGCAGACCTGTCTAAGACATGCAAATGAACATACAGTAATATTTACAGTTGCTTTATGCTTTACTGTGGAGGGTTTTTGTCACTTTTTTTACCCACCATAACCTATACAGTATATTTATATATATATACTGCATTACAATTCATGAATTTATGCCATCTGGCGGACACGCGAAGCATTGCAGCCTAGTAAATCCTGAACCATTGTCAATTAACACATCAACCGCGCGTCAGCCGGGGATGACCCCTGGCTGGGAACGCGGCATGCTCTGGGTGAACAGCGTGGCATTCCAGGAACCAGCCAGGGACAAACCAGTGATTTGTTAGAATAAAGTGTTCCTCAACAGTATATGCAGTGCTCAGAACCAGGGCCAAAGGGACTATACTTTTTCTCTACCCCTCATCAGTCCTACTCGAGGATCGACTATTTTGTTGGCACCAGAAACATCTTCCAGGCATCCTCCCACTCGAATATAGGCCCAATTACCTGGTTTGATCATGCCCCTGTCGAACTCACTCTCTCTCTGCCTTTTGTTAAGAATAACCCTTACAAATGGAAGTTAAACGACTCCCTGCTTAACTGCCCAGAAACAGAGATCACAATCAGACAAAAACTCTCAACTTTCTTCCAAATCAACGCGGGTTCAGTTTCAGCTCCAGCTACAGTATGCTGTGGGAGGCCCATAAGTCCCCAATCGCCGCATATAAGAAAAAACAGAAACTTAAGCTCCAAAAAGATCTCACAGATAAGATCTCCCAATTGGAACACCAGCACAAAACCACAGCATCCAAAAATACACTGAAACAACTAACACAAACCAGAATGGCCCTTAAAAAAACACAGCTTGAGGAGGTAGAGAGAGCACTGATGTGGACCAAACAAAAGTTCTACAACAGGGGCAACAAGGCGGATAGACTCCTTGCCGCAAAACTCAGAGGCATTCGAGTTAAATCCCAGATATCCAGAATCCGCACCAAAAACCAAAATAGAGAAAGAGATAGCGCAGGAATTCGCGGATTTGTACTCTGAGCTGTACAACCTCCACCCCCCAGACCGAGACCCAGTAACTCCTGAAACAATTTCTCAATATCTGGAACAGTGTAACCTCCCCTCCCTCTCTAGTGAGGAATTAGAAAATCTAAACAAAAACATTTCCCATGAGGAATTGTCCAGAGCCGTAGGCTCCCTTAAGCTAGCTAAAACACCCGGTCCCGATGGATTCTCCAACGCCTTTTAAAAAACATTTATGTCGACTCTGTCCCCCTATCTACTCGATATGTTCAATTCCTTTCTGCAGGGAGAACCAATCCCCCCCACAATTACCGCAGCAAATCTAGCTATCATCCATAAGGAAGGTAGAGACCCGCTCCTGTGCGGAAATTATAGGCCAATCTGCCTACTAAACTCCGATCTCAAAATCTACAGCAAGATCTTGGCAAACAGACTCAACCCAATTCTCCCTCGACTCATCAATGTAGATCAAGTAGGCTTTGTGTCAGGTAGACAGGCCTCTGACAATACCCGCAAAATTGTGGGTATCATTGACCACATGCATCTCACAGGAACCAAAGCAATGATTCTTTGCCTCAACGCAGAAAAAGCGTTCGACCGAATCAAATGGGCTTTTCTAGACCAAGCGATGCTGAGGTTTGGCTTCCATGGTCCTTTCCTAGAGGGGGTTAGAAGAATGGGAGGATGTCTGGGAGTTGGCCGCTAAAACCTCAATCTGTACAGTAACAAAAGAGAACATCTACAAAATACTATTCCAGTGGTACCTGACCCCGGCTAGGTTGAGCCAGATCTTCCCCGGCACTCCCGACCTGTGCTAGAGGGGATGTGGTCAAAAGGGTGACATGGCCCATATTTGGTGGTCATGTCTGGAGATGCAGAGATTCTGGGTCATGATCCAGACGCTCCTACGCGAGATCTCGGGGCTCCTCTTCCCCTTGGATCCCTTGATCTTTGTGCTGAGCATACCCATTAATGATCTACCCCCTCCACTATCCAGATTAGTTTCATCCATTCTGACAGCGGCCAGATGCTTGGTGGCAGTGGCCTGGAAGCATACCAATGCTCCTGCGAGAAGCACGGTAATTAGAAGGATAGACGAAGTAATGTATGGAGAAACTTACAGCCATGCTTCACAAAAAAATGCCCCAGTTTCTTAACACCTGGGGCCCCTGCATCGGACCACAGGGTCTAGGCCTTCACTAGGCCTAGACAACGCAGAAGCCGACAAGTGCGGAAGTCGGAGACCCCTGAGGACCCCTTCCCCCCACCCCCTTCCCTTCCCCTCCCCATCTGTTCGTCTACCACCACCCCCCTCCCCCCCCCCAGCTTTTCCCTTCTCTTATTTACACTTTATAAGAAAATTCTATTGGTTAACACTGTGTCGAACTCAACTAAGCTAAACTTGTCATTATGTGTTCATGATAGCACGGTACCCATGTGCTTGTTACCAATAAAAAAAGATTTATTTAAAAAAGTCAATTTGCACAGGCCCTTTTATATACTGTAGTGCCATGTACTATTATTTTTGTGAAATTTCGTGAAATTCTCGAAAAATTTAACCAAAGTGATCACAATTTTGGAATTTTTTGAGCAGTGTGAACTCACAAAGATGTTTCCGAAAAATGTCAAAAAGCCCTTTTATAGACGTTTGCTAGTGAATGTGTGTATGTAACCTATTTAATTGCCACAAAATGTGATTGGCAGTAGAAAAGGCCAACAATTAATTACTCAGCTGTGCTTTTGACTGCATCTAAAACACACACATACTGTAGGGGTAGATACTGAGAAGTCCATTAACTACTAAACGATATAACTTCAGTTAATGTGTATCTTCAAAGCTCAGTAACGAGGCGTTAAGTGTTGTATTACCAGTAAGATGAGCTTCAGTTAACTTCAATGGATGTTAGTGCTAATGAAATGCAAAAGAGATGTGAGCCACCTAAAAGTATATCCTCAGCAGTCCGTTAAAGTTAACGCTGGAATTAACACATTTTTATTTAGGTCATGTCTATACCTGGAATTAGGTGCTGGAAGCAGCGAACATCAGTTAGCAGAAAATCTTTGGGCCTTGTCCAGTGTTCTGAAGTGGACTTGGCAATAAAGGAAGCCAAAGTGAAAATCCTTGTGTTTTAACCCCTTGGGAGCCATAATGGCCATTAAGGCATGCATAATGGCATAATGCATGCCTTCATGACCCCTAAGGTAACCGAGAGCTTAATAAAAATACCCTAACTACCATATTACGCATTGTATATCATAGCGGAGCAACCACTATGGCATATGCTACAGGGTTAAACCCCATACAGTAACCCCCAGTCTGCCTAACATCCCTGGGGTACCTCCATAACTCCCCTCCCCCAACAAACCTACACCCCTCACTAGACAAATGGGCAATAGCCCTGTTAGCCAAACATGGCAAATAGGGCTTTTGACCATTGAAATGCATTACAACATACATTAATGAACCCCAACCTGTCCGGCAGTTAAAAGTTACATTACGATCCCATCCTGTACTGTTTCTTTCCTTCTGTTTGGTCTCTTTATAACTTTAAATGTTTACTTCTATTTTCCTTTTTGTAACTGTGAAGCGCTTTGAGTCACATAGGGAGAAAAGCCCTATCTAAATAAAGTTATTATTATTGATAGGGATAGAAGCTTGTAACTTGACAACTATTTGTGTAAATACAAATATAGTAGGAGTATCTCAGCCAACTAAATTTGCCATACAGGTGCGCCAACGAGTATTCTAAAACTTGCCTTAAACTTGCCTTGGAAAATCTGGGGCTATCACCAACAAGATCAAGGTACATGCTGGGTACATGCTGCAACATTTCAGTGACATTTCTGCAGAGACTAATGGCCCATCGGAGTAACACAGCAGGGGTCCCTGGCAGTCCCACTCAGTTTGAATGGGACTGCCAGGGACCCCCGCTGTTAATCCGATGGGCCATTAGTCTGTCTGCAGAAATGTCACTGAAATGTTGCAGCATGTACCCAGCATGTACCTGGGTCTTGTTGGTAATTGCCCCAGATTTGTTTTAGAATACTCGTCGGCACTACAGTACATTTCATATACATACAAAAAAACAATAATTTTAATCCATTCATTGTCAGTATGGCTATCTATGTCCTCAATGAGGGGCTTAGTTAGCCACATTGGAAATCAGCAGTAAAATGTTTTTAATTGCCAATATTAAAAGACACTACTTACCCCCTTGGCTACCTTAGTGGATAGTAAAGGATTGCTATACAATGTTCTACTATCAACTAAGGTAGTTAAGAGGGGTAAGTAAAGCATTGCTAAGCAATGTTCTACTATCAACTAAGGTAGTTAAATAGGGGTAAGTAAAGCTAAGCAATGCTTTATTAGCAGCTAAATAGGGCCAGCTGAGAGTTTGCCGGGGCCTTTTACCTGCTCCAATGATGGCATCTCCTCCTGCTGCAACATCGTCAAGGCACGGTATAATATCATGTGATGCATAGGGCTTTTTGTCCGCCCTCTCGTCATGTGACACTGTGTTGTCATGGAGATGCGGCATCATGAGATGTAGTGTTGTCATGGCGACGCGATGTCGCATGGTAGCAATAGGAAATACCGGAACTTACAGAGGCCCCGTGCTCTCCCCAGGGCACAGCAATCACAGTTTAAATATTGTGCTAATTAATTTAACCACAACAACATTAAACTGTTATTACTGAAGATGGGCAAGGGAAGAGCACCACCATCAAGCCAGCCCTGCTTCTAAGGTAATGAAAGAAGACTGTTCTTCTATACACAGAGGATCCAGGGATTTGGGTCAAGTTGATTTTCCAACATTCTAAAGCAAGTATCGACATTGATTAGAAACAAGCCATTGGGCCTGGATTTATTTTCCACTTTGAGTATTTCTTGTTTTTTGGGGGGCCGTCAGGCTTGGGTTTTACTTTTTCTCTTTTTCTGATTTTTATTCTTTTTGTGCCATTGGGCTTTTATTATTCGTTAATGCTTTTGTGTGGGAGGGGGGAGAAGGAGGGGGTGGTGTTATTTTGTCATTGTGCAATAGATTATTTGTAATTTTTTTTTGCAATTGGCCTTGGATTTTTTTAAATTATTTGTTATGGTTGGCCATAGGTCCTTTATTGTATTTTTATCTAAGTGCCAATGAAGATGAGGAGGATGGCATACTGTATATCACGGCTGGGGTAAGACACAAATGTATGTTTTAAGTTCAACATTGATTGCTATCTATTGAGGGCCTAGATAGCCACAGTGACAATCAATGAATGTATTTGGTGTTATGATTTTCAATGGGCTAAAGTCCTAATAGCCCCATTTGTCTTATAGGGCTATTCGTTTAGTCGGGGGTGGGGGGGAGGGAATGTTAAAGTATGCATTTTTGGAAGTTGCAAATTGAAAATAAGATTTTGTTCAAACATTTACCAGTTTTGTGATTTACTTAAAATAAAACCAACTTTTACTAGCTATTAGCAATTACTAACTCTAAATATTGCAGTTCAGTGAACTCCCTCTGTGCTGTACACTCCTTGCAAACTACTGTATTTAATATAAATTCAGAGCTGTCGTTTTGGAATTCAAAACAGTTACAGTATATACAGAAAATGAATGCAAGATCTTACATTTTTCTATATCATGAGTCATATGTTTCTTTCCTAATTCATGTCTATAATTCGAATCAATGGTTACATAATATTCATAAATTTATATGGACTTGCATTGGGAGCAATCACAAATAGAACAACCTTATTTAAAATTATCTATGCATAGTAAAGCTTAAGGTTATTCTTAGTAAGTCATACAGGTGTCTATTCTATAGATTTTGTGAAATCTGTTTACTGTAGAAAAGCTCATAACATGAACAAACTGAACTTTGCTTCCTGCAAAAATATAAGAGTAATACATTTTCCCGTGTTCCATTTTAGAACAAGGATCCATGCAATGAATGTAGAGCCTATGCACCAACTTTTCCTGATATTATGTAGTTGTATAAATAAGGTTAGAACCTTTAATAAAAAGCTTTTAGGTAAGGGCTGTAACCGGCTTCTTCTTGGTTATTTTAAAGGTCATTGCTTTTCTGTGCAGTCCCTTTATTTCTGTGAAACCAAGACCATGCTCGGCAAGGTTAAAGTATTTGACAGATTTTAAATAAAACAGTACTTTAAAAGTGTAGTATCATCATGTTCTAAGTACATTTTGTTGTTGTTTAGCTGTGGATCTATTCAAATGCCACAATGTAAGTAGAATGAGTTTCTCCATGTGTGAATTCAGATTTTATTACCTGTATCATCAGAGGACAACTAAAAAGTTACTTGGAGAAGTGAAGCAATACTGATCCAAAAACACCACTAGATTTAAAGATATACTTTGATTTAATTAGATTTTTTCTTAGATTTGTTTGTATTAATCTGGAAGGCTTTGTTGAATGTGCTCAGTGTATTTTCAGTGCCAAGAAAGACCTTGTGCATTTAAGGATTCTGCTGACCAGGTGAAAAACATCTTAAGTATTTGACGGCTGCTCCGGCTACAGATATAACTAAAAGTGGACAGATTTTATAGATGTCTCTTCAATTAAAAGTAATTTTTTGCAATGTCACATACACCCTGCGATATAAGGAGTATAACGTCCCTGTCCATCTTTTTGAAAAGATGATAGAAGGTACACAGGGCACAACAGATTTAGAATATTCAAACTCATTTATTGAGCCAACACAACGTTTCGACCGTGATGGTCTTTATCAAGTGACATAGTGACATGCCACTATGTCACTTGATAAAGACCATCACGGTCAAAAATGTTGTGTTGGCTCAATAAACGAGTTTGGATATTCTAAATCCGTTGTGCCCTATGTTCCTTCTATCATCTACCCAGGACTGATTACAGGCTTTCGTACAAGCACTGGAGCACCGGTAACTGTATAATTTTTTGTTCATTTTGAGGTGTGCAGCATTTCTCTTATTTGTCTGGACCATCTTTTTGAAAAGCCATTTAAAAGATTGGTGAATTCTGCTTTTGATTGTCATGATCACCCAGATGGTAGAAAATTCCAATGCTGGAAAAAATGCCAGTGCACTGCTTTCTCAAAAAAGGAAATTCTGGGATATCACGACCAAAAAATGTATTGGTTAAAAAACATAACACAAAGTACAGACACTCTTACGCGTTTCAAACGCAGGGTGCTTTATCATTTTTGATGCATTTTTTCCAGCATTGGAATTTTCTACCTTCTACACCGACTTCGCCTGAGGAGCACACACAGTAGGAGATGGTCCAGCGGTTCCGTGAGTGACATACTGCTCAACACTATTGTACTTTCAGTTTAGCCAGTTGTAGCTGCACTTTGAATTATGAAAACTCCAAACGCAGTATGACAGGGACGTGTTGGATTGCGTGTCTGTGAGACTACACGCACCCCCTGTCCCGCTTCACCAAGAAGTGCGTAATTTCAACCCCAGCATTGAGGGGTTTGCTAAATACGGAGACCACTTAAAATATATGGACTGCCCGACATTTCTCCTGCTGACATCTCTAAAGGTGATTTATTATGTGATATTTACACTGATTAAACATACAAGGAGTTCTCTGGAGCACCAGATTAGGACCTACCCTTAGCTCGATTTGGTTACTATGATCACCCAGATGTTTGAATAGCTGAAACTGATGGGGCGGCCGTTATTCGAATGGATCTCGAATTGGAAGTCGATATAATCCCCTAATTCTCCCCGGTTTTGGCGCGTTATTTTTGTTAAAATGACGGCGACGCATTAGATGCCCAAAGCAGGGAACCCTGCTATGAGAATCATACCGACGTCTGCCTTTGTGTAATGGACGCGCAGTAAGAGAGTCTGAATCAGTCACTCTAACTGCGCGCCTCCCACAGGCAATTGCGGGGGTTTTATTAAAATTCTAAAATTACAGTTTTGTAGCAGGAGGTCTCCGGAGCTGAACCACATTGATTTCAGGTCCGGGGACCCCCTACTTCCCGAATTACAGGCCCCGTTATGGGGTGCTGGTACACCCACCATGTTAAAATCCTGTGGGATCGAATCTAAACAATGCAGAGGTATACCCGCCATGTTAAAATTGTGGGTCACGTGACCGCGGGACTAGAGGGATATGGGCACTGTATAACGAGGCCTGTATCTCAGGAAGTAGGGGATCCCGAGGCTGAAATAAACTTTACTCATTTCAGGAGACCCCCTGCTCACTCACACAATAAATAAAAAATTAAAATGTAAGCAGCTTCATTACCTTAGCGGCCATGCAATGCCCGCTAAGGCAATGAAGGGGTTAAGGCACAGGTGCCAACCCTGTGTGTAAAAAAACTAAAACAAGGTCTACACAGTACAGTACATTTAAATAAATAACCCCCCTCCCCACCCCTGCACCACCAAACACACATACATTACATTAATGGGCCAAATAACTATTATCCAGATATGGATAATAGATTATTTGGCCCATTATTAAACACATTAACTACCGTAGCATAATAAAATAAATACAGTTCTACTTACCACTGCAATACAGTATGAATCCCCTCCACCAGCAAAGCCCATCTGTCCTCCTTTGCCAAAAATACATAGCAAATACATTCTGACACATACAGTAACATCTCCAAATAAAAACGGCACAATGCAAATAAAAATAAATCTCATCTCCCAAGAAAACAGCACCTACAGTAAGTACAGTACAGTTGGCAAATCAATATCTAACAAATGGCTATCCAAAAATGTAATTTTACAATGTGTACAGTACATGAAGCAAATAATCTGTGCATCATGTACTGTACACTACAGTATGCCAAGCAATGCTCTAAATAAAATAAAATACCATCAATCAATCCATTCACAAATCAATTAAAATACAATCCAAATCAATTACACAATTCACTATTCAAATCCTAGAAACAAAACAAGTAAACAGAAATAAATTACCATCAATCAACAAAATCTAACCAACAAAAAGCCACTATTAAAAAGCAAGCCCCCCCCTGAAATAAACTATTGCAAACACATTTGCACACCAAGCTGCAAAATACAATTAAAAATACATTTAAAAAAAGCAAGCAAACATGAGCAATACAAGCTTTTATTAGCTCTGCATTATGTATATCCATAGGGACATACATAAATACAGGGGCAATAAATGGACATAAAAATAAATCACTCACATTAATAAAAAAAATCAAAACCTGTACAAGCTAAATAAAATACATTTCTCTTGTTTACTTACCATTAGATGACCCACGCACCGACTCAGAACAGCATGCTCTCGAACCAATCCACGCACAGGAAATAGGAACCCATAAAATAAAAAAACATGTCTTTGTCTTCTTTCTTCTACAGTACTTGTACTCCATTGCGTCAGTCTTGGGGCTTCTTTACCTTCTTCGGGTCTTCTGGGGTCTTCTCCCGCCACACCCCGGACTTCTTCTTAGAAGGGAGGTCCTCCCTCCACGCCATCTGGCTCTTAAATAAGACGACATAAGCTTTTATAGGCCTATGACGTCACATTTTCGTCATATGGTTCCCACGGCCCAGATTGGGCCGTGAAAACCATGGGATTAAAAAAAAAAATTTTTAAATTGATGTTGTAATCTAAAGACAATGACGCCAGCAAATCAGAATGGCTGTGCTTCAATTGCCTTTAAGACGACATCATCAAAAGAAAGATGGCTGCCCTCACATGGTACGGTAGTCAATCAGAGCGTGGGAACTCAATCCAAACTCTGATTGGCTCTAGTAGACCATGTAACAGAGGCTTTGGGGAGAATGGATGTGACGTCATCCAAAGCCTGTCACATGGTACGCTAGCCAATCAGATTTGGGAGGGAGGACCTCCCCTCTAAGAAGTCCGGGGCATGGCGGCAGAAGACCCCAGAAGATGTATTTTATTTAGCTTGTACAGGTTTTGAATTTTTTTAATGTGATTGATTTTTTTTTAATGTCCATTTATTGCCCCTGTATTTATGTATGTCCCTATGGATATACATAATACAGAGCTAATAAAACCTTGTATTGCTCATGTTTGCTTGCTTTTTTTGATGCATTTTTAACTGTATTTTGCAGCTTAGTGTGCAAATGTGTTTGCAATAGTTTATTTCAGGTGGGGTTCTTGCTTTTTAATAGTGGTTTTTGTTGGTTAGATTTTGTTGATTGATGGTAATTTATTTCTGTTTACTTGTTTTGTTTCTAGGATTTGAATAGTGAATTTGTAATTGATTTGGATTGTATTTTAATTAATTTGTGAATGGATTGATTGATGATATTTTATTTTATTTAGAGCATTGCTTGGCATACTGTAGTGTACAGTACATGATGCACAGATTATTTGCATCATGTACTGTACACAATGTAAAATTACATTTTTGGATAGCCATTTGTTAGATATTGATTTGCCAACTGTACTGTACTGTGGGTGCTGTGTTCTTGGGAGATGAGATTTATTTTTATTTGCATTGTGCCGTTTTTATTTGGAGATGTTACTGTATGTGTCAGAATGTATTTGCTATGTATTTTTGGCAACGGAGGACAGATGGGCTTTGCTGGTGGAGGGGATTCATACTGCATTGCAGTGGTAAGTAGAACTGTATTTATTTTATTATGCTACGGTAGTTAGTGTGTTTAATAATGGGCCAAATAATCTATTATCCATATCTGGATAATAGTTATTTGGCCCATTAATGTAATGTATGTGTGTTTGGTGGTGCGGGGGGTGGGGGGTGACTTATTTAAATGTACTGTACTGTGTAGGCCATGTTTTAGTTTTTTTACACACAGGGTTGGCACCTGTGCCTTAACCCCTTCATTGCCTTAGCGGGCATTGCATGGCCGCTAAGGTAATGAAGCTGCTTACATTTAAAAATTTTATTTATTGTGTGCGTGAGCAGGGGGTCTCCTGAAATGAGCAAAGTTTATTTCAGCCTCGAGGACCCCCTACTTCCTGAGATACAGGCCCCGTTATGGGGTGCCCGTATCCCTCTAGTCCCGCGGTCATGTGACCCACAATTTTAACATGGCGGGGTTACCGGCACCCCAAAACTGGGCCTGTAACTTGGGAAGTAGGGGATCCCCGGACCTCAAATCAACTTTGTTCAGCTCAGGAGACCCCCTGCTCACGCACACTATAAATAAAAATAAAATGTAAGCAGCTTCATTACCTTAGCAGCTACCCGCTAAGGTATTGATTTTTTTATTTAGAGGGGGGGGTGTTTGATACTAGTGTGGAGGAGCAGGGGGTTCTCTGAGCTAAACAAAGTTGATTTCAGCCTTGGGGGCCCCCTACTTCCAGAGATACAGGCCCTGTTAAGGGGTGCCGGTATCCCTCTGCATTGTTTAGATTCGATCCCACAGGATTTTAACATGGCGTGTGTACCGGCACCCCATAAGGAGGCCAGAAACCCGGGAAATCAATGTGGTTCAGCTCCGGAGACCCCCTGCTACAAAACTGTAATTTTAGAATTTTAATAAAAGCCCCACAATCGCCTGTGAGAGGCGCGCAGTTAGAGTGACTGATTCAGACTCTCTTACTGTGCGTCTATTACACAAAGGCAGATGCCGGTAGCATTCACACAGCAGGGGTCCCTGCTTTGGGCATCTAATGCGCCGCGGTCATTTCTTTAAACACAGCGAATTTTGTCCCCGTTGTGATCACGGTTTCCTGCAAAAATTACTGCATGAAGTGTTCGAATAACGGCCGCCCCATCAGTAGGTTTAAGTATCTATTAATACAAATAAGCAATTTAAACCACAAAGTGTCATATAGATACAACTGCCGGTTATGGCCCAATGTTTGAGGAAAATCGCGGAGTATCTCGCAAACACTCCACTAGATAGTAGCAGGCTGTAATGTAACATCGGTTTAACAGAGCGGGGGTCCCTCCATTTTAATGGGAGTCACGCGGTGTGAATCCTACTTGGCTTCACCTGTCTGTAATAGATGTACAGTAAGATATAGACTAAATCAGTCACTCTACCTGCGCACCTCTAACAGGCGATCGTTTGGCTTTTATTTTATTAACATAGTATTGTAGGAAGGGGTCTCCGGAGATGAACCGCATTGATTTCAGGTCCGAGGACCCCCTGCTTCTCGAGTTACAGGCCCCGTTATGCAGTGCCAGTATCCCATGGACCATTTTGAAATTCTCCTGCGTCACGCCCCACGTGATCGGGAAATTTAAGCAAAGCACCAAGCAGAGGGGTACCGGCACCCCATAATGGGGTCTGTAACTCGGGAAGCAGGGGGTCACCGGACCTGAACTTCTGCGAGCAACTTAGTACGACACCACTAAGATCAGGACTGGTTCACTCCTGTGAGGACATCCAGTACCACTATTTTTTGTTTTTTGTTTTTTTTATTGTCTTGTTTTATTAAGACATTCATTTTTTATATATACTGTACCTTTTTGGCATCATTAGTCTTCCTGTGTGGTGCTCAGTGAGGGTCAGACCCATTAGGCATCCAGCCCATGGGAGATTTTTAGTCATATTTCACATTGCCAGACACCTTTGGCTACTGCTTACCTTGAGGGCACTCCATTCAGGGAGAACATTTCCATGCAACAAAAGCACACAGGAAAAAATCCAGTAGCGGATTGTGTAATCTGCAAATTCGATTGTCGGTGGGAAAAAAATCAGAAAAAAGATGAATTGCCCTTTTCTAAACGAATTCGTGGAAATCTGCAAACCAGAGGAGCCGGCCGATGCACGGCCGATCCAAATCTGCTGAAACAATTCGCCCATCTCTAGTCTTAGACAACTCTGTGACAGTTCATTCTACAAGGTACTGAGGAGGGATCCTGCTGCTGAACTACAATGTTTGATATCTGAATGTTTAGAAAAAATCTTAAGAAAATAAACGTTTCATTAGGAATTAATAGATTTTTGCCAGAGAAATTTCAAAGGATTCCTGTTTTTTATACTCCTAAAGTGAACAAACAATATAGATCACCACTATGCAGTCCAATCGTCTCTGGTAATGGATAACTGCAGGAGCCTTTTTGAAAGTATTTAAATCAATTTATTTATAGTAGGGTAATAACTTTGAATCTTAAATAAAGAACAGCCAGGACGTAAATTGAAAATGCTACATATAGATGGATCTGTTATTTTATGTAGCGTTAACATAGAATACTTGTATACAAATATTTCACATGATTTAGCTTTGGATATTACAGATGTAATATATGTTATTACTGTATTAACGCTAGTAAACGTAAGAAATAAAACAGAAAATATAACATGCATGAAAGCGATAATGCACTTGTTACTATTCTTTTCAACCGAGCCTCTGTATTTCTTGCTCTAAATATTGTAACGCATCACATTACAGTAACAGCTACAATAAAGTTCACTACATTGGTATAGCACTGATAGCACTGAAAATCATCCAACTAGTGTGCTCTTTGATATTACAATTATTTTGAAAAATATTTTAAAAAATTATCTTCGATAATCAATTATTTCTTCAAGAAGAATGGGTAGCATTGGGATCATCCTTTGGACCTAGCTTAGCTAGACCAGTAGTTTGCTTTTTTTGAAAATGTGTATTTTTAATGATAACAATTAATTTTTTACAAAAGATTCTTAATTTCTATAGATTTATTGGGGATATGTTGGTATTGTGGAAGGACTAAATGAAAGATTTAAAGTTACTGTATTTCATAATTATCTTAATGACCATTTCGATGGACTAAATTTGACATTATCATTGTAGTATAGCCGATCCCTTTTTGGGATATCTTAGGCTAGACAAACAGGATGAGTTACATTTTACTATTTATAAGTAACTAATTTCTACTAATTCCCTTCTTAAGGTTGATTCCTTCACTCCATATTATTTTTTTGGACAATATACCTGTTTGTCAGCTTAGTCATTTAGTGATTTTAGAAATATTTGTGATACCTAGGAAAAATTTGTACATCAAAGTGAATGAATGAAAAAAAGCTTTTTAGATCGTGGTTATCTAAAGAGCGTAGTATTGTAGTTACTGCATGAAAAAAATGTACATGCATACCCCGGTTTAAGGACACTCACTTTAAGTACACTTGCGAATAACTACATATCGCCCAATAGGCAAACGGCAGCTCACGCATGCGCCTGTCAGCACGTCCTGAACAGCAATACCGGCTCCCTACCTGTACCAAAGCTGTGCGCAAGTGGGGAGACTATAGAGCCTGTTACAAATGCGTTATTTACATCAGTTATGCACGTATAGGACGATTGCAGTACAGCACATGCATACATAAGTGGGAAAAAGGTAGTGCTTCACTTTAACTACATTTTCGCTTTACATACATGCTCCAATCCCATTGCGTACGTTAATGCGGGGCATGCCTGTACATCTAAATTAAATAATATTGGAGGGGATAAGGATACATTTATATTTACTTTCTCTAATAAAAATACTAGTTTTTTGAACAGTTAAATTTAGAAACACTGCCATTTTTCAGAATGAACCTATGTTGAAATAGTTTACTTGTAAATATACTTACCAACAAGGTATTTAACACTGTTACTAATACCTGCCAAAGACATCTCTTACAGTGCGGGGAATGCGTTCATTGTTCCTACACTTATCATACTAAAACATTTGCACATTATTATACTGGGCAACATATAAACATAAAATCATGTGTTAATTGTTCTATAGCAGGTGCAATATACTTATTGAGATGTTCCAAATTTATGTATGATGTGCAAGTAGACAATTACAAAATAAGATTAGTTAACATAGGAGTGCTATTAACAATAAGGATGTGAAAAACGCTACAATAGTTCAAAACATTTCATGGAATCAGGACATACTAACTACTGCCAATTAACTTTTATTAGAAAAGAGAAAGTAGTAAAGAAAAGAAAAAGAGTATGAGATTGGTATACACAGATTTTACAAAGAAACTATTCTGGATAGAGGATGTTTTAACAAAAGTAATTTGTTTAGGTTACATATTGAAATACATAGACACTGTTGTTTGTAAAGGCTTAAATGAATAAAAATTAATATACTGTAATTGATTAGGCACACTAGTGCTAAATACATTTTTTTGTTGCTGTTGAAAATACGTTTTATTCAGGGAAAACATACACATTGCATATTTAAGTACAAAAGTAGATATACATTCACATTAAGCTCTCTTCAAGTAGATATTCACTAGGAACAATTCACCATACAGTATATCATCGCTTATAAATTCCGTAATGTAACGGCAGCATAATGTTCAGAATTTTTTTTTTACAATATCTAAACCTTGATAACATAATTCAAAAAGCTTAACTAATTAACAGTTGGATAATACCTTCAAATGCATAATATTCATTTTAGTATGATCCATTCTTGTCCTACAGGCACAGTATATACTATCTTCACACCTTTCCAAGATAGACTTTCCTGATGCCTGTTCTTATTTGACTATGCAGGTCTCAAGTTGTATTAGAACATATTCTTTCTACATTCTTCCTTGATTGACTAGGTAGCAAATCGATAAACCAGCCCCAGTTCAAAAAGTACTTGCCAGTTTTCTTTTCCTTATTAAGAATTGCCTCTATCTTGTCCATGGTCATAAAACGAGTAATGTATGGTTTTTGTCAGATCTATGGAGAGCGGAAATGGTACTGCATAGCTAATTGAGCCTAATCAACTGTCTTGTCACCAGTAGTATAATTTCTTCTGTTGTCATGGATAGCTTAGTTATATGTGTCTGGTTTCCGTGGTTCGAAATTAGTAAAGATTAGTGCTATTGGAGTTTTGGTTCAGGGTACTCCTGTGACCTCTTTAATGTAATCCAGGACCTTTTCCCGGAATTTTGAAATATATGCACATAACCATAGACAATGCTTGAAGATGGCCTTGGGTTCATTGCATTTGGGACATATAGTTATATAATTGTCACTAAATCTCATCTGTCTGGTGAAAGCAATGTCTGCCTCATGCAATATTTTATACTGCATTTCTCTCTAGGATTTGCATATGTGGGTATAACTGTTTTTTTTTAGTAGCTGATATTTAATTTCTAACTCCTGCAACGTTGAAAACATGTGCGACTTTCTATCTATTGAATGTTTTAAATATTTTGTTCCTTTCCTTTTCCAGATTTGGAATGATTTTTATGCAGAAGCTGGGATGAATTTGGAGAAACAAAAAAAATCGAAGAAATCCGAGCACTACTACCATAAGGAAAAAAGGCAAAAATCCTTCACCTTGATAAAGAGCTGTAGCTTGAAACGCGTAGGTGTGGGCTTCCTGTCTGAGTATGCTGTTTTTGATCCAATAAATTACATATTTTCTTACATGGGAACGCTCTCTGCTTGATCCAGTTTTTGCCTTTTTTCCGTGTGGTAGTAGTCCTCGGTTTTCTTTGATTTTTTTTCATCTTGTATGCTGTGAAGACAGAAGCACACCGGTACCCCAGGACCAGGGGGCCATTCAGCCAGGATGTTGCACTAAATTTGAGTCTGTGGCTGCTGCTGCCCCATATATCACTTTAATGTATATGTGTCTGGATACAGGTTATTTGAATTCTTTACCACTGTGCCAAGTGGGAGTTCATCCAGCTAAATTCGACTTATGTGGGACAGTTATATCCTTTAATAGGTGTTTTTTTTATACCAGGATACCAGAGGGGTACACCATTCTTTGGACGTCTAATATCTTAGAGCTATATTTAGCCACATTTCGCTTATGTGTTCTGAGCATCACACAGTATTTTTCTATGGGATGAATTTGGAATCATTTTGCATTGGAAAGTGTTTGATACACTGTTTGATAGTTACAATTTTTCCTAGTGGTTGTCCATGTCACTATAGTGTCTCGTATGATACTATTATTTTTAACCTTCTCTAGGAATTTAATTCCAGTCCATATACAGTACTTCTCTCAAAGAAAAAGAACTGCTGAGATAGTTCTTCAAACAGTATGATGAATAATAATTTTTCCCCAGAATACAGCTTCCCATGTGTCATAAAAGCCACAACAGGTTATAATTTCTGATATCTGTAAGATGATGCCTTCCACGTTCTTTGGTAGCTGGAGGTTTTTATCCGCTATTCTACTTTTTCTGCCTTTCCATAAGAACTGTAACATTGTCTTGTTTAACTCTTTTATGTCTTTGTACTTAATCAACATGAGTAAGGTTTGCATTGGGTATAAGTCTTGCAAAAGATACCATCTTTATTACACACACTCTTCCCACGAGTTGCTAAAGGAGATTTATCCAAGAATTTAGTTTCTCAGTGATCTTGTTTATTATTGGCTTTTAATTATTTTCATAAAGTTTTCCCAGATCATGCTCCAACATTATTAACAGGTATCTTATCATTTATTTGTTACTTTAATCGGGAGTTTATTTTTTGTGGTATTTTTTGGTTCATAAATATACATTAATTTATTTTTTGTTACATTTATTTGAAAACCAGCAAATTAACCACCGTTTTCTATTACTGTACATCTAATAGTTTTAATTACATTAATCCTACTGTAATGCTCTTAAATAACTTTATCTGTGCCAAGTATTAAGCTAACGGTTCAATCGCTAAATTGAATAACAAAGACGTCAGGGGGCACCACTGTCTCATTCCCCTATATAGTGGAAATGTATGAGATAAACAAACTGCAGCTACGATGTTTGCTGTCGGTTTGGAATACATTGCTCTCAGCATCTTAAGGTTACTAGAAAGTCCGAACTCTCCAAACATGTGGAACACATGTTCCCAACCATATTGCCCAAATTGTCACGAATGCCACACCTGTGTTCACATGACTTGTTATATGAAAGGGGTTAAAACCTCCATCTATCCAGCTGACTCACTTACCTCTCGGCAGGGCACTAAAAATGAGCAATAACTCCCCAAAAACTATCACACTACACCTCAATTACGCTGACACCACTAAAAATAATTTAAGATCTTACTTTCAGGATTCCTTAGTCCCCTGTTCACTAGAAAAATATGTAATTAACACAATAAAACAACTGTATGTAGCAAAATGTATAAAAAATGCAGTTAATCTCTTCAAAAAGTTACTAGGTTTAATTGAAGCCCAAAGATAGCTCTTATTCAATTTTAGATTTAATATACGTAAAGTGTACAGTGCGTGTTTATAGAAAAGGAATGTTACAAAAATAGAGAATATATAAATGCACACAGTTTCATAAAATAAAATAATGAAACAGAGAACCGATACGTTACCAGTGAACAATATTAGATCCCTTTAAAATGTTTTGAAGTTGAAGATATGAGAACTCACGTATTATGAACTGCATTAAACGGGCAATGGATGGAAGGGAGGTAAACATAATTATGCCCCGTTAAAAAGCATTAGTAAGATCACACCTTGAGTATGTAGTACAATTTTGGACACCAGACCTTAGAAAAGACATTATGTAACTAGAGAGAGTGCAGAGAACAGACACCAAATTAATAAAGGGGATGGATATTCTGATTTATGAGGCGAGACCAGCTAAATTAGATTTGTTTACATTAGAAAAGAGGCATCTAAAAGGGATATATAACTATGTTCAAATATTTTTGGGGATCGTACAAGGAGCTTTCAAAAGAACTATTCATCCCACTGGCAGTACAAAGGATATGGCGTAATCCCTTAAGGTTGGATGAAAGGAGATTTCACCAGCAACAAAGGAAAGGGTTCTTTACAGTAAGGACCGTTAATTGTGGAATTCAGTAAAATGGACACTGTGATGGCAGATATAATAGATGTGTTCAAAAAATGGTTGGGCATCTTTTTAGAAATGAAAGATATACAGGGATATACCAAATAAGTAAACAAGGGAAGGATGTTGACCCAGGGAATAATCTGATTGCCAATTCTGGGAGTCAGGAGGGAATTTATTTTTCCACTTATGAGGTATCATTGAATATTTCAATTGTTTTTTGTTTGCCTTCCTCTGGATCAATATACTATAAGGGGATATAGACTAAAGTATCTGTTGTCTAAATTTAGCATAGGTTGAACTTGATGGACCTATGTCTTTTTTCCACCTCACCTACTATGTAATTATGTAACTATATAACTAGGGATATGACACCCCTCTATGTTAAATTCTGCTTTTGATACTCAAATGCATTATTTTTATGCTTAAAACTTTGCCCTATGACAAGGACAGGCTTTTGTGGATGATTCTTACTGTATCTCCCACCAATCAATCTTTTGTAACATCTATGGCTGGGAGAGATAATGATTTTAAACCCAAATGAATCTGAGAGTATAAAATACCCTATAACCCCTAGAATAAAGATACCCTCACTGTTGCATACATATGATTTTGCCAAAGGCATATATATAATTTTTCTAACACAACATTTAGTTTTGAGGAAGGGAAAAAATATTTGAGATATTCAATACTGACAGCTTTGCACACTTGATATTGTTGCAAACACCTAATTTTGCATGCCACAAATCTATATCTTTTATCGTTGCAAATTGCATTAGATTTGAATTATCATAAAGGTTTTAATATCTAAAGAATTGGAAGGTTCCCTTTCTGTCACCTTTTGTCTGTTAGCCAGAAAAGTCTCAGGATTTTTTTATGATGCCTTTGAAGATACTGGAGCCTAGAGATAAGGTCAAATCTCTGATATACTGTCACCCGTGATTACAATTATACACATACTGTATACGGTAGTGTTTTCCATTGTTTTATTGGCTCATCAATGCAAAGACCATGTTGGCCCAGGTAACCTCACAGGAGACAGAGATTTCCCCAACACATGAACAACAACTTTAACTGTTAGCGTATAACAACTATAATGATAGCAAACAAATACATGTTTGACAATTGTAGACGTGAAACAATGAATCATATAACATTTTCAACAATATGAATTTGGTGTAAAAGCATCTGTATCCCCATTGGGGGATAATTTTCATTATAATGTAATTTTCCAGGTCCGGTGACTATAACAAATACAGCCACCATTTTAGTTCGTCCTTACATATGTCATCTCAGTGTGTGTTTGGGGGCATATTGCGTACCATCTCTGTAATTACACTCTTTGTTTTTGTATGAAGATTAAGCCAATTACATCATACCTAGCTCTACATATGCCCATGTGAATACAAAATACAGGTAATTGTGTGCTAATACAGTCTAGGCTTGCTGGTTGCCCACCTACTTGGTGAGAAAGGACAGGGTCACATTATAGTCGAAGTAAATCCTTAATACAGTTATTTTGTACACTGGCGACACACTTTATTCGAGCTCGGCTAGTCCCACGAATTCGGGTATACCCGGGTGTATTGAGGTTTGTGACTGTTTTCTGCCCGAGTGCATTGAGGTATTTTCCAGGCAGGGATTGAAGCATTTTATTCCCGCTGGCTGCAATACTGCACAGTATATATATATATATACTGCATTACAATTCATGAATTTATGCCATCTGGTAGACACGCAAAGCATTGCAGCCTATTAAATCCTAATCATTATCATTTAACAGATCAGCCGCCCGTCAGCCAGGCATGAACGCAGGCTGGGAAGGCAAACGCAACGGGGCTTGTCAGAGGTGAGGAGCGGCGCATTCCAGGTATCTGCCAGGTACATACTGGGTATTTGCTCGAATAAAGTGTGTCGGTGCAGTACGTATAAAAAATGGGCATCTGCATACTTCACACATTCAAGATATGTTAGTGATCATGTTACTGTATTGTCGACGAGTATTCTAAAACAAATCTGGGGCAATCACCAACAAGACCAAGGTACATTCTGGGTACATGCTGAGTACATGCTGCAACATTTCAGTGACATTTCTGCAGACAGATTAATGGCCCTTCGGATTAACAACGGTGGTCCCTGGCAGTCCCATTCAAACTGAATGGGACTGCCAGGGACCCCTGCTGTTAATCCGATGGGCCATTAGACTCTGCAGAAATGTGACTGAAATGTTTGCAGCATGTTAATATTCAGGAATACCTAATGGAAAACAAAATTATTAGTAATAGTCAGCATGGAATTATGAAGGATAGATCTTGCCAAACTAACCTTATTTGTTTCTTTGAGGAGGTAAGTAGGAACTTAGACCAGGGTAATGCAGTTGATGTGGTCTACTTAGATTTTGCAAAGGCTTTTGATACGGTTTCACACAAGAGGTTGGTGTACAAAATAAAGAAAATTGGACTCAGTAATAATATATGCACCTGGATTGAAAACTGGTTAAAGGACAGACAACAGAGGGTTGTCATAAATTGAACTTTTTCAGGTTGGGCTAAAGTCGTGAGTGGAGTACCTCAAGGATCGGTACTGGGACCCCTGCTTTTTAACTTGTTTATTAATGACCTTGAGGTTGGGATCGAGAGCAAAGTATCCATCTTTGCTGATGATACTAAATTGTGTAAGGTAATAGAATCAGAGCAGGATGTAATTTCTCTTCAGAAGGACTTGGAAAGACTGGAAACGTGGGCAGGTAAATGGCAAATGAGGTTTAATACAGATAAATGTAAGGTTATGCATTTGGGATGCAAGAATAAAAAGGCGACTTACAAATTAAATGGAGATATATTGGGGGAATCCTTGATGGAGAAAGATTTAGGAGTGCTTGTAGACAGCAGGCTTAGCAATAGTGCCCAATGTCATGCAGTAGCTACAAAGGCAAACAAGATCTTATCTTGCATCAAACGGGCAATGGATGGAAGGGAAGTAAACATAATTATGCCCCTTTACAAAGCATTAGTAAGACCACACCTTGAATATGGAGTACAATTTTGGGCACCAATCTAAGAAAAGACATTATGGAAGTAGAGAGAGTGCAGAGAAGAGCCACCAAATTAATAAAGGGGATGGACATTCTAATTTATGAGGAGAGGCTAGCTAAATTAGATTTATTTACATTAGAAAAGAGGCATCTTAGAGGGGATATGATAACTATATACAAATATATTCAGGGACAATACAAGGAGCTTTCAAAAGAACTATTCATCCCACGGCCAGTACAAAGGACTTGGGGCCATCCCTTAAGGTTGGAGGAAAGGAAATTTCACCAGCAACAAAGGAAAGGGTTCTTTACAGTAAGGGCAGTTAAAATGTGGAATTCATTACCCATGGAGACTGTGATGGCAGATACAATAGATTTGTTCAAAAAAAGGTTGGACATCTTTTTAGATAGGAAAGGTATACAGGGATATAACAAATAAGTATATAGGGGAAGGATGTTGATCCAGGGATTAAGCCGACTGCCAATTCTTGGAGTCAGGAAGGAATTAATTTTTCCCCTTAATGGGGTTTTTTGTTTGCCTTCCTCTGGATCAATAAGTAAGTATAGATATAGAATAAAGTATCTGTTGTCTAAATTTAGCATAGGTTGAACTTGATGGACGTACGTCTTTTTTCAACCTCATCTACTATGTAACTATGTAACTATGCACCCAGCATGTACCTGGATCTTGTTGGTGATAGCGCCAGATTTTCCAAGTCAAGTTTTAGAATAATCGTCGGCTCACCTGTATGTTAGACATGTATGAGACAGATATATAACAAGGATATTTTTATAGTCTTTTTTCTCTCCATTGTTATCTGTAGACATCTGCTGCCTTTCTCCTTTGAATAAGGCTCTCGATGCCCCCAGGTTCTCTCTGGCAAAGTCCTCCTTAGTCTTCAAACTCGTCCCTGAGACTTTCTTTGTCTCCCACACCCATCTTGGTTTCCTCCATGTAACTTGCAGCTGGCTTGTGAGATGTAAAAGTATTTATGCCTTAGTCAGTAAAGCATTTCAGGGTAGCTGGATATGTTATTGAAAACTTTTTTCTTTGTTTAAACAGTGTAGTGCAGAGCTTTCCAAATTCACACTTTTTCTGGGAAATAGTGATGGAGTAGTCCTGGAAGATCATTAACCTTTTCCCCAGTTCTTCTGTTTCTTTATACATGTAACCCTTTTACCCTACCCCCCACCCCCTAAGTGAGATGGGGGGGTACTCTCCTTTTGGGTTACTTCAAGTTGTCTGGGTGCTGTGACCTGCTGGCAACCGGAGGGCTGAGGGCTCTGCGGTGGTGTGGGGAGAGCCAAGACAGGGAACAGGGGGGGACAGATTACCTTGATCTTGGTATCTCCTGATGGTGCAGTGCCTCCAGCCAGTGAGGATCTCCTGTTGATCTTCAGGGGAAGGACCCCCACTGACACTCCTTCATACCCAGAGACATGAATCCACACAGCAATGTCTTTCTGTATTTTATTCAGCAGACTCCATCACAGAGGAACACTTCTCTCATGCCGTACTCATCAGCATTCCTGCTTCTTATTCTCTTGGCCTAGGCTGCATGATATCCCCTCCCTTCCCCTGGTAGCATGGGGGAAGGGAGAGACAGTTTCTTCACAAGACCTCTTCTCTCTAACTCTCTCTCTTGTCTCACTAACTGCTCTAACTGATCTCACTAATTGTATTGTATTATATTGTATGTCTTTATTTATATAGCGCCATTAATGTACATAGCGCTTCACAGTAGTAATACATATGATAATCAAATAAATAACAGATAATATAAATAACAGATCGTGGGAATAAGTGCTTTAGACATAAAAGTAACATTTAGGAAGAGGAGTCCCTGCCCCGAGGAGCTTACAGTCCAATTGGTAGGTAGGGAGAACGTACAGAGACAGTAGGAGGGAGATCTGGTAAGTGCGTCTGCAGGGGGCCAAGCTTTATGTATCATTTGTTCAGAATATCTACATTCCTATTCATATGCTTCTTTAAGCAAGTGTGTCTTAAGGTAGGTCTTAAAGGTGGATAGAGAGGGTGCTAGTCGGGTACTGAGGGGAAGGGCATTCCAGAGGCGTGGGGCAGTCAGTGAAAAAGGTTTATGGCGGGAGAGGGCTTTAGATACAAAGGGGGTAGAAAGAAGACGCAAGAGTCTGGATGGTGCATAACGAGAAATTAGGGCTGAGATGTAAGGAGGGGCAGAAAAGTGTAAAGCTTTAAAAGTGGGGAGAAGAATGGAGTGTGAGATGCGGGATTTGATCGGAAGCCAGGAGAGGGATTTCATGAGGGGAGATGCTGAGACAGATCTAGGAAAGAGTAGAGTGATTCTGGCAGCAGCGTTTAGGATAGATTGTAGGGGAGACAGGTGAGAGGCAGGAAGGCCGGACAGCAGGAGGTTACAGTAATCAAGACGGGCCGGAGTCAGAGTGTTAGCAGTCGAGCAACAGAGGAAAGGGCGTATCTTTGTTATATTGCGGAGGAAAAATCGACAGGTTTTAGATATGTTTTGAATGTGAGGGGCGAATGTGAGAGAGGAGTCGAGTGTGACCCCTATGTAGCGTGCTTTGGCTACTGGGTGAATGATCGTAGTTCCAACAGTAATGTGGAAAGAGGTAGTAGGGTCAGGTTTGGGAGGAAGTATGAGGAGCTCTGTTTTAGTTTTAATTTAGGAAGCATGTCCCAATTTGAACATCCTTGGGGAGTATCTCTAACTCTGACTCATTACAAGCCAGAGCCGGATACAGATTGGCCCACACACAGCAGGGGGCATTCCAACAAAATATCCACCCCTTAGATTGACAGCCTCAGAGTTGCCAGGCCCGCCCTCGAATATTGATACAACATTCAAGGCTGAAATACACATACAGGCCTAATAATGGATTTAACCTTTCCACTGCCTGCACTAACAGGACTGACAGAGGAAAGGCCCAGAAACAGAAGTAACTGCTGGGAGGCTATGTTACATGCACTCTGATCATTTTCGGTTTGTCATTAATTTTCAGAACACAGGCTATTAATGGTCTAGGTTTTCCTTTTGGATCTGTAATCTCTCAATGTTTATGGGATATTCCTCAGGCGAAAAGCTGAGATTCTCTGGCAGCCATTCTGCTCAAAACTGGGACAGTTGATTTGGATTTAGGGCCTATGGTGCCTTGTATCTGAATGGTATTACGTCTTGCATTATTTTCTCCTCTAATACTTTGGGTTTTTTTTGTATGTCTTCCAGTGTTTGCTCTACCTCAACTAAGTATATCCTTCGCTGTGCTAATTCTAGCATATGCCTCCTCCACCCTGGTAGGGCGTGCGGTAAGCTTGTTTCTTAAATCATCAATCGATTTTTGCATTTAGTCTATATTTTGTTCTAGTTTGGGCATAATTTATTTTGCTACCGCTTTTGCAATAATTTTTTTATCCAGGCTTGGGTTTGCATATGGGATTCTCATTTAGGCCCCTTGTTCTCACTTGTGTGTGCTTTATGGTCGTTGGCCATTGTGGCAGCAATATCCATAGGTGTTTGCTATAGATCTGTGACAATTATCTGTTTCTTTTAGCAGGATACTACAAATTCCCCACAAGGACCTAGGTGAGCGCCATAACCGAAAGTCTGAATAGATTTTTACGAATAATATTTTGCCCCATCATGATTCTTTTTACCTGTAACAAATATAACTGTGGCATGTTGATATACGAAGTGAAGAGTGAAGATAAGACTGTCCTGTCCTACAATCCCCCAAATGGCTTGTGAGACTTATTTATGAAGATTATTTAATCGCTGCTGTAAGTAAGGCTGAATATTAAAATGTTTTTTTTGTTTTACATTAATGGATTCTCCTTCCCAGCAGAAGTACACTAATTTTACTACAGTACATTTCTGGAAATTAGATCAGAAGTTCAGAAGTCATTTATCAGGAGGTTATAGTTACTGACGATTTTAAATCATGACGACATACTGTACACATCTATATTACAGCTTGGAAAAATGAAGGCTCAAAATGTCAAGTTGCTGTACTATGGTTGGAGACATGATTCATGCTTGCACCACCCACTATGTGTGGGTCAGGGGCTTATCTGTAAAAGAAAAAGGCCTTCAACATATTGAGCCTCATTAAATACTGTATATAAAAAATACTATATTACTAAATGGTGGTACAAACCACACACTTAATGCAGTGGTATGACTATATTAAAAGTTGTGGCTTTTAAAATGTCAAATAGTCAGATACAATAATATTGAAGCTTGCAAACAAAATATCTATTTTGACGTCAGTAGCATGGCTACTCCAGCATACTGTATTTCCACTTAATTTGGCCTCACCATTGACAAATCACTTCATATGATGTGGGGCTGCACTGTATAAAAGCCAACATGAAAGAAAATCTTTTTTTGCTGAGTTTAGTGGTAGTGAAATATTTAATGTGTTGTGACTGAGTTGTTTTCTTAAATTACTGTAGTTAGTATTGTGTTATACTGTGGGCCAGAACTACTAACTATAGTATAAATATACTATGCTATACCATACCATACTATACTATAACACTCATGATGCATCTACATACAATTTTTTTTTTTAAATGTGCATTCAGCCACAGCTAATTAACTGCAAGGACTCACCTTATACACTTTCCGCAATCTGGTGAGACTAACTGCTAAAAACACAATAAAAATCAGCCTACATGCAAAATAATGACTGCCATAAATTATCATTCTGTCTCAAAAATGAGTGTAAGCCCAGGTTGGATTATGTTTACACAGGATACCTGTATAACGTATCATGGCAGTACAATGGAAAGCCAGCACTCCTACTCAGGTATTTTACACTTGTGCACATTTACAAAGTTACACTATTTTCCGTTTCAGAACAATTGTTCCCTCATTTTTTAATGGTGGTAGAACATCACATGTAATCTTTTGCATGTTGGGGAAGCCACTTTATTTATTATGTTAGCCAACCCATGCTATTTCTTAAGGTGTCTTAGTAGTACCTGCTAAAAATAATGTAAGACAGTGGGTTGTAAGATCCTAGAACCTGTTGCAACAGTTCCTTGGGGGATATATTTTCATAGGCAAATTAGTTTTACGATTATAACAAAATAATTAGTTAGATAACACTTGTGTTATGTCCTTATTTTCAATATCACTGTTAAAAATCGCATCAGTAAAGCACTGTGTTAAATCTTGCACTAACGACAGCTACATCTGTACCTGCAAATACTACTACTGTATATCAGTTCTTAGGAGGCATAAAAAAATGAGTAAAATAAATACACTTTATTCTGACCACATAGAGATCCACATTTGCTTCTCTGCCTGTAGCACCTATATTGCTTTACTAGCAATTTTTGTAGCTTATACAGTATTTAAAATTGAAGAGAACTGTATATTAGCACTAGATAATAGCATTATTGATATTTGCTACACATGACTTTATATTTTACATTACCATTACCTTCTGTTTATTACATTTTATTTTGTTGTCATAGAGTTTCCAAAAGCTTGACCTTTATTGGTAATAAATACATTTATTAACGTAATGGTTATTTTACAATGAGGCTTCTAAATTGCTCTTACTGTCAGCTAGACCTTTATTCTATCAACTATAATGTCTAATTCTACTTGTACCCTTTTAGTTCTAAAATACAGATTGTGCACTTATTGCAAAGGACTTAAACAAAGAGATGACCTGCATTCACCATTGGAGATTAATGTTAAAATACTTCTACAATGTGGACAAGAAAGTTTCAAGTCATCTGTGATCTAATTATGGAGATAAAGTTGCATTATTTAGCTAAATTATTGGAGTCCTGCACTAAATTGAAAATTATTGTGTGGAGGGGTTTTGCCACCGGTATAAGACAAGACTAGTGTATGGTACAGTAGATCTTTATCTTCGACCGGTTTCCTTTCTTTTTTGGTCTCGGAAGACAGCTTGTCAGGGTCTCCTAGACCTCCTGCCTAGCCATAGTTCTTCTTTGTTCACTGGGTGTGCTGCTGTCTTCTGTTTCCTCTAGGTTCCTCTGTCTGCCTGTCTGTCTTCTTGTTGCTCCTGTCTCTGCCCTTTATAGCTTCTGCTTCCTGGTTGGTTCAATTGCCTCTGTTTCTAGTCAGACTCCTATGCCTCTGTCTTTGATTCCTGATCTGTTCCTGTACCTGTACCTGTATTTGTAGTCTGTTCACAGTAAAGGCCCTTGCTAGTAATCTGGCTTGTCCCTGTTTTTTCCTTGCTCCCCGGTCTCAGTCCCTGCTCCCCGGTCTCAGTCCCTGCTCCCTGTTCTCAGTCCCTGCTCCCGGACCTGTCCTGCCCAGCCTGTCCTGTTCCAGTCTCCTCGTTGCTGACCTCTGCTTGTTGCCTGACTTCGCTACCTGCCGCCTGCCTCGGACCCCTGCTTGTTACCTGACTTCGCTACCTGCCGCCTGCCTCGGACCCCTGCTTGTGACCCCTACTTTGCTTCCTGCTGTTCCGGCCACCGAGATCCTACACGCCACAGGAGTATCCAATGACAGAAAACAGAGGCCACTTCTGGACCTCGCTGGAACAGATTCTTCTTCTGCCTACACCATCCACATGGTTGAAGATAATTACTTTCGTTTCTTTTTTGGAAATCTAAGTTGGGATCTTGAAAGGTTTTTTTGTTGTTGCTGTTAAGTGTTCTGCAAGAATTATTGCGTCCATGACAAAAAAACAAAAAAAAAAAACATTTTTGCTGAGACTAGAACTGTTGCTGAAAAGACTAGTGCACCTTTCTTTGAGATTTTTCTTTTGTGCAGTGCCTGGGTTAACCCTTGCAGTACCTGTTGCCACATTTTAGACTCTGACTTTTCATTCCCTGGATAAGGCTTGTCTCTGCATCCCTGGTTGGACCACTGCTGTTCACATGGTTCCCATTTCAAAAGACAAGAGTGCTTCCATTATTTTGTTACTGTATACTGTGATTTTTCCTGCAATCTGTAGTTCTTCCTGTGATTGGTTCTAAGGTTTCAGGTTTACCTGCAAGTTCCCCTAAAGTTTGTTTCTCTGCAACATATGATATCCCTACGCCTGATATCAAAGGTTTCAGATTTAACTGCATGTTTCTCTGTATGATATCCCTACGCCTGATATCTAAAGTTTCAGATTTAACTGCAAGGTTCTGTCTGATATTCCATGTCTGATGTCAAAAGTTTCAGATCTAACTGCAAGTTTTCTCTGTATTAGTTTCCTGCTGTCTATGATATTTCTATGCCTGATTTCTAAAGTTTCAGATTTAAACTGCAGGTTTTCTCTGTCTATATGATATCCCTACGCCTGATGTCTAAAGTTTCAGATTTAAACTGCAGGTTCTCTCTGTCTGTATGATATCCCTACGCCTGATTTCTAAAGTTTCAGATATAACTACAGGTTTCTCTGTCTATGTTTTTTCCTTGCATTTATAAATCTCCGTGACTGATGCTAAAGTCTGAAAAGGTCAGCTCTCCTATCTTGTGTCTCTCTGTGTCTAATATTCCTGTTGTTCATTCTAATGCTTCTGCTTTAAAAACACATTTCCTCTTTACTGGTTTCTTGGGAAGTGTGGTTTCCCCATGTCTGAAATTATGGCTCCCACTCAAACAGTCTTGAGCAGGAAATGTTCAGAACTTCTCAAAGTAAGGAAGAAGAAGAAAAAGAAGGGAGGCATTACCGTGGAAGTTGCAGAAGGAATTAAGAATGAAAATGTAACCTCAGAGTCTGCATTTGATGAAAGAGATATGCTGCAGCTTAAGGCAACTCACAGACGTATCCCAAGAATAGTGGAAGAAAAGAAAGATGCCCCTACTCAGACGCTTCAAGCTACACAGAATGCCATTGATTGTCTTTATGGATGTTTAGATAAGGAGCAGGAAGCCAAGGCTGCACTACAAAGCTGTCTATTCTCAACAATTGCTAAGTGTGTTCTCCAGGAGAAAGAAAAAGAGCAGTTGGAGAGGGACAGGGTGATCCTGTCAAGTAAGCTGGAGAAGGCCTATGCTGATAATGCCCAGTACCAGAGTTTCATGGCTCAAGTTGGCGCAAAACTGGAAGCCTCTGAAGAGAAGAATTGCCACTTCAACACAGAACTACGTTCTTTGAGAGAGATCTTCGAAGGGTTAAATAGCAGTTTTGAAATGGTAACCCAGGAGTGCAAGAATCTCTATGTCCAAGTCAGTGAAGGAGATAAGAAACTCCATGAATTAGGAGAGGAGAAGAAACAGTTGGCCCAGGAAAAGTTAGATGTGCAGACAGCACTGCAGAATGCAGAGAGAGTGCTGCAAGAAGAACATGTCTCCCTGGAGCGGTGCACACAAGCAGAAAATATGCTGCAGAGTCAGCTGCGAGAACTGCGTACACATCTGCAGGACACCAAGGAGAAATGGGTGAATGCTGATGAAAAGCAGCGAGTTCTGCAGGAAGAAAGTTTCCAGACTGCCTACAAAATAAAAATGCTGCAAGATTATTTGAGTACCCAGTGTGTCCCCAAAGAACAGCATGAGGAGCTGAAGGCCACACTGAGCATAACCAGAGCCTCGCTGGAGGAAGAGCTAAAGCTAGCAGCTGAACACACATCTCAGCAGCTCACAGCGCTGCAGGCGCAGATCGCTGAGCTCAAGACACAGCTTGCCAAAAAGGAGGAGACAGAGAAGGTGTCCGTCTGTCAAGTGGCTGGCCTGACACAGCGCTATGATGTCAAAATGGCCGATGCCTGCAAATTATTGGACCACACAGCCCGTGATAAGGTCCGGCTGCAGCTGGAGCTGGACAATGCCCGGGAGGAGTACCGGCAGCTGCAGATCAGAAATGAAGAAGATGAAACATATTTAAGCTTTACTCTGAGTCAGCTGGGAGATATGGAGTCGCGACTCATCTCCAAAGAAGCCGAACTGACAACTGCATTGAGTGGGAAAAGAAGTGCAGAAGGACAGCTTCAAGAGCTGAAAAATCAAATAGCTGGTCTTAATGAGAATTTAGGTGATACCACGAAACGACAGTCACAAAAGGAGACCATGGAGCGTGAATTCTATGTTCCCACTTACCCATGTGAAAAGTCTGCACCCGTCCTTGATGCCCACATTCCTGATGTCCATGCCTCTGCAATGGAGTTGAACGTATCCATTGGGAAGTTCCAGATTCCAAAACTAAAAGAGATATATTGGTCACAAAAAGAGACCATGGAAAGTGAATATGTCCCCTCTGCCGCATGTGAAGAGCCTGATGTATCTGTTCCCGATGCCCCTGCTATGACGTTAGACGGATCCCTGGTGAAGTTCCTTGCTATGCCTAATATTCTTGATGCTGATGCCAACGCTCTTGTGATGAGGATAAATGCACCTTTCACAGATTTCCCATCAGCACTTGACGTACACATTAAGTTGGCCTTCCATCAAGATTTCCCTGAAGAGCCTGGAGGGTTGTCCGGAGTTGTTGCTGATCCCTATGTTCCTGCAAAACATGGAGTGTTGTCCGAAGGCCATCGTGAGTCGGCCTTCCATTAGGGACACCATGCTAAACCTGGAGGGTTGTCAGAAGGATTTACTGGCTCCTCTGCTCCTGCTGTGAAGACAAGCGCACGTTCTTCCGTTTATCTACGAAAATCTGATGCGTCCTCTGCTGAGCCTGTGACCTACTCTGCAAAGTCAAGCTTACTGCTGACAGATTCTCTGGCATTTGGGTTGATGCATCCTGACATTCAACTGTTCCGAGAGAGAATTGAATTCCTCTGTCGGCTTTCTGATGGACTTTTTCAGTCTGTACCTGTGGAGTACTCTCTGCCCGCTGAAAAACCACCAGAGGTGGGTCACCTTGAGTCCACTTTTCATCAAGGCCTCCGGGAAGAGCCTGGAGGATCATCCGGAGAACGCTCTTGAGAGGGGGGAGTAATGTCAGGGTCTCCTAGACCTCCTGCCTAGCCATAGTTCTTCTTTGTCCACTGGGTGTGCTGCTGTCTTCTGTTTCCTCTGGGTTCCTCTGCCTGCCTGTCTGTCTTCTTGTTGCTCCTGTCTCTGCCCTTTATACTGTAGCTTCTGCTTCCTGGTTGGTTCAATTGCCTCTGTTTCTAGTCAGACTCCTATGCACATGCCTCTGTCTTTGATTCCTGATCTGTTCCTGTACCTGTACCTGTATTTGTAGTCTGTTCACAGTAAAGGCCCTTGCTAGTAATCTGGCTTGTCCCTGTTTGTTCCTTGCTCCCCGGTCTCAGTCCCTGCTTCCCGGTCTCAGTCCCTGCTCCCTGTTCTCAGTCCCTGCTCCCGGACCTGTCCTGCCCCGCCTGTCCTGTTCCAGTCTCCTCGTTGCTGACCTCTGCTTGTTACCTGACTTTGCTACCTGCAGCCTGCCTCGGACCCCTGCTTGTTACCTGACTTCGCTACCTGCCACCTGCCTCGGACCCCTGCTTGTGACCCCTACTTCGCTTCCTGCTGTTCCGGCCACCGAGATCCTACACGCCACAGGAGTCTCCCGTGACACAGCTCCACATAAGAATTAGGTTAACACAGTAAATATATAAATGTGTAGAGGATGGTACCATGTTAAACTACAGTATAGAGCAGACAGAAAAAGAGGCTTTTTTAACAAATAAAAAAAAGGAACTAAAACTGATACCTTTAATGGCTATGTGATGATTAAAAATATGTTTTCCCCCTCTGCTATGGCGGTAAGTCTATGCTAATGAAACACACAGTATAGTGCGACAGCTATAATTAGCTTTGTGTCTGGAGTCGGGTGATTGAGTTGGGATGAGATGAGTCCGTGGTGTGGTGAGCTGGTTCTGGGGTGAGCAGTATCTGGAGTGTGATACGGTACTGAAAACAGTAAGTCTGGCTTCATCTGTAGAAATAGGAAAGCCCCATAAGGGTAATTAATTGATCACACAATACATTCAGTATAGTCGACAGATAATTCAGACAAATACATTTGAACGGTGCAGTATTGCTAGTTTGGGAAAGAAAATCTCTCTAAAAAGTAAAATCCCAATAAAAAGTGTGTACAGTAGTAAGACTTTCCTTCACATTAGAATAATGCAAACTTCCATAACATTACAGATACAAAATAATAGTTATAATTAGAATATGTAACAGAAAAAATAAATTGGGACAAATGGGGCATACCAGTATATACATATATATGCAGCTTAGAGTAGAAACATTGATAGGAATTTCATAATATTTTAGTAACATACAATTGTGAAAGAAATCACAAAGGGGAAAAGAGAAATAGCCTTGTCGTGATACAGGTACTGAAAATGGATAATGGTAAATGTAACTAGCAGTCTACCAGAAGAAGAGAAAAGAAATGAAACCATGATACTTACAACGCAAAAGCAGACAGCTACATGAATAACAAATATCAGAATGGTATAGAGACAAAATAAGCATGCAGTGTAAGTCCTCTAGTATAACAATTATATAAACTGTACCCAAATAATCTGGCATGGGATTCCATAATACCTCATAATACATACGCTATAACATTCCTCATGGACCAAGTAACCTGGAAGATAAGGCCATATAATCCTGCATGAGTTAAACAATGTGCTAGAGAGAAACTTACATGTTTCTCTCCATTTAGAGGCGATTAATCATTCTCTCAATTTAGAGGTCATTAATATAGAAAGGGCATATAAACCCAAATTGCAGAATACCCTTGAAGTACATAAGTTTATTAGCTATTCACAGATATGACAGATCTTATCTCCATAACTAATGAGGGTGTGCACACAGAATCCCCACTAGGTTACATAGTGAATGTGTATTAAAGAGCCTACCTAGGATTTAGGGTAATCCTAGAACATTAATTATAATGATAGATAGTCGACACTACAATATCTTTCACAAAACATACGGTATACAATATCCGCTTACTGGATATGACAAATACATGGCATGAATACATTTCAGTTATATGACCCATCAAATATACTGGGTGACATATAATAACAAATACCAAATATTTATACAAAAAAATGACATTACTTGGATTGGGTATATACCCTCTAAACCGTGTTGGAATGAGGCAGGAGGGATGGGAAGTGGGTCACATGGGGATAGGGGAGAGAGTTAGCATCATGGAAAGCTGGGAGAGAGAGTGAGTGACATGAGGAAGGGGAGGAGAGAGTGTGCAACATGGGGAGTAGGGTGGAGAGAGTGAGCAACATATGGAAGTAGGGGGGGAGAAAGAGAGAGACATGGGAAGTGGGGGGGGAGGGAAGAGAGAGAGCGACATGGGGGGGAGAGCAAGCAACATAGGTAGGGGGAGGGGAGAGTAAGTGACATAGGGAGAGAAAGTGACATGGGGGTTGAGAGAGACACATGAGAATGAGGGTGACCTAGGGGGAGGGAGGCTAAAATGAGGGGGGTTGACTATTTGGGGGGTTGATTTGGACAAGGAGGAAGAGATAGAGGGGAGGGAGATCCATGGGGACACAGATTAACAGGAGAGGGAAGAGGGAGTGACAAGGCAGAGGAGAGAATTGACAAACAAATACTATATTTACACACAGCCACATACAGTATACACACATTGTCACTCATATAAAATATATTGTTACAAGGTGCCAGTAGCAGGATGGTCTGTAGGCGAGGTCAGACAAGAGTCCACATGTGCATTTTCAGGGTAAACTAAATGTTCAGTGGTTTTATTTCTCCACAACACAAAAAAAAACATTTGGGTACACTGTCAATTAAAGGCAAAACAAAACTCATAAAAAGAATGCCAACTCCCAATAGGGAGATATTGCTAAACATTCCAGGCCCTACCTATCGGACTGGCTGGCTTTGTCCAGTTACAACCCTTAAACATATACCACAATAGTTATGGTACAATATTAAAGTCTTTACTGTATCTTTGGTTGGGAATCTGTCCCTAGAGAGTGTTAGGAAATCCTTCTGGATAGGAACTTGCACAGAGCAGCTATGTAGTCTTTGTCAGCCACCTACTACAGGCAATAGCCTCCTTATAAAACTGGTTGTCAGCTGTCTCAGCTTACTTTCTGATTGCCCAAGGATTCTTACTGGGTTAACCTTCTGAGTGCTGGATGAAAGACTCGGGTATATGTTTCCCAGGCATAATTATCAGTACCTGACTTCACCTTTTCACATACCTTCCCTGTTTGTGTGTGGCTTGGGTCCCACATGGCTGGAGCCCAACCCTCCACTTCTTCTGGCAACAAAAAATTGGCATTTCCATGCCCCCGGCCTATGTTGGATATAAAAAAAGAGAAGGGCTGGAGGGCCATATACCACAGGGTCAACCTCGAGTTTGTGTCCTTCATGGTATTTAACCATTTCAAGGGTCCATGGTCAGTGACCAGGGTGAAGTGCACCCCCATGACATAATGCCTCAAGGCCTCAATTGCCCATTTTTCAGCAAGGCACTCCTTCTCAATGATGGAATACCTCACTTCCCTTGGAAACATCTTCCAGCTGATCAACAATATGGGGTGTTCAACGCCTTCAAATTGTTGGGACAGAACTGCTCACAGTCCTATCTCAGAGGCATCCGTCTGAATTATGAAGGGGTCCTTAAAATTTGGGCTTTGAAGAGCAGGGCCCTCTGACAGGCACTTCTAACATCTAACTTGGGTCAGGAACTCTTTTTTGTTAAATCTGTTAGAGGTCCTGTAATCTCTGAAAAATGTGGTATAAACTGCCTGTAGTACCCTGCTAACCCCAAAAGGGAGTTGACCTGCGTCTTTGTCTGTGGGGTTGGGACTTCCTTAATGGAGGCCACATTGCTGGTGAGTGGCCTTACTATCCCTCCCCCAATGGCATAGCGCTAATGTTTGGATTGGCAGGGAGCCCTGCTTCCCTTAAGGACCTTAGAACTGCCCATGAGCTTTTTATATGGGACTGCCAGTGTCTACCATAGATGACGATATCATCCAAGTAGGCAGCGGCATATGCCCTATGGGGTTATAGCATTTTGTCCATTAATCTTTGGAATATGGCTGGAGGCCAATGTAGCCCAAACAGCATAGTGACAAATTGGTATAAACCGAGAGGGTTGGCGAAGGTCGTTTTGCATTTGGATTCCTCAGCTAAAGGTATCTGCCAATATCCTTTCATGAGGTCTAGGGTGGAGATATACTCTGCTTTACAAAGGGAATCAAGCAATTCATCCACGACATTGGGTGTGCATCGAATATGGATATGGCATTTACCTTTCGGAGGTTCAAGCAAAACCTCACCTTCCCATCTGGTTTTGGGACAAACACTATAGGGCTACACCATTTTCTGTGGGACTCCTCAATTACACCCAATTCCAACATGTCGATTATCTCCCTTTCTACAAAGAGCTTTGCGGCATTCTGGCAATCTGTAGGGACGGGCCGTACTTTTACGCCAGGTTCCATCTCAATCCTATGGGATACTAAATCAGTCTGTCTTGGCAGCTCGGAAAATACATCTGGAAACTGGTCACATAATTCCATAAGGTCTGCCCTTTGTTCCGTGGTTGACTGACCTCCCACAGGGACCTGATGGTCATTTTCCGTAATAACCTTAGGAGGTTGTGGACCCAGATCCATTTCACCTTTCAGAGGGTGGATGAATAGCAATCTCATTGTTTTCCAGGATTTCATGAGGTTCATATGGTAGATTTGTTTACCCTTCCTGGACCCTGGTTGAGATATTTCAGAGTTCACCTCCCCGGTGCGGCGGAGAACTTAGAAAGGACCCTGCCACTTCGCTAGGAGTTTACTCTCTGAAGTCGGTAATAGCAGAATCACTTGGTCTCCAGGTTAGGAAGACCCTTATGCGGGCATTTTGGTTATACTGCCTCTCTTGGCATTCCTGAGCATACTTAAGTTTTTCCTTAGCAAACCGACCTACCATGTCTAGGAGGTTTCTAAGGTCTATTACAGACATAAGGATATTCTTGGATGGAGGGCTCCTCCCAGGATTCCCTTAGTAGGTCCAGAATACCATGGGGCTGGAATCCATATAGGAGCTCAAATGGGGAGAAACCTGTGGAGACTTGCGGAACTTCTCGTACCGCAAACAACTTCGCCATGAAGTTTGTTCCCTGATTGGTCAACATTACCTGCGACAGTCCTACCCAAGAGAACAGCTAAGATGCTGTGAACTACCTGTTTAGCAGTGGCTGATCTCAGAGAGAAGCCTCAGGATATATGTAGCATAATCTATGACAACTAGTATGGAGCAGCTTTTCTGTTTGCTGAGCCTGCATCTCATCTGCTCGTGCAGTAACTGAGAAAACATTTCCTTCATTTTTTTAAAAATTTTATGTAGCCCTTTGGATGCATGGGCCATCCAAAATCCCACTTTTAACACCACCTGTGGCAGGACGGCCTGTTCAGTGGTTTTACTTCTCCACAACACAAAATTAATTTGGGCACACTGTCTCTTTAAGGCAAACAAAACTCATAAAAAGAATGCCTACTCCTCTTAGGGAGATCTTGCTAAACATTCCAGACCCTATCTATCAGACTGGCTGGCTTTGTCCAGTTCCCAACCCCTAAACATATACCACAATATTTATGGAACAATATTAAAGTCCTTACAGTATCTTTGGTTGTGAATCTCTGTCCTTAGAGAGCGTTACGAAATCCTTCTGGATAGGAACTTGCACAGAGCAGCTCTGTCGTCTGAGTCAGTCACCTACTACAAGAAGTTGCCTCCTTATCAAGCTGGTTGTCAGCTGTCTCAGCTTACTTCCTGATTGCCCAAGTATTCTTACTGGATTAACCTTCTGAATGCTGGATGAAGGACAGATGTATATCTCCCAGGCATAATTATCAGTACCTGAATGAGGATTATCAGCCTCTCACTCCTGCCACACACCTGGCTTCCTCCTCCCCTCTGCACCTGAACTTATCCCTGGAAATACCCAGACACATCCCCTCCTCTGCTCTCCATTGGTCAGCCGTCCTTTATTACACCAGTCCTTCCTCTCCTTCCTCGCTCTGCATAGCTTCTAGTAGCCTTGTGCTGTTTGGAATTCTGTGCCTGGCTCTCTTTTGTTTCCAGTTCGTGATTCTGATTCAGCTCATCTGCATACCCTCCCTGGCTCTGGACTCCGGCTCCCTCCAGACTACGTGTACTTCTCTGACCCCTGGACCTGGCTACGGATTATGACTTTGCTGTTCTCTCCTTCCCTAGATCCATGGCTTATGGACTCACTCTTCGGACCTCTGGCGCCCCAGACTCGGCAAGTACCTAACCACCCTTCTCTCACCTGGCAACGCACCCTACCACACTCCGGGCATGCCCTCACTGCTGTGGGTGTGTGGAATAATCCCTTCCACCTCACTACTGGGGACTGGTCTGGTCTGTGGGCAGCACAGCGTTACACTCGGTTCTTTCACAGAGGAGGATTTACTGGCTGCTGCCTCTGCTCCCTCCTACCCTCTCACACAGCATAAGGAGGAGGGTGGATATAATGTTTTTTATTTTCTAAAGTAACTTTATTTAAAGTAGCTCGCTGGAGCAAACAAAAAGCAACATGCATGCCAGTGAAATCTAAATGAGGGGCCTGCTGCTTTTTGGAGTAGGGGAGTGTCAGGGTGGATTCCCATATTGCATAGTGAGACAAGGAAATCCTGCTTTTTTATTTCATTTTGGAATGTGCATTTTGGAATTTAAATTAGATTAATGACCAGATATTAAATCTTTATAAAGTAGAATTTAACTGCTAAACTAAAGGCTGCCGGACAGAGACCAGAATTGAGATATAGAACTGATGAGGGCCATGATGCAAACCACCTTTACCTGAAAAGCCTTCTATGTTATTAATATAAAGTGTTGTGAAATGTGCTATTGATAAATATAAATAATTAAACTATATGATGTGTATATACTGTATGTGCAATAAAACTAAGTATATATATATATATATATATATTACAATATGTGATGTTGTCTAATAAGTGTAAGTGAATAGAATAAAATAAATGATATCAACTATTATTATGATGTCTGAATTTACAGTAAGTGATTCTAAATAACTATTGTGTGTCTATGAATTAATTAAATGTGCAAAGAATACCATGTAACAACTACCAGGCCAAAAACAACAATACAAACCGGCGCCTACAGAGTCCCATATAGGAAAAAAGTACAGCCCAATGGTGATGAAGTGTCCAGAAATGTCCATTCTTGCACTTCACGCTCCACAGCAAGATGTTACAAGATGCATGTGATGCAAAGAGAGAGAAAAGAAAGAAAAATCATACTGTAGTTCAACAGTGCTACAATACAAACAAATAAAACAAACAGGACAAGACAAATACTAGACAAACACAAGCAAGGCTGACAAATAATACAAGGGTTAATTTAATACACAAAAAATAAAAATGAACAAGGCAGATGACGGATCCGGTGTAAAACCAGAATCCTACTTACAGGACGTTCACTTAATACACATAGAGGTATATGGTGAGTAATACACGACCGCGGCATCTGATGGATGCGTGGCGTCCAGGACTTGCTCCAAACACTGTCCCTAGCTCCGCAACCGGATGTGCGTCACCGGGGGTGGGTCTCAGCCTCTCCAAACGCTGTCTGCCACTCCGTGGCCGGAAATACGTCACCGGGGGCGGGTCAAAATGCCGAAACCCCCTACTCCTACTGCTGTACCTCCAAACACTGCCTTAGTCCAATTAAACTCACAAAAACTGCCAAACGCGTTTCGTGCGCATGCGCACTTCTTCAACTACCAGGCCAAGAGATTCCCTTCTTCCAAATGTAGAAATATATACCCATCATGTAACTACACAATGTGTATACATATAATGGAATCCATATTCTCTAGTTAGTAATAAACCTACCACAGACCAGACATTATCTCCAACAGGAACATGGCGAACCACATCCGAACCAGAATGAGAATAATCCTACTAAGGACAGAATTTTACCACTAGGCTACTGTGCAGACGGCGATGCAACAATTGAGTCCGCCTGGATGCAATGTTCCTAGAACATACACCCAGTAGGTCTCTCTGATACACAACCTCCTAAAACTATCGCCCCCCATTAAACACAGATCTTTACCATGTACCAATATGAAATGTCGAGAGAGGCTATGCAAATGGAAACCATGAATTGCGTTTCTCTGTTGATCAAGAAATCGTGTGCTCAATGCCCTACAGTAAATGTTTGCCCAACATATTGTAGGCCGCTTTGGCACGAAACTAGATACACCACCTAAGTTGTTAGGCAATTAATTTTGTCATTTATTTCATGTGTTGTTCCATTTAAAAAAAAGATTTAAATATATTTGTTTTTCCTTCATGTTTAAAGCCAGTTCTTTAGAATTAGACACAACTGTTCAATAGATTCAGATTTCTTAGACCAAGGCCACTCACTGACAGAAAAATTCCTTGATAAAGATTATGACAGTGAGATCATTCAAAAAGCCTTTGAAGATGGTAGGCAAATGGATTGGGTCAATTTATTAGAAAAATCTAAAGTTAAGTCAAGCTTGGTTCAGGTAGCCAAAACAACTAATAAGCAAGGAGAGTATAAAACTACTCAGAAGGCTCCTTAATGTATCACTCAATATAATCAATCGGACCATCAAATTAGGAATGTGCTAAATCGACATTGGAGCATCATGCGTAGTGATCCAATTATTGGTCATCATTTACCCTCCAAAGCTCCTATTGTCTTCAAAAAGGCAAGAAGTATTAAAACTATGCTTGCCCCAAGCAAGCTTAAACCAATTAATGAGGTTAGTGTAACAGCTAATATCAATAAGAGCAAAGAAATTCTTGCACCGTTCTCTTTTTTGTCTCTATCTCTCATATATATATATATATATAACGCCTGAGGAAGGTCCCATTTTGGAGGACCGAAACGTTGGGTTTCTTGATGTACCACTATTTCAATACACTTTGTGAAGTTTTCTACAATTGAGTGCTGTCTCTTGCTTTACCAGACCTTGGAACAGTAACGTATGTCTATATATATATATATATATATATATATATATATATATAAGCAATACGATACCGTCTTGGAGACTAAATCAGCAGGCAGCACTCCAGAATTGATCAAAAACGTGTATTGAAAGAAGAGACACAATACCGACGTTTCGGTCCACAAGCAGGACCTTTCTCAAGTTGGTGCACCACCTTGAGAAAGGTCCCGCTTGTGGACCGAAAAATTGCTTTGTGTCTCTTCTTTCAATACACTTTTTTGATGAATTCTGGAGTGCTGGAAGAAAGAAGATCCGGCGCCACTGCTAGTGACAAATCCAGGCTACTTCCGGGTTGGTAGAAAAAACTTTATTGGGACATCACACACACAAGGCTACACCACGATCTCCCTTGCATATCACAATTCTGGAGTGCTGCCTGCTGATTTCGTCTCCAAAACGGTATCGTATTTCTTATTATACATTATAGGATTTGCACCCTCACCAGAGACTGTTATTACGGAGTGCCTGCTGTTCCATTGCTTTGTTTTATAATAATAAAAATATTAATTGTGAGCACATTCACATGTCTAAGGCCTCGGTCCCGCTGCGCTCGTTGGCGCTGGCGGCCACACGCGAGTTCCCCACCAGCAGGGGAATCCTGCTGAGCCGGTCCCGGTCCCCCCTGGCGGCACAGAGCAGTACACGCTGTGGCGCGTCAGCCGCTAGAGGACACAAGAAAATGGTGATGTCTAGCATTGACGCGTCACGTGGTGTGGCTGTGAGCCAATGGGGAGGGGAGGCTTCGGGAGGAGGAGAGGCTTCGGGGAGCGGGGAGGAGTGTGGAGTGAAAGCGTGAGTGCCTGTCTGTGTGTGTGTCTGAGTGCGTGAGTGCCTGCCTCTGTCTGTGTGTGTGTGTATGAGTGCGTGAGTGCCTGCCTGTGTGTGTGCGCATGTGTGTGTGTGTGTGTATGAGTGCCTGTGTGTGTGTGCCTGTGTGTGTGTGTGTGTGTGTGTGTGTGCGTGTGCGTGTGTGTGTGTTTGTGTGTGTATGAGAGCCTGCGTGTGTGTGTTTAATACTTACCATCAGCAGCTCCAGCCCGAGCCCGTGGAGGGAGGGAGGGAGGGGGGGGAGAGTAGCGGGTCCCTCCGCTCAAGCCACGCCCCCCCTCCCTGTCAATCCTCCCACTCCCGCCCACCTCCCGCTCCGGCTCCTGCTCCCTACAGACTGCATATCGCGGTCTGTGTAGTGTCAGCGCACCGCCTGTCTGCAGTGCGGGCGCACTGACTCTGGAAGCGGGGCCTTAGCCTTAGACAGGTCTGCAACCCTGCTTTTCACCATTATCACCTAGCATACAGTGGTTTCACTACAGCAAGGGATTCTGAGAAATGACGGTGGAGGGTTTTTTTCAGTCACCTTTTCACCCACCATAATCTAAATTATATATATATATATATATATATATATATATATATATATATATATATATATATATATATATATATATATATATATATTGTACTTTCAATTGGATTAACCAGATAAGATGCATGTCACATAATGTAATTTGCAGTTTTTCATTGTAAACTACTCAATTTGCTCTATCTGCAATGTACATGTTACAATGCATATATACAGTATAATACACACAAATAATAGTATCACCTGAATTACTGTACAATATGTCACATATTGTCAAAACATTTTATTTACCATTAGGTACTCAATAGACATATCGACATTTTAATGACTAGCAACCACAAAGATTAATGCAACATATTATCAGAAGATGTGTCATCTGTTTAGCTGCTGAAAGATAGAATCTTAAAGATGATCTTAACAAACAATTATTGATAAATATCCAAAGCAAGCCATGTGTTGCTATGAGCAAACACTTGTCTAGTGCAGCATGGACCATTCAATAAAACTGTGAAAAGGCATTCATTTGCACAAGTGATTAACACATACCTACCGTAAATTCTTTGGTGACATAGTACTCCCAGACCTGGCATGAATAATACTGATAAATTTACAGGCCTTCCTGGCACAGACTATCAGTTACTCCTGGGCTATTTACAAAGAAGCATGTCTATTAGTTACATGGACATGACTTTTCAACTAGAAGATAACAAAGGGGGAAATCAGCCAGTAGCATTCAGTAAAAGATGCATCTTCTCTAGAGAAGCTCTGGACTGGAATGAATCAAATGGACTGCAATAGGCCCTCCTGGCAGAGTGCCTGGCATAGCTTGCAATAGTACATTTATCCACACTGATTAGATTAGGAATTATTAATAGGGGTCTATGGAGTAGTGCAAAGGGTCATTTAGAGTTTAATTCTGTTCTCAGATAACTTCGTTTCAGCTGATGGAATTGTTATTGTAGGGGTTTCATATGTTTATAGGAAACAATATACTTCATAATGAAGTCATGCATCCCTCTGCAAGGTCAGAAAAGCTATTGTGAAGCTAGATTGAAGTCTTCACAATTGTGTTAATTAAGAAACACTGATTTGACTTTGTCTGATCATGAAATGCATCTGAAAAGTGACAAGAACTGCTGAGTGTGTATTCTTAAATAAGCCTCAATCAGCCCTTTGGCAAAGAGTAAATTGGTCAGTAAATGTGTGGCTTGAACCTTCTGAAGTTTAAATCAAATGAAACGGTATTGTTTACTAGAGATGTGTGATTTCATTTTGAGCCCATAAAGGAACACCTAAATAATCTCAGAATGAAACAGATTGCATAATGAAGATGATTTTAATAATTTTTAGAAAAATCTCCTTGCTAAAGCCAAGCCCTAAATCAAACACGTTATTATTATTTTTCTTACTCCATAAATCCTATACATAAGAGAAAACCCATTGATTTAGATAGCATTAACTCGTCTTCAAGTTAATGGGTAGAAATTGCAGTTGTATTTTAGTTGTATTGTATTGTATGTCTTTATTTATATAGCGCCATAAATGTACATAGCGCTTCACAGTAGTAATACACGTTGTAATCATATAAATAACAAATAATAAAAATAACAGGTCATGGGAATAAGTGCTTCGGATATAAAAGTAACATTAAGGAAGAGGAGTCCCTGCTCTGAGGAGCTTACAATCTAATTGGTAGGTTGGGGAACATATAGAGACAGTAGGAGGGAATTCTAGTAAGTGCGTCTGCAGGGGGCCAAGCTTTATGTATCATGTGTCCAGGATTATACACAGTGCTATTCACGTGCTTCTTTAAGCAAATGTGTCTTGTGTCTTAAGGTGGGTCTTAAAGGTGGATAGAGAGGGTGCTAGTTGAGTATTGAGGGGAAGGGCCTTTCAGAGGTGCGGGGCAGTCAGTGAGAAAGGTTTAAGGCGGGAGAGGGCTTTAGTTAAAATATCCCAGAAAGTGTACATACATGCTAATGTTCAGAGATTCCTTAACAGAGGACAGGTCAGGTGCAAATGACACTCTAAGGGGCCTGTTCTAATTGCTTTCATAATTTTGCTGCTATCTGGAACGAGGCTCTCCTTGCACAGCTCTCACAAGCGATCGCAGTGTTTTTATTTAAGCAGGGTGTCTCTGGAGCTGAACCACATTAATTTCAGGTCCAGAGACACCCTGCTTCCCGAGATACAAACCCCGGCATGGGGTGCCAGTATCGCCTATGCTTTTAAATGTCCCAGTCACGTGACGCCGGACATTTAAACATTGCATGGGGATACCTGGCACCCCATAATGAGGCATGTAACTTGGGAAGCAGAAGGTCTCTGTACCTGAAATTAATGCGGTTCTGCTCTGGAGACCCCCTGCTCCCACACAGTGGTATTCAAATTAAAATAAAAACAGCTTAATTACCTTAGCGGCTAGCCGCTAAGGCAATGAAGGAATTAAATAAGAGTACCCTGTTTATTGGGAGCAGAGGGGGTGGATGAAGGGGGTAGTTGCCCCAGGGTGTGTGGTTAGGCTTTCCGGGAAGGTTGCAGGAGGAGTTAACCCTTCACTACCATAGCAGTGGGTAATGAAGGGTTAACCACTCCCACTACCTACCCTAGAGGCCAACACCCACCCTTGGGGCAACTACCCCTTTCACCCAATCCCACTACCCACAACAAACATTAAAAAAACACAACAACCCTACTACCAACCTCCTCTACCCCCAACAACTCCCACCCCCCAACACATACAGTACAGTAATGGGAAAAATTACTATTATCCAGATATGGAAAATAGCTAATTTGCCCATTCCGAATAAAACATTATCCAGCCAGCATAAAGTAAATAAAACTTACCCCTTCCAGGATGAAGGCCGTCCTTGTCTTCCTCCCTGTCCTCCATTGGCAGAAACATAACAATAAAAAATACAAACTAATATTCCCTAACACCATAATCACCTTAGTGATTAGTAACAAGCATTCTCTTGTCTATAAATGCATACAGGTAGCTGCAAAATATACAGAGAAAAAAACCTGGATAGAACCGCAGCAATGATAAATACGGAACATACAAAAGGTACACAGTATGGTTCCTAAATTGCAACAGTGTAGTAAATATATTCCCAAAGCATTCTCTTGTGACTACCAGATAGTAGTGCAGTGATCTTGCTAAATGGTCCGTTTAGCTAGACAGGATGTCCCTTTAAGCCCACAGTCAGCAATGGATATATCCGACTAGAGCAAAAAAAATGTCCATAGGAATCATAACTACAGTATGTACTGCCGGTTGCTGCCGGTAACTATTACCTCAGATTACTAATGAGTGCGCTAAGTATCACGTAGTCAAACTGGACATTTAAAGGTTACCCTTTGCAGAGCTAAATACCAGAATGCAGGTAACAAGTTGCATTAGAATGCTTTGCCAATCACAGCTGAGATCACAGTCAGTGCCGGATGCTGCTGCCCACAGTAGCTGAAAAGTCACTGCAGGTCTCCATGCTGATCCGGATACCAAAAGTGCCCGATACTTGACTGGATGCCGGGAGATGCCAGGGTGCAAGTGTGGATAGCAGGAGACACTCGTGGAGGACATCCAACACTGCGTTTCGCCAGAAACGGCTTCTTCAAGGGCATGCTATATATTATATATTGTGATATGTTTCCTGAGTCTCTTAAAATGTTAAACATGCCCTGAATGTGTACTGTAAGAGAGTTAGCAAAGGTTTTATAGTATATATGTGGTAGTCGATCAGGGTCTGAACTTTTCCCATTAGGTACAGTAGCTCTTTCACCACTTTTTCTATCTCCTCCTAAGTTATAACCACAGCAAGTGTATCTCTCGCCTCGGGTGTAATTGTTTGAATATCCTTCATAAATAACTCTATATCTTCCTCTATATATTCCTTCTTCCTATTTTGCATAGCTTTTATATTGTATAATTTCTCATAAAATAATCTAAACTTTTCTTTAATAACTTTTGGATCCTGCGACACTACTCAATCCTGCTTCTGAATTTTGCTGATATTATATTGGCTCTGCTTTAACTGATTGGATAACAGTCTATCCCTCTTATTACTTTTCTCATAATACAGCTCAACCCTGTTATAGCGCGATCCGCTACAACGTGTATTTTCTCAAATGTATTTACTGTTGGGCTTTTATTGGTCAGAGAAGGGTCATGTGATCCTCCTCTGCGCTCAAAAGTCAAATTGAAAGCCGTGCACATGGACGCAGCCAGATGAAGCAGGGAGAGGAGTTACATACTCCTGAACTGTTGAGACCGTTCCGGCTTCTTTTTTCAGCTTATCCACCCTGTCTCCCAAAGTAGTAATGTCCTTTTTAATCTCCGACGTCAGGTCTGTCAGCAGCTTTTGTATACCGTCTTTTGTCGCTAAATTTGTCAGGTATGCTTTTGTGGTATATTCTACCGGGCCTTCAATCATTTCGGGTTCCCTTTCTTTCCCTTGCCCTGGTGAGCCTTGCAGAGAGCTGGACGGTGCTCGCGAACCCACTGCGCCCGTGTGCTTGGGCCCTACATCTTGCTGCCAGAACATCTGGAGTGTTTTTTCAGCTGCTGCAGCCTTTTTTTTTGTCGTGGGCATTCTTTACAGTTCTGCTGGTGCCTTGCATGTCTATTTTGTTTTACTTAGCTTTTGGGCAGATTTAGTTGATGCAGTTAGTATATAGCTATGTAGTTATTTTGTTTGACTCATATAGTGCTCCCCTGTGGTCACAGTACCTAATTTAGGCAGGTATCCCGTCCATTGCCTGCAACATCTCCCCTGGGCTCCCTTACTCCTCACTTGTGTAGGCGGCAGTCATCTTAAGGCATGGGGCTGGGGCTGATGAGCATGGGCCAGCTAGTCCATTAGATCTCACATCCACGATCCTCCAGCAGTGTCTCCAGCTGGAGTAGGGCCTATTCTGCCCCTCCACTCAGTGGAGTGCCCGTTCTAGAGCTCAGGAGAGGTAGGGGGGGGGGGGAGGGCCGAGTTGGATTGTTTAGGCGTTTGATTTTTTTATTGATGTGTTTAAGATTTTGATCTATTTTATTCTTCTGGTGTTTAGGTGTTTTATTTATTTTATTCTTCTGGTGTTTAGGCTTTAAATTTCTTATATTGTTCTGGTGTTTAGGGGTTTGATTTCTTTGATTGTTCTAGTGTTTAGGTGCTTGGGTATTTTGTATTGTTCTGTCTTTTTGGTACTGTTTTTTTTAGGTTGCCAATTGACTGCTGTAGTGGCTTATCATGCCCATATTATATGGACATGATGTACCACTGTGCCAATCAATGGGTAGAGGGTGGGGATAGTTGCCCTGGGGTGGGTAGCAGAGGAGGGTGTTAACCCCTTAATTACTTTAGCGGTTACTAACCACTAATGTGATTAAGGGATTACTGGCCATTAGAAGGACATGGACGCGGAGGATGGGATGAGGATGGCCTTCATCTTGGCAGAAGTAAGTGCAAGTTGTATTTACTTTATGCTGGCTGGATAATGTTTTATTTTGAATGGGCAAAAGCACTATTATCCAGATCTGGATAATAGTACTTTTGGCCATTATTGTACTGTAATGCTATGGTTGTTGGGTGAAGAGGGGGTGCCCATTCATTCCTATTGGGGTTATCTTTGCACCCATTGAGGGCATACAGTAGGTAACCACACTGGCAATGAATGGGTGTATTGTTTAGTATTGTGTTTGTATTTTGTTGTAATGTTTATTGTGGGTAGTGGAAGTGGGTGAAGGTGGTATTTGGCCCGTGGTTGGTGTTTATACCTACGGGTGAGTAGCGAGAGGGATTAACCCCTTTATTACCTTAGTGGTACTAAAACTAGGGTAATGAAGGGGTTTATTCCCCTGAAACCCTCCCGCAAGGCCTAAACACCCACCACGGCCAAATACACCTTCACCCACCACCGCTACCTACAATAAACCTGGCACTGGTAGTTAACCCCATCATTGCCTTAGAGGTTAGCCGCAAAGGTAATGAAGCTGCCTGTAAATGCATTTTTATTGCATTGGATAGAAGCCTGGCATGTCCAGAGCTGATATTAATATGTATCTGCTCCGGAGACTCCCATCATTAATCCGATGCAGGAAAAATGCAATTTTTTTCTATGTCCTGCTCTCAGATTCCATGTCGCCATCCTTGGGCTGGCGAGAAATCTTTGATAAACTCGCAATTCTAGAGCTCCGATAAGCTACTAGAATAGCTACTTTTGTGAAAAAAAATTGAGTTTGAGCTATTTGGCAGCTCCCATGCGATGTGTTTGGCCAGGAGCCAGAAATTGCAAAAAAAAATGCCTTCCACGCACGATTTAACCAACTCATCGAGACTTTCTGAATAGCTACCTAGAAAAACGTTGTAATAGCTGCTCAAAATCCTTGATGAGTTGGTTATTGAAGCTACTAGAATAGGCCCCAAAATGTTTAAGAAAAACATGTGACTAATAAAAAACATGTAAAAAATGTTACAAGAAAATAAACAATGTATTGTAAGGGCAAATTTTAAGGTGTATAATACTATGATGATACAGCTGAACCCCGTTATAACGCGGTCCTCGGGGGCCACCCCATCAGACCACGTTATAACCGGGGTCGCTCTAATTTTAAAAAAAATGGCCTGATCGGAATGAGGGAGGAGGCAGGAGTGAGGCGCCGGCAGCGCCAGCACATTCCCCCAGAAGCCCCAGCACTTCCCCAAGCCAGTACTTCCCCCAGCAGCCCCACCACAATCCCCCAGCACTTCTCCCACCATGATCCCCCAGCACCCCTCCAACCACGATCCCCCAGCACTTCTCCCATCACGATCCACTAGCACCTCTCTCACCTCGATCCCCCAGCACTTCTCCCACCATGATCCTCCAGCAGCCCCAGCCCCAGCACTTGCCTCAGCAGCCCCACCACGATCGCAGGCATAGAAGGAGGAGGCCAGGAGTGAGGTACCGGAAGCCCCAGCACGTTCCCCAGCAGCCCATGCACCACCAGAGTTATGGAGGTGTGTGTGTGTGTGTGTGTGTGTGTGTGTGTGTGTGTGTGTGTGTGTGTGTGTGTGTGTGTGTGTGTGTGTGTGTGTGTGTGTGTGTGTGTGTGTGTGTGTGTGTGTGTGTGTGTGTGTGTGTGTGTGTGTAAAGTTTGTTAAAAAAATAAAAAATATTTTTTTTTTAAATTCGGGGTACACTTCGGGGTCCACGCTAACACCGCGTTATAAGCGATCTGCATTATAGCAGATCGTGCTATAACGGGGTTGAGCTCTATATGATGTAATTAAATGATGCTGCAAAGTAAATTGCCTTCATTTAATATATAGAAAACTCAAAAATGTATTGCTTATGAATGATGTGAATATTAATAAATATTATATAAGTGGACATGAACGTGAAGAAAAGGGAAAAAGGGGGAAAGGGGGGTGTAAGCAGTGGTGGGATTGAAAAAGTCCCCCTCATTATCCTCACTTCTCCCCCAATACCACTCAGCATCCTCAGATCTCCCCCAGATCTCTCCTCACATCTCCCCCTAATCTCCCCCTCACATCTCCCCCAGATCCCCCCCTCACATATCCCCCAGATTTCCCCCTCACATCTCCCCCTCACCTGTCTGGGCGGCGGGCAGCGGGCAGCGCTCCCAGCATGCTGCGCCAGAAGGACATCACCCCATGGCACACGAAACAAGGCACCGTCAGGCTACTTGTTCAGATAGAGGGATCCTGAGCGATGGAAGGTGATGCTCTCACCCAGCAGAAAGTAGGAGCTGTGATCGGATGGTACAGCAGGCATGTCCTCCACCGCACCGACGTCCTCGTTGGTCTCAGGGCTCCTCCGGATCTCCGGCAGCACCACAGTCATCGGGACGGGCATCGCTGGAACGGGACTCCGTCGCTGAGCCACGGTAATTGAAGAGTCCTTCTCCGCAGGTGTCTGACAGCGGGACTCTCCTTCTGAAGAGGAAGGTAAGGGCACCTCATCTTGGACGTGATGTCGGGGCCCAGCCATGGCTATATATGTTAGGAGAGTTTGCACTTTGGAAGTTCTGCTATGATTCCTAGAAATAAGTAATATGTACCATAAGAAAGCGGTGCGCAAAGTGGGGGGCGCAAGATTTGCTGTGGAGGCCACAGGGTTTACAGAGGTCCCGCGCACTTCCCAAAGGCATTTAAATTAATGCCAGGGGAGCTGCAAGGCCTCTGTAAACTTCTCTTTACCTTGATTCAGGCGGCTCATGGTGATGCGTCGTCATAGCAATGCGGCATCATGACACCAGGACGTCTGAGTCAAGGTAAGCAGGGGGGGCGCGAGGAGAGGGGGACAGCTGGCAGGGGGGCGCAGGGGGAAAAGATTGCGCTCCCCTGTCATAAGATATATTTCAGTGCCAACAAAACGATTTTCTTTTAGCCATCTAATGAATGGATGTTAATGTTCAATGTGTTTAGCAGTTGATGCCAGATGACTAGGAAGCTGGAGGCATTGCCTACATCAGTACAAGTCATCATGTGGTAAATTCACCAAGGAGTCAGGAGCCAGATGTTTATCTCAATTACAGTTTAATCATTGTGTTTTGCATTTGTACATTGTCTAACCTAATGTAATTTTAGCACACTGACAAAATAAAAAGAAGAGAAAAACTTTATATCAAACTTCTATACATGTGTTACCTGTATACAGTAGATATGTTTAAAATATGCTAGCTTTGATATTGCTAAATCCAAGTAACATTTCAGTCTTTTTTTCATTTCTTAGGCACAGTTCGACTTAACTTAGTTCTAAAAAGTATTTAGTTATAATTGAAGTAATGATTTCTAATATATACATGTGCTGATTTAATTATCTCAAGTTATCTTTCCTTTCTTATTTTTCTTCTGGATCACGATTCATTCTGAAATTATCCAACAGTTGTATGTTTTGAGGACTATTGATTCATACATTTTTGTGTACTGAAGGCCCTGAGGAGAGTTTTCAGAGCCACTGATTCCAGCAGCACTACATCAAACAGAAGCTCTGAAAGACATGTTCTGGTAGGAGTGGTGAGGCTATCGCCCTTAGTAAATACTGTCCTACAGTGTATTAAAATGAACTGTGCAGTGGTAATCTGTAAGGTTTACTCTTTATCACTGTGAAATCTAAAGTATTTAGTAACTGTATTGTAAAATTGATCTTTGAAACACTTTATGAAAGATGTGAATGAGTTGTCCAGATTTCACAGTGGGAACATAATCATTAACGTGTACAGTATACAAACATTTTTACAGAACTGCCATTGCTCAAAGTAATCACTACATATACATTGCATACATTAATAAAACTTTTTTAAGATGGCTGTATTTGTGGTACAGTATATCATATAAACCAAACTAATTGTTTTGATGCATTGCACTATTGTGTTCTTGCATTTGTGTCAAATGTAAGAACACATTTCCTATACCTTGTACAGATTATTATGCAAATGGATTTGCACTCTCATTCCTACAAAGGTAATCAACAAAAAAAACACATTTCACTGGAGATTATTCTGAACACATCCTATATATTCATAATGGCAAAAAATTACGTATAAAAAATTTGGAAAACAAATCGCTAATATCCAATTTTATTGGAAATATTGTAGAAATGTTCTTTAACTGAAATGAAAGTCATTCACACATCTCTAATAACAACATAACCATCTGGGAGAAGTTCCATTAGAGGTTGTTCAACCTTTATGACATAATATTTACACAAAGCCATCATTTTGGTCATACTGCAATCCAAAGCATTCCCACTTCATCAAAACATATTTTCTATGTTTTGGGGAATTCAGATGTTCAAATTTTTATATTTAATCAACCTGTTTTTGTTTCTAAATCTATGGATTGCTATCAGTTCCTCTTCAGCTTTTGAATTTTGAACCGTAGTGGTAGAAATAAAGTAAATGTCATCACTCATCTTGTTCAGCAATCTACATCTTCGAAAACACCCCATCTTATAAAAAAAAAACAGTTTTGGCTTTGCAATAAATGTTCACTGTTCATCACACAATTTATTGATATTCTCTCTCTCTCTCCTCCATTCTCCTCCATTCTTCTCCATTCTCCTCCATTCTCCATAAGACTGCAACAGGTTTTCCCTGAAACACCCTTATTATCAAACAGACAACCTCATAATCTCAAGAAAATGATGGTGAGGTGTAAAGTATTCAACAGTACCACTGAATGCGGGACAAGACAATGCCAGGACGCAAGATGCAAAACCTGCGCAATGCTTCACACAGCGGGCATAATACAAATACCACACAGGAATCTGGAGTACAAAATCAGAGGAAGGTTCACCTGTTCCTCCAGCAATGTCGTGTACCTCACCATGTGCATGAAATGCTCATGGGGGCTGCTACTACATAGGTGAGACAGGACAGGGGTAAACAAGAGAATGAATCTGCATCACAACAAGAGACGGTCCTGTCGCCAAACATTTCTCTGACTGGCCACAAGATAAATGATCTGAAGGTGGCCATACCCAAAGGTAATCTTACAACACAACATACAAAATATTTTTTTTTACAAAAAATAAAAAAACAACCCATAAGTATTTACAAGATAGTAATGTTAAATGTTGCAAATGACAATTTCAATATATGTTGCAAATCAATATGGACCATATTAACTAAGTAGTGTTACTCCAGAAGGCATCTTGTACGCGCATACACTTGAATGAATGTATAGGACCTTATTTGCTAAACTGTGCTGGAAGGCATCTTATGGAGTAGTACAGTTTAATAAAGGTGGTCCTCTATGCAAAATACAGATGTTGTGCGGATCACAGTATTTGGAATTACAACTACATGAAGCCATAGTCTTGCACTTGACCATCCACAGCTGCCGTATACATATTTAACAAATAATATTTCTCTTGTCTTGTCATTAACAATTTTATATCAAATCTTTGGGAAAAATAAAGCCATATTTGTAATACAATAACAAATAACATAAAAAATAGGTAATGATGCATTTTATATTTTCAGTTTGTAGATGATTTGTATCCTCAAGGTCACTTATCTCCTGAATAACATACATCCCAGCGTATGAAATGATGCTAAACCCACAAGCTAGCATGCAAATCAGTCAGCGAGTATTTATTGTTCTAGGCAGAGGAAAAGTAAATGGTCAGTATAGACATGCATCCAGAGAAGAAGGCCTACTACGGGAAGAAATGGAGCAAAAAGCATTGGAGGGCCGTGTTGTCCAAGAAAGGCACCAAGTATAATAAAAAAGAGGAGAATTGGTGAATATTAAGGAGTTAAATTTACGGCATCGCGAATTTGGGAAGTGAGTGGAGACACCAGTGAAAGCTAGGGGAGCAGATCAGAAATGCCATACTTTCATTGACTGTTAATACTGTAACTTTGAGGATTGATAGACATGGCAATGGGATTAGCAGAATGGAATAATTGCGATTGTCACTGTTTGCCCACGTAATATTTTTCTTTTTCCTCTCCCTATCCTCTGTTCATATACAGTACACGTCCTTTAGCATCTTATGCTTCTGCAGTGCCACAGCGTTAAGCAAATTACACTAAAACTTGAAGTATGCCACAAAATGTGCTTGCTATTGAAGTGCCTAGGAGAAATTTTGCCAGAAGTTTGTATGGTGCTGTCTGCAGTTTATATACTGTAGAATATTACAATAAAAATAAATGTGCCATGTATATACTCAACAGATACAAATGTGAAGATATCAAATTGCATTAACATTGTATAATAGATATTAAAAGTCATTTAAGTTATTTAAATCATCTGTAATAGAAACTTGGTTTAATCTCATACCAACTTCATTGTGAAATAAACAGGTGTTTAAAAAATAGTTGAACAATAATGCTTAAATGCATCCAGATGTCTTCATTGACACTGGAAGGTTTAAGCTACTGAAGATGCTGTGGGAGCTTCTTTATTATCCTGCTTTGGATCTAGGTTCTGCCTGCAAATTAGCTTGAAAAAAAAACATCCTTATTGGAATGCATATAATGTGCATTGTTCTTTATATTTAATTTATTTAATTACTTGTGGTATTCTGCACTGGAATTGTGTTACCGTTCTGTTATAGAAATTCAGTTGGATATCAATTTGTTAAAAAATATTAAATTAAGGAATAGGAATATCTCGCAATATTCTGGTATTACATACAAAAAATACATGAAATATATCAACATTTGGCTGACACCATGTGTAAAATATTATAGGAATGCTTTTTGGTGTTTTTATATTAGAGCAATGTTTTAAATATGGTTGAGGAATCATCTAAGTTTTACTATTTTTTTTTTTGCTTGCATTAATCTTTCCAGGTGCTTCCTAACCTGCTTCACAGCCTTCAGCATACTTCCCAGTTACGCCAGGAACAGACATGGAGGTTGTACTTTATTTAAAAATAAATAAATTTAAAAAAGCTTTATTGCCACATAAGGGTTAACAGTCCCTTTTAGCAGCACAAGCACACGACAACTTACATCCTTGGCACTAGATAAACATTATTTAAATCTCTAATAATTAACAGAACTACAGCTGCGGCCGCCTTTATCCTAGTGCGGCCGTAGCGGCGCAACTCTGATAACCGCGGGCAGATGCAGTATTTTTTTTTTCCCAAATATGTTCCGGTATTTTATTGCTTGTAATATTAGCATTTTATTAGCGCTGTCTGCACTACTGCAATACCGTCTAAAAATTCAGGGGGGCGTTCGCGAGCTGTTGTCTTCAAAGTCTAATACTTTAGCAGTTCAACCTACAGTACGTCAGTACACAGTCTGCGTAACGCACGCAGTAATTGTAAATTTACATATTTATACATGCATGTGCAATGCTGTATGTCTCATTTGTACATTGTTGAAACGCATAGGTGTGTACTGTAACAGTATCTCATTTCGGCATATACAGCACTCTCCCCTCTCTCGCCCTTGCACACACACATGCTAATTTACTGCACTGCAGTATTTCAACTTCTTATCTTATCTACAGTACAGTACACCTCTCCCACACCATTCCTTTGAATGTGTGTCTTTCTGGTTTCAATCACATTCCTGCTTGCTAGCTGATGATTACTGCACATGCGTCTATAACTTCACCAATGCTTGCTTGTGAAGTTCAAAAGTGAGTGACCAAAAAAAAAAATATTTTTTTTTCTCGTCATTTTTTATTATTATTTTCTCCACAAGCCTGCCTAAACCATCTTGATATTACGATATTCAATCTGTGCAGTAGCTTTGACTGCGACACTGTGCGTTTGACTGCACATGGTTGATTTGTGTGGTTTTTATGTATTTGGGGGTGTGGGGATCAAATTATTATGATGACCTGCCATTTGAAAATATGTCATGTCTTTGAACTACAGTACAGCTAATCCTTCATGCAGCTGTACCCTGTACCCCCCTCCCCCACGCACACACACACAAGGCTCGCTCAAGGATTTGAACCTCTTATCGACACCTCTCCAGAACCATTCCGTTTCTAAAGCTTGTCATTGTGCTTTTAATCGTCCGTCCCTAGCCGAGAATCACCTATCTGTGCCTGCGTGTAATCCTCTTTGGGAAGGGAGCTACATAGCTGATGATTACTGTACATGCGTCTATAACTTCACCACTGCTTGCTTGCGAAGTTCAAGAGTGAGTGACCAAAATTTTTTTTTTTAAATTCTCGTCATTTTTTATTTTTATTTTCTCCACAAGCCTGCCTAAACCATCTTGATATTATGATATTCAATCTTTGCTGTAGCTTTTGACTGCGACACTGTGCGTTTGACTGCACATGTTTGATTTGTGTGGTTTTTATGTATTTGGGGGTATGGGGATCAAATTATGATGATGACCTGCCTTTTGAAAATATGAAATGTCTTTGAACTACAGTACAGCTAATCCTTTATGCAGCTATACCCTGTATCCCCCTCTCCCCCACACACAAACAAGGCTCGCTCAAGGATTTGAACCTCTTATCGACACCTCTCCAGAACCATTCCGTTTCTAAAGCTTGTCATTGTGCTTTTAATCGTCCGTCCCTAGCCGAGCATCACCTCTCTGTGCCTGCGTGTAATCCTCTCCTATTGTTTGCTTTGAGTCACCTCTCTGTAATCCTCTTTGGGAAGGGAGCTAGCTGATGATTACTGTGCATAACTCACCCATCCACCCCCCCAAGCCTTTGAGGCTTTGTTTACGGTAACGCTTGTGATAATCCCTTCTCGAATTTGATATGTAAATATTATTTGCACAGCACTGTGAAATTGAGAGTTAAAAAAAACATAATCTGATTCATGTTTTTGATGCAATAAGTTACCACTTTTTGTCATTCTTTCTTTTTATTTGGTGTAGGGGTGGGGTGTCAATGATTATGATTATCATGAATGTAAAGAAATATTTTTTTTATTTTATCAGGAACAAAAAATACAAATATACAAATAATCATGAATAATTCAAAATGCAGTCTTTATTCAGTTCTTCTGCCAGTTGAAAATTGGGGCCCAGTGGATAATCATGAATAATGCACATTGATAATAATATTAATTAATAATATATAATATATAATAATATATATAATAATATAAAAATTTCCGTCTTTATCTTCTTCCTCATTCTGTGTAGTTCATTGAGAGAGGGGAGGTTTTGTGTAAATCATGACTGCAGTTTGGATACACTTAACTGTACACACAGTTCACAAACTTTACACATGATACCTCCCCCTCTCCCCCAGTCCATCCTTATTTTCTGAAAAGACAAGAAAAGAAAAAAATTAGTGCAGTTATGTGCATACTGTATTATGGCATTGTGTACTGTATAGCTACTCCATATTGGACTTCAGTATGCAGTTAGTACTGTTAAACTAGTCTATACTGGAACTATTGTATACTGTGACTACTGTTAAATACTTTGTAACCAGATGGATAGTGCTGCTCTCTCAGGAAAGAAAAAATCTGTGCCACACTTACCTGTATCATACAGTACTGTACTTGGTGTGCCTGTACTTACCATACTACAGTACAGTACTATACCATACTACCTTCCTAATGCTTGCCCATTACGCGCGATCACAATGGGCAACACAGTTGTAATATGGTCAATATATTTATTGCATCGTTCCACGGTGAGTACATCGTTCCAATAACTCATTATGCCTTGCGCAAACTCATCCTTTTTGGAGGGTTTCACGACTTTTCGGATATGGTCCTTCAGCTGATGCCAGACAATTTCGATAGGATTGAATCCAGTACAGAGTAGGTTGATGCAACGCACAGCAAAGAGGGGGTGACAGCAGGTCTGGCAAAAATCTTCTTTATTAAAGAGGCATTAAAATGTGGAAGGCTGCAACCTTCTACACGTTTCGTGCAATGAAAGTTGCACTTTATCAAGAAGTCAGTTTAAACATGGTATGACACACTATATATAGGGACAGTCTGCCGTTTTGGCGCCAAAAAACACTATTTGGAATTTTCATAAATGTTTAATTATACACAGCTGCGCCAGCGCTATGCCAGAAGTGACTAACTACCTGTTCAGCTCCTGAGACATCCGCCTGCCAAGCACTCCTGCTCTGTGGTACGCACAGCAGGGCAATGGAGGGCGAAATCTCGCGAGATGCGTTCCAGGGTGGTCACGACTGCTCGCGCATGCGCAGTTTGCCTTTGGTAATAAAAAGGAAATCCCGATCCCCTTAAAGGGGACAGCTACTGTCCTGTATGTGCGCGCATGCGCATGAGTGGCTCTGTGAGTATAGATACAGCAAAAGCGGCAAGATATTGGTGTAAACGACCACCACAAGGGAGACAATAATGGAAATGCCCCATAAACCTATGGAGACACCCATAGCATGTACCAACTGATGGGGGAAGTGATACACCAACTGTATGGCACATAGAGAGTTCTAAATTGTATGAAACTAATTTAGGCAGACTGTACCCCATACATACAAAACATCTAATAATTGTCAAATTAAAAACAAAAATTTAATCAAACAATATAAAAAAATATATATAAATAACTATAATCCTAACTTATACCTATATTAAAACCATTCGTACAGCCCTCCAGAAGAACAGAGGAAGAATTAAACAGAATAAAGTTGTTTCCATTGAGTGAACTTTATTGACTTATGAAGGTTGTAATAAGGTTAACAAAGGAGAATTGCTTCAGATACATATGATTGTTTTTTCTGAGTTGTTTTTCTGATTTGTCCTGATTCTGTAACATAGTGTACAAGGAAATATTGAATACAACTTTTTTCTGTTTAATTCTTCCTCTGTTCTTCTGGAGGGCTGTACGAATGGTTTTAATATAGGTATAAGTTAGGATTATAGTTATTTATATATATTTTTTTATATTGTTTGATTAAATTTTTGTTTTTAATTTGACAATTATTAGATGTTTTGTATGTATGGGGTACAGTCTGCCTAAATTAGTTTCATACAATTTAGAACTCTCTATGTGCCATACAGTTGGTGTATCACTTCCCCCATCAGTTGGTACATGCTATGGGTGTCTCCATAGGTTTATGGGGCATTTCCATTATTGTCTCCCTTGTGGTGGTCGTTTACACCAATATCTTGCCGCTTTTGCTGTATCTATACTCACAGAGCCACTCATGCGCATGCGCGCACATACAGGACAGTAGCTGTCCCCTTTAAGGGGATCGGGATTTCCTTTTTATTACCAAAGGCAAACTGCGCATGCGCGAGCAGTCGTGACCACCCTGGAACGCATCTCGCGAGATTTCGCCCTCCATTGCCCTGCTGTGCGTACCACAGAGCAGGAGTGCTTGGCAGGCGGATGTCTCAGGAGCTGAACAGGTAATTAGTCACTTCTGGCATAGCGCTGGCGCAGCTGTGTATAATTAAACATTTATGAAAATTCCAAATAGTGTTTTTTGGCGCCAAAACGGCAGACTGTCCCTATATATAGTGTGTCATACCATGTTTAAACTGACTTCTTGATAAAGTGCAACTTTCATTGCACGAAACGCGTAGAAGGTTGCAGCCTTCCACATTTTAATGCCTCTTTAATAAAGAAGATTTTTGCCAGACCTGCTGTCACCCCCTCTTTGCTGTGCGTTGCATCAACCTACTTTGTACTGGATTCTACCCTCTGGCGACAGCACGCAGATTGTGAGTAACCCTGGTGATTAACACATATATTTGTGAGTACTACTGGGGGCCAGCCCAATGAGGTTAGGGGTGGGTGTTTTTATGCAACTACCCCTGCCTTCAGGGCAACTGGAGCCCTTCCTATAGTTGTACTGTATTTATGTCCCAGGAGGTTACTTCAATACTTACTTTTACATTACAAGTAATGGGACTACATACTTGAGCACCATATTACTCTTCTGAATTTCGATAGGATTGAAGTCTGGCGATCTGTCATTGGAGGGTGAAAAAAGGACAATTACTTAAAGAAATACAGTACACAGTAAAAACAGTGGGAAAAAATGAGACACGGTTACCGCACTTACTTCGCTGGCGTCTTCACTCAGTTGATACCGCGCTCAAGAATATGCGCTATTGACGCGGTGTGCTTCGGATCATTGTCCTGGTAGAAACGGTGACCATCTGGGAACTCACGTGTGATGTATTCCACAATCTCAGGCACCATTTGCTCTTGGAAAAAAGCTTTATTCATGACTCCTGTAACAAGAAAAGAAAAGTGCTCAAAAAACTGCACACTAGTACAGTACAGTGCATAAGGCAAAAGCGTGTGACTTATTTTACCTTCAAAGATAACAATGCATCCTGGCCCACGCCTGGAGATGGCACCCCACACATGCATCTTCACTGGGTGTTTTGGACGCGGCTTCATAGATATGCGACCTTTTTTGTGGAATGCAAAGGTGGCAAATCTCTCCAGCGATACAGTAGACTCGTCAGTGAAGATGCAATCCTGGAAAGTTTCTCCACTGTCGATCCATGCCTGGGCCTGGACCACTCTCTTGATCTTGTTAACGTCCCTTATCATAGGGTTCACTCTGTAATGACAAGGAATAATTTTATACAGTAGGTACAGTACAGTTTCTTAAACAACACTTTAACCTCCTGTACTGTCCAGTACTAACCTCACACGTCCATATTTCCATCCAATTCTGCGTCTCATCTTCTTTATGCTGGTCTCGGATACAGTTAGATTGTGATTTTGCAGCAGAGTGTATTTGACCCTTAAGGCACTCTTCTCGTCATTCTCTTCACTTATTTTGTCGACCAGAAGAGTTGTCTCCCTACAGTGTACAGAAAAACAACAATACGGTAAGTTACAGTTCAGTAGGCCACAAGTACAGCACATCATTTACAGTAAAAATAGTATAACATTAGATAGATCTATATTATATAGTTATATTAATATGCAGCAATATAAGCAATAATAGATATACTGTATTATATACTGTAGTTATATAAATATACCGAAATAACAATAAAATTAGATAGATCTATACTATATAGTTATATTAATATGCAGCAATATAAACAATAATAGATATACTGTATTATATACTGTAGTTATAGACATATACTGTACCGAAATAACTATAAAATTAGATAGATCTATACTATATAGTTATATTAATATGCAGCAATATAAACAATAATAGATATACTGTATTATATACTGTAGTTATATACATATACCGAAATAACTATAAAATTAGATAGATCTATACTATATAGTTATATTAATGTGCAGCAATATAAACAATAATAGATATACAGAGGAACGAAAAGAAGACAGCGCGGCTCCCATAGCTTAAGCCACCTTCCTCTTAATCTGTAGAACGAAAAGAAGACAGCGCGGCTCCCATAGCTTAATACTGTGATTTAATAATAAAATATACGTATTAATAATAAAATATTAATGTATAAAATATACTTAACCCCGCGACCGGATGTGTGTCGCCCGCGACCGGATGTGCGTCACTCGGGGGTAAATCTGAAGCTCTGGAGCTCTCCAGGAGATGACTAACAGTCCGTAGCAGGAAATGCGTCACCAGAGGCGGGACCGACACCAAACTCCTTCTCTCAATGTGAAACTGCGGCCGCGGTCCTGCAGTCTTCTGCCACAGTGCCAAAGATAACTCAAATGAACTGCCCAAATGAACTACCCGGTCGCGGGGTAAAGGAGAACAGGAGACTGTTTGGAGCTATCTCTGGACACTACTAGCATACCTGAGGTCGAGGCCGATCATCATACATTGTTGCTCTGCGTGTTACCTGTGGCAGTCCTGTAAGTAGGATTCCGGTTTTTACCAACCGGATCCAACATGTGCTATAAGTCTTTTTAGTGTGTTTAATTAAATTAACTCTTAATATTAGTCAGCCTTACTTGTGTTTGTTTATTGTTTGTCTTGTCTGGTTGGTCTTACATGTGTTCATTTTTTAGCAGTGTTGCACTATGATATGTTTTCTCTGCTTTTTCTCTTTCTGCATTACATGCTTGGATTAACCCCTTGCTGTGGAGCTGAGAAGTACAAGATTTGATTCCACTTCTTGAGACTTCATACCATTGGACTTTATTACTCCCTTGGACTCTTTAGGTGCCGGTCTGTATTGTTTGTTTTTACTTACACAAGACCTGCACAATTCCAGTCCTCGAGGGCCGCAAACAGGCCCGGTTTTCAGGATAAAACGGGCCTGTTTGCGGCCCTCGAGGACTGGAGTTGTGCAGGCCTGACTTACTGTACTGTACAGACAATATAAGAGAAATGCTGCACACCTCAAAAAGAAAAATAATGATACAGTTACCGGTGCTCCAGTGTTTGCACGAAAGCCTGCAATCAGTCCTGAACAGTTGAACAAAGGAACATAGGGCACAACGGGTTGAGCTAATCAAACTCATTTATTGAGTCAACACGACGTTTCGACCATAATGGTCTTTATCAAGTGACAATGGCATGAACTGTACTGTACACCATCCTACTGTAAATGTTTTGACTTTCTGTACATAAATGTTTTCACTAGCAGTAAACCATACACCTGTTAATGTTTTGAATTGCTGTACACTGTAAATGTTTTTAAATTGTATTTGTAAATAAATGTTTTTGTACTTACTCCACCAATAAAAGAAAATGTTGATTTGTTTTAAATTGTTCCATTGTCTCCTTTTATACTGTAACAAAATACCGTGTTTCTAGAACATACAGTACTGTCCAGGCATACTGTACAGTACTGTACTGTATACTGTAGGCATGCTCAGTACTGTACATCACAAGAGTATTAAAACAATACATGCTGTACGGGTATAGAATACACATATGTACTGGAATACATGTAGAATAAATGCATACTTTTTATTTTTCGGGTTTATTATACAGTATATATAAAAAAGTATTGTATACGGTCTGAAAACAACAGCATACTGTTTCAGGTTTTCTATGAAGCTCTCAGTTATAGTATTCTATCCTAATCAATAACAACGGCCACTAAACATTAGACTCCGGTACGTGGTTTTTTAAATCCGATTCAGCAATGTGCAGGCATTGTTACACAAAGCGATATTATCCATCGAAATCCCTCCATTTGCCGTTTTCCGCATGAGATGACAAAGTTTTCTTTTCTGAGGAAAAACAAAAGTACAAGTTTTACTGTAATGGTCAGTCAGTCCCCTAAAGAAGTTCTCACGGTCAGTCCCACCAATAATTTTCTCGGGGGTCGTCTCCTGTTCACATGCGCATGCGCCTACTGTCGATATGATGACACGCATATGCGTTTCAAGAAGGTTCCAATGCACATGCGCCTAGCTTTCCACCAATTGTTCAGTATCTACTGTAGAAGCTGCTCAGCCAATGATATTGCTTACAGGAGATATTGCTTACAGGAGAATCGCTTGACTGTGCATTGAATTGATATTTCAAAAACAGAATAAAATACGGCAACATTACTCACCATAGACTTTGTCAATCAGCTGGCGCCGAGCCACTGCCAGTCCCGTATTCTTGATTATACACGTAGTTGACAGGTGACAGCGGGATTACTACACCTGTAGTCAGCTGATGAGGCTAGAAATCGCTTAGGAACATGCAAGCTTGCTGGAATCTGTACGCAAAATCCGGCTCAGGCTGCAGGTATCCGGGCGGGGACAGACAGCAAGGGTTGCCGTCACCAGGTTTTCACTGACGGTCAGACCGTTATTGGAAGCCGGTGCTGGTGCTGGCACATTGCTTGCCTGCGACTGACATTTCTTAGTTGGTTTTAACATGACCTTTCGCCTTTTGAAGTCTCCATGATCATAGATACGGGAAAAATCCGGTGATACACACCAATACCATCCAATAACACAGGGATCAATGTGAAAAAAAACACGGATCGGTACATAACTTTTTCCTTATTGCACGCTTCCACACATGAGCATCTGGTGAAAATTTGTTAAAGTCATAGTTTTCGATAAAATACTGATACATTTGACCAACTGTTGCCATCTTATCATCTGTTGCATTAATCGCGGCCCATATTAAATAATCGTACGTTCTGTCGGGTTTCTGGAACACGGACTGCGGTGGTGCACTCATGTCGGGACTCTCAGGACAATAAAATACCAGACACTGTGCATGTATTTTTTAATATGAAAAGCGTAAATTGATACATTATTGTAACTTCTTCAGTTCCAAGGCCAATTTACAATGGACCACTGTGGTATTCTTTTAAACACCTGCAAGTCGACACATTACTGAAGCGCATGCGCATTACAATTCACGAATATCTGCCACCTGGCGGATACGCGAAGAATTGCAACCAATTAAATCCGAACCATTATCAATAAACACATCAACCGTGGGTGTGAATGCAACATGAATGCGGTATGAATGCGGCATGAACGTGGTGAAGTGCGGTGAAGTGCGTGGCATTCGGAAAAAATCCCCGAAAATATTCGGAGATGTTGGAGAAAAACGGGGCCGCGTCTGTAGAGACTAATTACCATCCCCCTTAGCAGGAAAGATAGTCTATCTCAATCAGAAAGGTCTCCAAATAACTTTTCTGTACAGATTCACACAGCTACTGTACCCCTACCACAAAAAAAGAAGTGCAGCAACAAGTCAACAACCAGAGTGTAGTGAACTCAGCAATAATATTAAATCAACCATACCAGGATGTATCCCACTCACATTTTAAACTGCCTCTCAACACATGACAGGAAATATGGGATTGGATGGAATGTTGGAATATTTATTTATTTTATATATTGTGTTGTTATTTTTTTCTCTAAGAGTAGGGGCCACAAGGTTTAGGTAGCCCCTAACCAAAAAGCACATGCTTTTATATATATATATATATATATATATATATTATATATATATATATATATATATATACAGTATATATACAGTGTTCGACAAACCTATACATTTGCTCGCCCCGGGCGAGTGGATTTAACCCCCGGGCGAGTAAATATTGGCCCAAGCAGCACACGTTTGGTACTAGGTGGCGAGTAGATATTTTTGTGTGGCGAGTAGATTTTTTGGTGATTTGTCAACCACTGTATATATATATATATATATATATATATATAGCTCTACCCCGTTATAGCGCGATCCGCTATAACACGGATCTGATTATATCGCGGTTTGAGCGTGGACCCCGAATTTAAAAATAAATAAAAAATTCACACACACTGCACACACTCACTGCACACACTCACTGCACACTTTATACACTCACAGCACACTGCACACACTCACAGCACACTGCACATACTCACAGCACACTGAACACACACACACACACTGACACACTGACACACACACACACGGTCTCACACAGTCAAATACACACACACACAGAGACACTGTCTCTTTAAGGGAGCTTGCTCTCGCAAGACGGAAGCAGAATCAGGAAGCAGAGACAGGGAGAAGAGCTGCCAGATGCCGGGTAAGTGCTGTGTGCTGTTGCCGCTGCCCCACCGGGTCTGGGAATGCTGGGAGAGTTCTCAGCTTTCCCCCTCTGGCGGACACAGTACCACCACAAAAAAAAATTAATTTTTTTGGCGGCCATTTTTTTCTGCGACCTTGTTTATAACACGGTGGTCGCGGGTGGCTTCCGAGGACCGCGCTATAACGGGGTTAAGCTGTATATATATACTGTATATAACGGAAATAGCCATGTTAGTCCAGTTGTGATAGTGCAGAATAAATGAGTACTTCAGTATTAGGTGATACCTTTTTCATTTGGACTAACAATTTATTTCATAGGACAAGCTTTCGAGAGTTCTCCTCTTTTCCTCAGGTCAGCAATACCGAGGAATACTGCAGACCTGAGGGAGAGAGGAGAACTCTCGAAAGCTTGTCCGATGACATAAATTGTTAGTACAAATAAAAAAGGTTTCACCTAATACTGAAGTATATATATATCATACACATTTTAAGTTATAGTGGGTGAAAAAGGTGACAAGCAACCTCCACCGTATTGCATATAGCAAATAAAAAGATCACTTGTGAGCACATTCACGTCTTAGACAGGTCTGCACCCTGCCTTTCAACATTATCACCCAGCATATAGTGTTTCCACTGTAGCAAGGGATTCTGGAAAATCCATAACCTGAATAATGTGTGGTGAAAACCTACATGCAAATGAGCACACCGTGTCACCTTTTGTCTGAAATGCATTTTTACATGGAACCCTTATTAGCTAATGCTTGCGGTTAACACAGCTTTTAAGCACAGCATGGGAATCAGATGCAAAGCCAGAGAAACCACTTACAAACATGGTTTCTCACAGAGAAACCACAGACAAAAATTCATGTGAGTGGCATCTGATTCCCATGCTGTGCTTAAAATCTGTGTTAACAGCGAGCATTAGGAACAGTGACCAGAGGGGATTGTGAAAACGGAGTCCCGAGGGTCTGCAACCTGATTACAATTTACATACAGCACAAAAGAATGGAGAAATTTGTGAGTGGCACTCCAGGTGTCTGTTTTTATATGTTTTATTACATTTTATTGTGGATCTGTGTTATGTTGATTTCTCTTTCTATGGTATATTGCTGATGTAACTATTCTACACAATCCTGCAAATTATAATCTCCAAGTGAGCCCTGAATCCTATCAAGACATACTGTACTAGCCTTGTGAGTCTGTATGTAACGGGTATTCCCCCACCCAATCGCAGATATAGTGTGAGTGCGGAGAACCTACTGTTACCGGGTGTGGTGCTTTACCTGTTAGGCTCACAGGAGGGCTGAGCTTCCGCCACGGGGAACCTGGGGCAATTATTTAGGAGTAACCCTGTACTCGGTGCAGCGCCTCCACCTGCAATGGCTCCCACCAGACCACCAGAGGGGGAGGGGTTCCTCGCAGGACAAAATATATATCACTCAGCACACAGTATGTATAACAACCAATACCTTTACTTGTGAGCATAGGAACGTACTTTGCATATAACATCAACAGATCAACAGGTGTCCCTCTCTAGAGGAGACACTAACTAATGCGTCTTGAAGGACGCTACCCCCTTCACCAGGTGATCCCACCCCGTGTCCAATAACCACACACACAGTACGTTTCCCACCCTTCCTAGTGAGATGATATGTGTGACTGCGCAGTCACTGGTCCCGTGTGAATCTAATAGTATCGTTGGTGCACTTGATGAGGGTTACCTGCTGAGCACTCCAGTGCCCGGGCCTGCAACGGAGCTTCGCAAAGGATCCGATGACGGATGAACACAGGAACTACCGTCCGGGCCGATCCCACACGGATGGCCTCTGCAGCAACAACGATGATCTGTGCCCAACCCTCTGGACGGACACGCAGCGTCTGCTGAGTCCCTAACTGACTCTAATAGTAAGGTGATGCTCGCTGCTACTATAGGCCATCCCTACAGCACAGCAACCTTAAATGTCTTCAGGGGAAACTCATAGGGGCCTACGGGGTAGCCTGTCCTATGCAGGTGGGTCACTGACCCCCTGCACCCACACTACCTCTCCCCTCACCACCCGGGTCCCCTCTGACTAACTCCTACCTAATACTCACAACACCTGCAGCAACGCACTGCAACCTCACACGATGCCCTCTTGTCAGCCCTCACAGCACTGACAGCTGTGACCTGACAAGACTGCACACCACACACACCTAAGGGCAGAGTCCCTAACCTAGGAACCATCCCTTATCACTTACCCACTAACCTGGTGGGGAGTTGGGGCCTGTCTGGGACCTGGGGAACCTTATCTGGTGTAGGAGCCACTTGCTCACTACACCCTTCCTTCCCCTTCTCGCTCCCAGCTCCAACTGCCGTTGTTCTAAAGCCCGCGAAATGTATCTATCTGCTTGGGCTGAGAATCCTTGGCCCTCATTGGCCACTATGAGGCACCTGGTGCCTGCCTTGCTATGCCCCATGAGAGTTGTAGTCCTGGGGAGACTGTCTTGGCATTGGGGCCGCGTGCGCACTTGCCCTGCGCATGCGCGAGTCCCTAATGGCCGCCGCAACTTTCTGGCTAGTCCTGCGCATGCGCGATCATGCACATGCTCGCGCAAACCGTCATTGCGGCCCCCACTAGCCGGGTACACCGCCGAGGCTCCAGGGACGCCGAGCGCCCCCTGCACTGGTCCCCACCTTTGCGAGCAGCCAGCAGGCCCGACGCTGGCTCCGGCGGGACCCGCGACCGCTCGGCTGACTAGAGAGGGGGTCTCTGGGAGCCAGAGGACTCCGGGGCTACAAGTATATTGAAAGAACACAGCTGTGTTGTAAAAGTATGCACTCCATGCCATTGAGGGGTTAAAGTTCCAGTGTTAACCTCCTACACAAAGGGTGTTCCTTAAATAGTATCATCAACACTGTTGGTATTCCAATTTTATATAGTGTCCATTTATCCATGTACATGTGGATGCTAGAGCGTATAACTGTGTGACACAATACACTGTTTCTTTTTTGTACCTTTAATTCACATACTGCACTGTGCATGGATTGGTGGAGACCAGCACCAAAGAGGACTATTTTCTGTAAAGACTTCTCTAAAATGCAAAGCTGCAAGTGGATTAAATGTTGTCATAATTAATGTCATGAATCAAGTATGTAGAGTCCAGAAGTTGAATATATTATAATTGCCATTGAAATATTTTCATAAAATTGCTTCTTCTTAATAATGAATAAAAACAACAACAAATAAACAACAAATAAATATATATTTCTATTTAAATATAAAATGTATTTACTTATTGTGCACATATATGCTCTCGAAAAAATAAAGAAATCTTAAAAGAAAACTACATGTGTAAATATCATCACATGTGCTACAGTATGTGTAGTCTTTTGCAATTGTCTCCTACATTTTGCAGATCTGTCTGAAGCATGTGAATGTGCTCACCAGTGGTATTTTTATTTGCTGTACACTGTGCGGTGAAAGGTTGTTGTCACTTTTTTATTCATCATAACTAATTTTGTATCTGGTTGTAGCCAAGCCCAGCTTCAAATTGCAAAGGCAGTAATCCATCCTCACACTGAGACCCAAAAAGTCAAAACAGCAGTATGTGAGTTCTGTAGGTATTAACAACTATGCTAAAAAGCTGTGTAATATGTGTTAGGACTCACTTGCAGGGTTTGCATTAGCTTGTGCTGGTTTCAAGAGGTGCGCCCCTGGATGTGGGCAGGTATTGACATCATTCCCAGGCATCCCCACTGCCTATAAAGAGGCGCCATATGCAAACATGCTTTTCTTCACAATTCTCTTGCTGACTTAATGGAAGGCTGTGTTGTTCCTGCCTCCTGTGCTGCAGTGATGTTTCTGATCCTACTTCCAGGTTCAGTTCCCAGTTGATCCTAAAACATGGTTCTGATTTTGGCTAGCATGGTGACTGCTCTGCTAATCCAGGACCCTGTTTCTTACTCACATCCTGACTACTCTGCAGACCCTAGTTCCGATTCCGCTTCGCATACTAACTACTCCAAAGATCCTGGTGCCGACTCTTGCTCACATCTTGACCACTCTGCTGATCCATATCCCTGGTTCAGAATCTATCTCTCCCCGGCATAAGCTTACACGGGTCCATGTTTTAATGGATAAGAAGCAAAAGGTGACACACTTTCAGTACTCATTTGCATATCTTTACCCCGAATCGCTGTCTGCAGTAGAAGCATTGTATGTTAAGAGTTAATGGTGAAAAGCAGGGTTGAAGACCAGTCTGAGACAGTTGAATATACTCACAAGTGGTATTTTAATTTGCTGTTCACTTTTCACCAGAGGATTTTGCAAAAGTGGCAGGATATAAAGGGTCATTTGATCTACAAGTGGGTCATATGACCTGCACATTGACTTTTAAGGCTAGGCAAATTTTGTTTTTCAAAGTTCACCAATCTTCATAACATTTTCCCCCACAAATTGATAATTTTTTCTAGTTCGTTAACTTCAACAAAAAATTTGCTCATCTCCATAAGAATATTTTAAGAATGAAACTCCAACTGCCACTCTATAAAAAGATTGTTGACTAAATATAATCAGTATTTGGAAAAATTTAAACAAAAAATTCTGTATTTTTGTCATATTGGATGTAGCTCTGGGCTTATTTGTTTTTTGTTGTATACATTTGACCACACCCAGTATGGTAATTTTTGGGGTGTGTCAGAGCTTGCTGGGTATCTGTGTTTTTTATTTAATTGTAATGTATTTTATTTGTGGATTTTTTTTAAAGTTACCTATTCATTGCCATTCTGGTAAATCTTGCCCCCATTGTGGGTATAGTTTATCACAGTGACAATCAATGGGTTTATTGGCTAATGTTGTTTTTATTTAATTGTAATGTTAAGTATTTTATTTGGTGGATGTTTTTTTAGGTTGCCCATTCATTGCCAATGTGGTAATCCTTGCCCTCATTGTGGGCATAGCTTACCACAGTGACAATCAATGGGTCTATCGACTCATGTATTGTACACTACAGTTTGTAATGTAACTGTTGGTAATAGGTGAGCATTGGCTACATGGTTTCTTATTGTCTCTCCTGCAGCTTATTGCTCCTCCCGCGATCTACAGGGTAAGGTAAAAGAACTAAAGAAAAAAAAGAAAGAGCTCACAGAGAAACAAATTCAATTAAAAAATGTGATACTTTATGTAAAAAATAATAAGTAACAAACTTACAATAAAAAACATTCAGATCTCCCAAACCAGGTCTCAGGTGTGAACTTCAGCATGTGTCCCAATTGTTGGTAAACAAATAGTCCCGCACACAAGGGGGAGGGGGGGCACAGCAATCAAAACGGAGCTAGAGTCCTGGTGAAAAGCCGGAACAGCCACAAACCGCAAGTCGCAGACAGCTGATCATGGCGCCCTCATTAGGGAGTGCAGGATGCCAGTATCCATTGTCACGGTCTCCAGCATTGTGCCTCACTGTATCCAAACTCTACCTCTACACGTTTTGCATTGATTGAATGTTTCATCAGGTGGTGGAAAGAGACACACCCACTTTTGGGAATGTGCCAGTATTTATACCCTTGGTTTGTGCTTGTAATCCTTCCCTATAACAGAGCAGGTCTGGATACTGACAGGCTATCACATCCAGCATGTGACCCTACCAGTATACACCCCTCAGGCTGACACTTTCTGGCTGTTGCTAGGCCCACCCCTGGATACATAAAATGTATTTAAGGCTGCAATAGCACACAAGGCCTTTCTGAAGGAATTAACCCATCCACTGCCTGCACCTAACAGGACTTACACTGGTTGGGCACAAGAAAATAAGTAGCGGCTGGAGTCTATGTTACATCTATGATACAGCATATGCCTCAACCTGAAGTACTGTGCCAAGGACACTTTTTATTATGACTGAATAGGCCTCAATGAAATTTCTTTTTACAATAAATGTTAAATTGCAGCTAAATGAAATACAATGTACTGGAGTGAGATATTTCACACTGGAATTTGAATAAAAGAAAACGAAAATACTGCACACTTTGTTACCTGGAATAAGGCTCTGCAAGGCAAGGTAGAGGACACTATAGATGTATAATAAACAAATCAGTGGGAACCTTCCCTTTATATTAAATCACTAAGAATTAATATATTTGCATGGTAATTAGGAATTGCAACACCATGTTATAGTGAAATTCTTGTTGCAGTAGCAGAGGTTTTCACAAGCCAGTTAGAATCTTTACACAAAAATAATAAGCCATGAAGTATAACCATAGAACAATATAACTCAATTAACTTAGTTTAATAAATTGAAATACAGTAGCAGTTTATTTCTTACAATACAAACACTTCACATCTACTGCATGTTGCAAAAGTAATATCTTATTTTCCCTTTCATTTTCCCTTCCCCTTACCAGTGCACTGGGTAACCCTTGTTCAACAATCCCGTCTCGGACCAATACCATATTGTGGTCTTTTAGTAAAGTGTGATGTGAGGGCAGAACCCTGAAATGAGGTGCAATATACACTTATTTAATCTGTCAAACGTGGGAAGGGTATCTTTGGGTGAGTCTGTACTATAAAAGCACTTGGTCATATTTAAAGGCAAAAAACAACTCGCTCTAGTCTTCATTCCTGGAAGCATTTAAAGTCGGTCCTCCCCGGGGATTTTTACATGTATGCAGGGATGATTTAGCAAGCATCTTGGGGGTACATCTACATGGGGGTAAATCCTTAGACGTCTGTTAAATCTGGGCTACTAATGTGAAGTTACCTAAATAGGTAACGTCTGATAGCTTCCCGGAGTTTAACGGCTTCCAGAAAGCTAAACATATGCAAGACCAACGCCCATTAGTGATCTCATTAGCATATGCTTAACGACGCGTGAAGTTAGCACTGCCTTTCATTAGCTTCAAATAACATGGCATTAAACTTGTCTTAAAAAAAGGTGGCGTTACTTCTGTGCAGACCCTGAATAGGTGTCTAATTAAAGATAAAAAAAGAGAAGACAGAAGAGGAAAATAACCTTGTAAATAACAATATGATAGTTAAATCATACCTAACTGTGGTCTTACACTTATCCAGACCCTGTAAAAAAAATCTATTCCAGGGTCTGGATAGGAGTAACGCCACCTTTAGCTATGACCTAACTGACGTAACGTTAAATCCCTGCATTGACAAAGAGCTCTGTGGATATGCAAAAGGACTAAAGTTAAGATTTCGTTAAGTCATTAAAAGACCTCCGAGGATCTACCCAAGGGAGAGCTTTTTCCCCAACTTCTTTTTTTTCTTTAATCCAGTTAGGAGGGCCTTTTTTCTTAATCCAACTTTTGATTGGTCAATACAGGCTACAAACTTGTAGACTGGCAAATCATCTCAGATATAAGGCATAACACTTCATCATGTCACCTTTGCAAGGCATGCTGGTATGTGTAGTTTCATGGAAGTACATTCCCATAGCAAAAATATTGCAGGGCAGCCATTAGTAACAGCCCATTCAAAATGTACCCCAAAACAGGAGGTTTATAATAACGGTGGGTATTTTCATTTGCGTTTTGGGTCTAAACATTTATTAGGATTTGGTTTTGGTTCTAGTTTTGCCAAAACTCGATTTGTTTAGTTTGAGATGTTTACCAAGTTATGGATAACATTCAAAATAAGTAGGAATGGGCTAAATAAGCATAATAAAGCACGTCAATATGCCTTAAAATAGAATAATATCATGTTAGGAAACAAAAATACTATTGTAACATGGCCTCCCGGCAGTTACTTCTGTTTCTGGGCCTTTCCTCTGTCAGTCCTGTTAGTGCAGGCAGTGAAAATGTTAAATCCATTATTAGGCCTGTGTGTGTATTCCAGCCTTGAATATTGTATCAGTATTCAAGGGCGGGCCTTGCAACTCTGAGGCTGTCAATCTAAGGGGTGGATATTGATTGGAACGCCCCCTGCTGTGGGTGGGCCAATCCTCATCCGGCTCTGGCTTGTAATAAGTCAGAGTTAGAGACACTCCCCAAGGATGTTCAAATTGGGACATGCCTCCTAAATTATCAGTTGAGAATTAGAGAGAAAGAGAAGAGGTCTTATGAAGAGACTGTCTTTCCCTTCCCCCATGCAACCAGGGGAAGGGAGGGAATATCAAGCAGCTTAGGCCCAGAGAGTGAGAAGCAGAAATGATGGTGATTACTGCATGAGAGAAGCTATTCTCTGTCCTGGAGTCTGCTGAATAAAGAGAGAGAAAAGACATTGCTATGTGGATTCCTGTCTCTGGTATGAAGGCGTGTCAGTGGGGGTCCTTCCCCTGAAGATCAACAGGAGACCCTCACGGGCTGGAGACACTGCACCATCTGGAGATACAAAGATCAAGGTAATCTGTCCCACCCTGTTCCCTGTCCTGGCTCTCCCCACACCACCGCAGAGCCCTCAGCCCTCCTGTTGCCAGAAGGTTGCAGCACCCAGACCGCTTGTAGTAACCAAGAAGAAGAGCACTCCCCATCTCACTTAGGGGGGGGGGGGATAAAAGGGTTACACTATATACACTTTTTTTATAATAATTGAAAAAAGATATACCTGTAGCAAGAAACACTGTAGAGATGGGCACTTGACCTGGTGGTCTTCTATTTGGTTTTTGAATGTACAGTAAGGTTCTGATTTCACACAGTGTTTTGGCCATCTCTATTTTATATAATATTAGTATAACAAACATAACAGGTGCCTACACAAGTATTATTTTTAAGCAGTCTTTTCACTTACTTCTCTGTTATGAAGGTGTCAGTTGTTGTTGAAGTTGGGGATTACTTGGTTACTGAATTAGGTGCAAAAATTCACTACAACTCAGTATTCTCTAACAGTAAATTGATAGTCTTTATTATGCGTTCCACATACAGTATTCGTTTGTCCAGTTTCACATTCACAAGTATACAATTGTTTTTCTTTTACTATTATTTTTCCAACTTTTCTGTCTTTTGTTCTCTTTTATTTTAAAGTTGGTTTTATTTTGGGTTTGTTTTCATTATGTGTTAGTTTGTTTTCGTTTTTTTGCATGTCGTCTTTCTTTTCAGTGCATTTATACTTATTTTCTTTCCTCAGTTTTGAAGTTTATTTCCTAAGTTGTACATTTCGTCTGAAGGTTTTGGTTTATAGTGGTTGGATTTAGTTTATCTTGTTTTAAGCCTGTTTTAGCATTTAAATGTAGCTTGTATTATTATTTTACATACAGTATTAGGTTTTTAGTTTCTTTTTCCCAGATCCCTCTTATGACTCCCTGGTGGACTTCAAAGCAACTCTCATCAAGCAACTGAGGATGTGGTTTGCTGGCGCTGCTTACCTTAAACGGAAAAGCACATACTGATAAAGAGCTATTCTTGTTCTTTTTTCCAATGGAAATTCTTCGGTAAAAGTAATACAAGAATGATTACTCTTGTGGTATTTCTGTCTGATATTGATGCAAAATACATTTATGGGTCTGCAATAAGGGGGACTGATCAAGTTTACTATAATCTGTGATGAGCGTAACCTGGTGGAAGATGGAGGGTGTTTGTTCTTTCTCTACTAAAAACAGGTATAATTCACATTTATAACTGCAAGCCCTTTCACTGTGTTTACTATTTAGACAATAGCCAAATATATGAAGGAAAAAAACCCATAATTTAAAATAGTTGCTTAATATCTCTGCTGCAAGGCAAGCATAGTATTGCAATGTATTACAATGCTCTGTGAACCATTGTAGTACAAAGAGTTAAACATTCATAGTCCTACAGTATATAAAATGCTCTCATTTGCTGGTACTGCTGTATTACTGAGCTGCAGAGCTTGTATCACTTACAAATGTCTGATGTGCTGTGCAGAAAACACTTTGAAGAACAAAGTAGAGCATGTCAGAAATCATATAAGTTAGCCACCGTCCAGCCATATGAGAGAATATAAATTTTTCATGTTTCATAAATGAAAAATACATTAGGGAGGTCTCCAGTGACCTGATGCTTCAATCATATTTTATGGTCAAAATAACGGATTCTGAATTCTATGGCTTCAACATTCTATGAGAAATTTAACAACAAAATATGTTATATGCCTTGATATTGGCCTGATGCAAACAAATGTAGCTAGTTTTAAAGTACTGATATTGACAGTAAAATTCAAATTTTTCTCCATCTCCCAAAGCAGATGTACCTCAGAGTCCATAGACTGCAATACTTAACTGCAGCTACTCAGCTGTGACCTTCAGCCTCAGGCTCAGTGCAATAAAATTTTCATGCAACCATATGGAAGAATATTTTAATAGAGATTTACTGTCGGTAACTGTCCCAAAAGAGCAAATAAGGAAGCCGTAACATATTGCGTACTGTAAATCAAGGGGACTTCAATGGAAAAATGAAACCTCCCTGAGGCTGGCATCTTTAAAATTACAGACAACACTTTGTACAAATATGTGTACAAACGGCTATATATGCACTAAACTAAGCAGCTTAAAATGGTTATCATGTGGAGGTATTTATTAGAAATTTTATAGCATTGTAATTAGTGGTGGTGATATTATTAGTGCACAGCACATTTACTACTGTTCCTAATATATTCACTTGGCATCTGTATCCTTTACCCTTTAAGTACTATAGGGTCTCTGCAATGCACTACAGAAATGAAAAGAGTTAAGTTGTTTGTAAAATGTAACTGGTCCTCTCCTGATCAATACATTAATTTCGACCTAATACATTTTTGTGAAGCATATTATTTAATCATGTGTGTCTGTAAATTATTGTGACATAACCCAAATCTGTAAACTAAAAATATGAAAATTGCAAAATGACACAGCAGCCAAATGGTTCGGTCATGGCAGGGACCTTCTTCAGAGTTGCATTATAAACTGGCTAAGTCACCCTAAGGAAAACTACAAAACCAGTTAGATTTTAAGCTCTTTAGGGCATTGACACCCTTTACTATTGTTACTTTCATGTCTGTAGCACATATTCCCACTGTGTGTTATAAAGTAATATTATGTCTGGTGCTATATAAATAAAGATATACTGTACATCCATACATATAATAAAGAAAGTGAAAACAGTCCAAATTAGTGTCTAGAAAAAGTTACAGCATGTGGTATGCGGAGAATAACTAAAAAATGACGCTTAACATCAATTAGAGAGTAGGTATGCACTGTATATGGATAAACAGTGAAAATGGATGAAAATGGTATAACAGGAACAATAGAATCTCCCCAACAGAGAAGGAATGGGGCTCAACGGTGTTGGATGCACTAATTAAAGAGAGAAACACTTCTGGACTGGATATTCTTCCAATATGTTCCCTCCAGTAATCAATAAAGCAATATGGAGTGCACCCTAAGCAAGTCTTATGATAAGCTATTTCTAGAATATGTCTTGTGGAGGATAAGGTTAGAATCCCACTCAATATAGAGTGCAAAAGGCAATGAGTAATAAATGCCCCAATATCCTAGGGCAACCTCCCAGTGTCAAGACAGTCCAATGATAAATGGAAAAGTACTCACTGATGAATGAATGAATGAATGAATGTCCTCTCATGGTGTAATCCACTTAAATCAGGAGTTTTCACTTGCTGTGTGTAGTCCTTGGTGTGAATGCGCTGAGGGTAGACAGAATCAAGAAAAAAATCAGTGGAGGGTGAAAAATAAAACGATTTATTTAGAGCAAAAAACGGGAGAAAATTACATTGTAAATTTCTCCCGTTTTTGCTCTAAATAAATCATTTTATTTTTCACCCTCTTCACTGATTTATTCAAGTGCTGCAGCGTTTTTTGGCTTTTTGCAACTTTATTTCTTGTATAATAGGAACAAAATGTTGATCTCTAAACATACCATCTTAATCCATAAGCAAGGAGTGCCTGCTCCATATGTTGTGCAGAATAGGGACAGAGATAAATACTTTGCTTTGTTACCTCATCCTAAACTAGTGTCATTTCAAGACTTTCCTCCTGCGTGTTTTATTTAATACTTTTTTTATTTACATGTTAAATGTTAGCCTTTTATAGGCCTTGTTTTTAATGGGGTATTTTCTCTTTTAGTTTAGCTATATTTCTATTTTTTTTTTTTTTTTGCATTACATGTGCTATAAAAGTGTAATAATTGTCTCGTCTGTAAGAGTTCCTTCATGTTTCTATGTAGAGTTCAATTTCATGCATCAATCAGGACAGAGTTAGGTAGGTTGAGGCACTGTCAATGCCACTGATAATTTCACAAGCATATATCATCTTTAAAAGCACTTAAAATAAATTGGAAACAGCTGAAAACAGGAGAGCTCAAGCATCTTATTATAATAACAGGGAGTAGGAAATAATGGTCTTTTATATTGTACAAGGGTACATGCGTAAGCTGTGTACTGTACATGTTTTACTGAATGTTAAACGTATGTGAAGTAGGCTTTGTTGTCTCTTTTTATATTTTCGCATATGAAATCCTCCTTGGCCAGCTTCCGATGGAGTTTACATTGGTGTGCTGTTTATATGGTTACTCCGCATGGTTTACCTTGACTCGGGGTGTTGTCATTCGGGCGGGTGGGGTGATGAAGTGGCAAAGTTGTGAAATAATGGGCACCAGCAACTTTTATGGTACAGCTGCCATTTATATGTGTCCCCAACTCAGGGATCGTTCACACAGTATATATCTTGACACGTTGCACAGAGTTTTATACAAGACATACATGATTATTTCTCTTCCATCTTTGCTCACTCTTAACACTTAGATGGAGGTACTCTGACTTAATTGCTTATGTAGTTGGGGGACCCGGCCCCCCTTGTCGCTTCAGAACCCTTTAGATAGTAATTCTAGTATTCGGGGCCCCTACAGGAAATCCTGATAGGTCTCACTATGCTTTACCCCAGGGGAGCGCAATCTTTTGGAGCTCCACCCCCCTGCCTGCTCCCCCAGGTGCTTGCGCCCCCCTTACTTTTTGACTGGCTTCAAATGATGCTGCGGGTGATTTCACATGACGTCAAATCACATGGCCCCCTGTGTCATTTGACGCCACATTGCCATGGCGACATGGCACAACAGGGCTACGGAATCCAGGTAAGTAGGTTACAGAGGTCTCGCGTGATCCCCCGGCATTTAATTTAAATGCCTTGGGGAAGAACGTTGGGCCTCTGCAACCGCCCGCGCCCCGCAAAAAAATCTCCCGAGTTTGCGCACCCCTGCTTTACCCAATACCTTCCTGTCTGTATTTGGGAATTGCCACTTCCAGACAGACTGATGAGGAACTTTAGTGCTGATCCGCGGAAAAACCTGAATAGCAGGCACCATGGGGCCCTCTTTTCTTGAGACCCTCTATGGCGTGCCGCATCCCTTTTACCGAAGTGGTACAAGATTCTTTTTCTGTCTTTAGGGGCTCCTATCTGAAACATAAACAGGGGGGCCTGGTCTATGCTATCACCTTATTCACATATGCATCTACACTCCCAGAGGCTCCTCTCCACTGGACCTCCGGGGACCTGATCTTCCAGAACAGTCCCTAATCCTTAAATACCTGTACATGATGTATGGATCCCCATAGCAACCAGGGCGGGGCCCAGCATATACCAGTATCTTCTGTGCTAGTGGTCAGAATGTTAAAAAGGTTGGAGGAGACCTTAAACTAGGATAGAGGGGGGAAGGGAATGAAACAGATAACGAACTAAATAAAATAGATGAGGAAACAAGGCATTTTGGAGGTAGAATGGGGGCAAGGGTGAGTTTGAAAAGCAGCAAGACACCCATAGTAAATACAGATAATACAAAAAAAAAACTTCTAAAGACTAAACCAAATTGGCGCAGAAAGGAAGGAGCAGATAAGATAATAGTACAGGCTGAAAAAAAAACTTAAATTAATGCTTGCTAATGCAAGAAAAGTGCAAATGAAAGTGAATGGCGCTCTAATATGAAAGTGGGATAACAAATGACATTTAAGAAATGTGAATATAGTGATAAAATGGTTTAGTGCTCAAAACAAGTGACAATAAGAAAAGCAGCACAAAACCCCTTGCAGTGGCTGGTCCGGAGTCCTCCCCAATGAAGCACTGGTAGGAGGGATATGGGGAGCGCAATCACCAAATTATGAAAAATAGAAAACATATAATAGTGCAGATGGTCTGCAATGTGGACAAGGCATGCTGAAGATACTCCACAAGATGTACAAGATCTGCGCTCCCCATATCCCACCTATCGGTGCTAATGCAAGAAGCCTGACAGATAAAATGGAGGAGCTTGAATTAATAGCTGCAAGGGAGCAGTATGATATCATAGGCATTAGTGAAACATGGTGGGATGAAACTCATTACTGGACATTTCATTTAGAGGGTTATTCCCTTTTATGGAAGGATCGAGCAAATAGAAGAGGAGGTGGAGTATGCTTATATATATGTTAAACCGGATTTCAAACCCATTATAAGGGAAGATGTTTATGAACGGAATGATGAAAATGTAGAGACGTTGTGGATAGAAATTAGCAGTGGAGGTAAAACTATAAAGAAAATGTTTGTAGGTACTGTATATGCTATAACCCACCAAATATCTGTGAGATTGAGGAAGCTAAAATACTTTGCAAATGGAGAAGGCATCAAAACTAGGTCATGTTTGCATAATGGGTGATTTTAATTATCCAGACATAGACTGGGGCAATGAGATTAGCATTACAACAAAAGAATACAGATTAGGGAGTGCTTAAAGACAATTACATGACCCAAATTATTGCGAAACCAACCAGGAGAGGGGGAATACTGGATTTGGTAATGTCAAACAATGTAGAAGTAATAGCAAATATTGAAGTCCATGAATATTTGGGTAACAGTGATCATAACATAGTCTCATTTGAAATAAATGATCAAAAAACAGATTTCTTGGGTTCAACAAAGACATTAAACTTTAGAAAGGCAGATTTTAATAAACTGAGGACTAATCTACAAGTAATACATTGGGATGTTTTTACAGGGAAAAATGTAGAAGATAAATGGGCAGTTTTTAAAAAATAGTTAGAAAAGCACACTCATCAGTGTAATAATGGGTAATAAGTATAAAAGAAAAATGTAAAAACCAATGTGGCTAAATAAACAGGTAGGCGAGGAAATGGAAAAGAAGAGGCAGGCGTTTAGATTCTTGAAGTCTGAAGGGATGGAGGCATCGTATCAGAATTATAAGGAATGTAACAAATATTGCAAAAGGTCAATCAAATTAGCAAAAATGGATAATGAAAAAAGGATTGCAATAGAAAGTAAGATCAACCCTAAAAAGTTCTTTAAGTACCTTAATAACAAAAAAATGAGAAATGAAATATAGGACCCTTTCAGTGTGAGATGGGCAGGCAGATTACTGGAGATAAGGAGAAAGCTGAGGTATTAAACACATTATTTGCCTCTGTGTTTACCAGGGAAGCATCAATTTCAATAGCAGTGCCGCAGGAGTAAGCCACAACTTCCATATTAATGAACAATTGGTTAACTTAGGAAGAAGTTGAAAAAATCTAAGTAAATAAGGCACCTGGCCCCCGATGGCATACTCCAAGAGTTCTCAATTAGTTAAGTTCAGTACTAGCCGAACCATTATATTTAATATTCAAGGACTCAATTTCCACAGGCTCAGTACCATAAGATTGGCGTAAAGCAGATGGGGTGCCTACAGTATATACAACTAGGGAATTACAGACCTGTAAGCCTGACTTCCATAGTGGGGAAACAACTTGAAGGTTTAATACGGGATAATATTCAGGAATACCCAATGGAAAATAAATTATTAGTAATAGTAAGCATGGATTTATGAAGGACAGATCATGCCAAGCAAACCTTATTTGTTTCTTTGAGGAGGTAAGTAGGAATTTAGACCAGGGTAATGCAGTTGATGTGGTCTACTTAGATTTTGCAAAGGCTTTTGATACGGTTCCACATAAGAGGTAGGCATACAAAATAAAGCAAATTGGCCCCCGGAAAAATATATGCACCTGGTTTGAAAACCACTTGAAGGATAGACAACAGAGGGTTGTCATAAATTGAACTTTTTCAGGTTGGGCCAAGGTTGTGAGTGGAGTACCTCAGGGATTGGAACTGGGACCCCTGCTTTTTGACTTGTTTATTAATGACCTTGAGGTTGCCATCTTTGCTGACGATACTAAATTGTGCAAGGTAGTAGAATCAGAGCAGGATGTAATTTCTCTCCAGAACGACTTGGAGAGACTGGAAACTTGGACAGGTAAATGACAGATGAGGTTTAATACAGATAAATGTAAGGTTATGCATTTGGGAAGCAAGAATAAACAGACAACTTACAAATTAAATGGGGATAAATTGGGGGAATCCTTGCTGGAGAAGGATTTAGGAGTGCTTGTAGTCAGCAGGCTTAGCAATAATGTCCAAAGTCATGCAGTAGCGGCAAAGGCAAACGAGATCTTATCTTACATTAAACAGGCAATGGATGGAAGGGAAGTAAACATAATTATGCCCATTAACAAAGCATTAGTAAGACCACACCTTGAATATGGAGAACAATTTGGGGCACCACTCCATAGAAAAGACATTATGGAACTAGAGAGAGTGCAGAGAAGAGCCACCAAATTATTAAAGAGGATGGACTATCTAACTTATGAGGAGAGGCTAGCTAAATTAGATTTATTTACATTAGTAAAGAGGTGTCTAAAAGGGGATATGATAACTATATACAAATATATTCGGGACAATACAAGGAGCTTTCAAAATAACTATTCATCCCACGGGCAGTACAAAGGACTCGGGGCCATCCCTTAAGGTTGGAGGAAAGGAGATTTCACCAGCAACAAAGAAAAGGGTTCTTTACAGTAAGGGCAGTTAAAATGTGGAATTCATTACCCATGGGGACTGTGATGGCAGATACAATAGATTTATTCAAAAAAAGGTTGGACATCTTTTTAGAAAGGAAAAAGTTTACAGGGATATACCAAATAAGTAAACATTTATTTTTATTTATTTATTTATAAAATATTTTACAAGGAAGTAATACATTGAGAGTTACCTCTCATTTTCAAGTATGTCCTGGGCACAGAGTAAAACAAATAATACATGGTTACAAGTACAGTTACATAAATTAACAGGGTATACATTATATACAAGACATTGCGTGCACAGTTAAAGAAAATATATATTATGAGCGTATGAAACAGTTACAGACCAGGTTAAAATGTGAGACAGCCTTAGATTTGAAAGAACTTAAACTGGTGGTGGATGTGAGAGTCTCTGGTAGGTTGTTCCAGTTTTGGGGTGCACGGAAGGAGAAGGAGGAACGTCCGGATACTTTGTTGAGCCTTGGGACCATGAATAGTCTTTTGGAGTCTGATCTCAGGTGATAAGTGCTGCAGGTGGTAGGGGTGAGGAGCTTGTTCAGGTAGCTGGGTAGCTTGCCCATGAAGAATTTAAAGGCAAGACAGGAAAGGTGACCTTTGCGCCTAGACTCTAGTGTTGACCAATCTAGTTCTTTGAGCATTTAGCAGTGATGTGTGTTGTAGTTGCATTGGAGAACAAAATGACAAATTGAATTGTAGAGGGTGTCAAGTTTGCTAAGGTGGGTTTGAGGAGCCGAGCCATATACTATGTCTCCATAGTCAATAATTGGCATTAGCATCTGCTGTGCGATACGCTTTCTGACCAGGAGACTTAGGGAGGATTTGTTCCTGTAAAGTACCCCTAGTTTGGCATAGGTCTTGGTTGTCAGGGTATCAATGTGCATCCCGAATGTTAAGTGGGAGTCAAACCATAAGCCCAGGTATTTAAAACTAGTGACAGGTGTTAGGGTGGTGTTAGCGTTGGTTCGAATCAGGAGCTCAGTCACTGGAAGCTTTACAAATTTAGTCTTGAACCCAAATGCCATTGTTACAGTCTTGTCAGTGTTTAAAAACAGTTTGTTTTGGGAAATCCAGTTTTCGAGTCTCAAAAAGTCAGACTGAAGTATGTGTTGAAGGTCAGAGAGGCTAGGACTGTGTGCATATAGGATTGTGTCATCTGCATACATCTGTATTGAGGCTTCCTTACAAGCTGTGGGAAGATCATTAATGAACACTGAGAAGAGTAGGGGCCCCAGAACAGAGCCTTGCGGGACACCACAGGTGATATCCAGGGGGTTGGAGTTAGAGCCTGAGATGGACACATGTTGGGATCTTCCTGATAGGTAGGACTGAAACCAGTTTAAAGCATGCTTCCCTATTCCAGAGCTCTGGAGTTTGTTAAGCAGGATAGCATGATCGACTGTGTCAAAAGCCTTTACAAAATCTAGGAATACTGCACCAGTGAGTTGTCCCCGTTCCATTCCACACTGGATTTCATTGCAAACTTTTAGCAGGGTAGTTACGGTGGAGTGTTTGGGGCGAAATCCAGATTGGAATTGGCTAGGGAAATTTGTCTTGGTGTAGAAATCGCTTAATTGGGAGTGGACACATTTTTCCATGACTTTGGATAGAATTGGGAGAAGTGAGATTGGATTGTAGTTTGAGACAGTGTTTTTGTCCCCACTTTTGAAGATTGGGACAACTCTGGCAGTTTTCCAGGTCTTAGGGATATGGCCTGCAGACAGGATAGAGTTGACTATGGACGCAATTGGTTTGGCAATGGCTGGGGCACCAAGTCATAGGAACCTAGATTGTAGTAAGTCGGGTCCACATTGGCTGCTTAGTTTTAGTTTGAGAAGCGCTTGTATAATCTCCTCTTCAGATACTGGGCCAAATTGAAAATTGTGGGCAGTGTTGGGAGGGGGTGGGACTGTAGGGATACTCCCAGGATGAGATTCATGTTTGGGGTTTGTGCTGCGTTTCGCTAATAAGTTAGTGGCACACCCCACAAAGTAATCACTGAATGCATTTGCGATGTCAGTGGGGTTTGTCAGAGTAATATCCCCCTTAGTGATATTACTTGGTTGTTGATGGTTAGGAGGCTGGAAAATATGGTTGATAACCTTCCAGAAGTTAGCTGGGTTTGATGTATTCTGGTGGAGATTGTCAGAGTAATATTGTGCTTTTGCATGCCTTGTTTGCCTTGTGCACATGTTCCGCATGCATCTGTAGTGATTGAGATCCTTGGTAGTGCCAGTTACTTTGTAGCTTTTCCACAAGGCATCCCTGAACTGGTAGAGTGCTATAAGGTCAGGTGTAACCCATGGAAGGTGGGCCCCCCGTACCCTTATTTTGCGTAGTGGAGCATGGGTATGGCAGAGTTTTAAGAACTCGGATTGGAAATAGTCGAGCGCAGAATCAGGGTCGGGAATTAAATCGATTCTGTGCCATGGGCAGTTGGTAAGGTCATCCAGAAACTGTTGTGGGTTAAAGTTTTTAAATGTTCTAGTGAGGAGAACTTTAGGGCTTGAATGGGGTGGTTTAATTTTCCTTACACAGTACACTATTGCATGGTCACTGAAAATATCAGGAAGGATGCCAGAGGATTGGATTCTGCTGGGGTTTGAGGAGAGAATCCAGTCTAGCAAGGAATGGTTATGCGATTTCAGGTATATCCGTGTGGGTTGGGAAATGAGTTGCGATAGGTTAAGTGACTTGAGTTGTATCTGGATTTTGTGGTTTTTAGGGTCAAGCCAATTGAAGTTGAAATCCCCAAGAACTAGCAGCTCACTCTTCTCATTCAGAGAGGAAATGGAGCCAAGAAATTGGGTGATATCAGTCAAGGATTGTAGAGGGGCTTTAGGGGGGGATGTTGATCCAGGGAGTAATCGATGCCAATTCTTGGAGTCAGGAAGGAATGTATTTTTCCCCTTATGAGATATCATTGGATGATATGTCACTGGGGTTTTTTGTTTGCCTTTCTCTGGATCAATAAGTAAGTATAGATATAGGATAAAGTATCTGTTGTCTAAATTTAGCATACAGTAGGTTGAACTTGATGGACGCATGTCTTTTTTCAACCTCATCTACTGTGTAACTATGTAACTTTGTTAGTAACCATTTAGATCGGTGGTTACACATAGTGATTCATAGGAGCCAGTCAGTTTTAAGCAAAAATAACACAAAATAAAACATTGAAATACTGATTTAAAGCAGCAATATATGCTGCTTTATTTTACATATATACATTATTTATCTTATTTAGAACCAGGGATCCCCCTGAGCCAGGTACAGGGACCCTCACGGATCCCGAGATATTTAATTTTGAAATTCCATTTCAACTATTTTTGACAGAGAGAAACAATATGGCCACTGGGCTCAGCTTCACTCTGGTGGCCAACAGAAACCTGTGACATTATCATGATATGACACTGTAGCTTCCAAGTAAATGATGCTGCATCCATCTTTGTTTTTCCTTGCAAGTCCTGGCAAAACTAAAATGCATATAAATCTCAACAATCTAATTATCCCTGGAGCTTTGAGAGCCATGATTCAGCTACTGAGGACTCCCAGGTTAAAAGTTAAAAACAAATACTCAATTTTGGAGGAAATTGCTTATTTAATCATGTTACTACCAAAGCAAAATATTATTGTATCCTTCATTAATAGGGCACCGACCCCAACCATCAAAATCAAGGCAGTCCAGGGGACAAATGTCCCCTTTGATACCCAAGAAAGCCTGCCCTGGTTACTGGTAATATATTTAGCACCTGTATTGTTGCTAGGGGGAAGTTGCGTACGTCATGACACTAATGACATCACCAAGGACTCTGTACACTATGCACCACCAATTATATGGTTAGTCCCTTGGCATCTGGTTTGTCATGACAATAATATCACACACAGTACTAGACACTAAGGACCTAATTAATCATCTAGATTATTCATGTATGTCAATGTAGCCCAAAACATTGCTGTCCTGCATGGAATTCTGCAAATAAACTGCATTGCACTGAAACGCAAAAGTATGTAAGAATGTGAATATGAATATACATTTTGCAAGTTGTTACAGCTTGGCCCTTATGCTTATAATTGTCTTATGTGAGCAAACTTGGCCCTGAGATCTTTTGTCAGGCCCTGAGAGATCTGAATTCTGAACTTCAGCACTCAAAGTCCGCAGCTCTAGTTGTATGCTAAAGCAGCTGCTGAAACGTCATGCTTTTGTGTACTTCTGAACACTACGGGGTTAATTGACCTGCTTGTTGCTGCTGCTTCTGCTGCAATCAACAACCCTGAGCTTCTATTAAAAGTTGGTTGTTTCCTGTTCATGCGGTGCTGCTACTTTGTTGCATTTCGCTGCCTGTGTTCCTCACCTGTCTGACTTGTAGTCTGCTTTGTGCTTACCCTGCTCTGAATGCAATGGTGATTGCAACATGCTCTGACATAGCATTCGTTGACTTCAGCCATGGCCTTGGCTTGATTTAACTGTATTGCGACCTGCAGACTGCCCTGAACGATTGCTTTCACCATGCTCCTGTCTACTGTTTCAGTACTGTGTTTCATTCCTGAGTTCCTGGTGCTCCTTTTCAGTGCCTGCCCTGATCCAGTGAAGAGGCTTAGAATACAGACCTGGTGAGGTGAACACAACTGAAGCTCATGCAGATAGAGTTGTAAGGAACGCTGCTAGAGAGTAAGCAAGCAGAGATGCTGTGAGGAAGCCGAGCCTGCAGCTCGGATCTTTCCAGTACCCGCCCAGTGAACCAGAGTGAAAATATCCTGGATAAGCTCATCATTGTTACTGTATTCTTGACTTTGTCGTCTGTTTGTGAGTGAGACCTTGTCAATTGATTCTAAGATATTTATATTGACATGGCACTATATGGTCTCCTTTTTCTTCTCTTTTTGTCAGTTGTGTTATTTGTGTGTTGGTCTTTATTTGTTTGATATAGTAAATGTATATCACAGGGTAGTGTACTCTAGTTGGACATTTAGACTTTTGCTCACTTTGGAGAGCAATTATAGTGCTGCACCAGGAGTATTTAATTAGTACTACTGTATATGTGCTACCTATAGATGTGCAGTATCCAAACACTGCTTTTGGGGCAGTGGACCAACATGCTGAAATCAACGGCCCTGAAAACAGTGAATCTTGTGACCCTGGAGTATTAACACTGCGGGGGTCCAAGCTTCTGATTGGGACCCACAGCATGAATTCTTCACGATGAGCCATCTGCTGGGAGAGAAAAATGATACTAACCTTTTAGATGAGCTGAGCACCCATCGCCCCATCTTCAACCATTTCCCCACAGCACTGAGGGTAATATGCAGGACTGAATTTTTTTTGTCAACCCCTGGATGATGTACAAGCTTGAATATGGGGCTCTATATCACAAGGGGGAGGCTCTATGACCATATTCGGTCATCTACATCATAAAGGGGGCTTGACAGGATATTGAAATCATTCGGGCTTTAGCGTCATCTGTTGACAAGGAAATACAGTCTTCTTACCTTCAGAGCTGCGGGTTGACAGATGTGCAGCTCATCTAAAAGGTTACTATTGGTTTTCTCTAAATGCAGATGGCCCAAAATGATTAACGCTGCGGGGTCCCATTCGGAAGCACGGACCTCGTAGAGTCCTCCAGGGCCGCTTACTATTTTCAGAAGCCACGATTGCATGGTGCTGCAGTGCGGTCTGACGGCTGCAAGCGATCACGGCATCGAAAAACAGTGTCTGGACACATCTGCCTTTAATTAGTATCTGCTACCTATATATTTTTTTATCTATATATTATTTGTTCTAAATATTTGGGATTTCTCATATTGGTTTAAGGATTAGAAAACACTGTTATGGGTACCTTTATATTTGCAAATATAGTATGAGAATTGTATGTTAGTTCACTAATTGCATTAGAAGATTTGATTGTATATATATTAGTGTTAGATTATATTTATTATTATTCATGTTATAATTGATTAGGGTTATAGATATTTTATAGTAGCGCTATGAATAGCCCTTCATTGTCTATACTTTGTCGACTACCTAGACACCGGCTTGTTCCTGCCCCGATCCAGGTCCAGGCCTTCCTGTACACAGCTTCCCTGGACCCTGCTTCTTCAGGCCCATTTCTAGGATGCCAGCCCTCACGCATATTCCAGCACTCCTATCTTTCACCTGCATTGATCCAGGCTTGTATCGTTGGCTGGGTCATTGTTGCTCTCCAAAATTGTTCCAGTCTTTTTCTATCCAGCGACTCTTCCATGTATCCAAAGTTGGAATGCTCTTGACCCGTTCCTGTCTGCAGCATATCCCTGACCACAGCTTGTTCTGACCTCATTCTTGTCTTCTGCCGCTGCCTGACTTGTACCTGCTCTGATCTTGCTCCTGCCTCAACCTTCAATACTTCACTCACATTTCCCACTCTGATCCAGGCCTGTGTTGCACATCTCTCTTGCTATGATCCTTGCTAGGCCATACCTGCCAGCTCCAGCCATGGAAACCTTATCCCTGGCTTTGATTGAACTTCGATGCTGCACCTAATAAACACTGTGTCTGGTGCCTGACAGCTTGCATTCTCCATACTGGTTTCTATAACTGCAGTTATAATACTATTTACCCTGGCATCTCTCGCTTTTTTATATTTTTTATTGTATATATCAAGTAAAAGAAATAGCACAAGATTTATCAAGGAAAAATGATATTGAAAGATATAGATAATTTTAAATTTTATAAATCGAAGGCTAATTTTATGCTCCCCGTTTGAAGACTTTGATACACAACCCAGTTGTGTTCCATGTACAGGTCAATTATTTGATATATTTTTAGGCACACATTTGGATTTGTCTTCTAGAGTATACATTTTTATTTTCTAAATACTCTTAGTGATCAAACTGGCTGTTGATAAAACATGATGGAAGTCAAACTACATTTATGTAACTTTATAGATAAAAATGAATAAATTAAGGGTAACCAAAAAGAAAAATATTGCATGATTGTAAACAATGACAACATTAAATAGTGTTAGTTAAATAATGAACTATCATTTGAAAGTCAACGTGATACTTACTGTATATCCATTATTATGTTTTGCTGAGCATTTCAAGTATGCTAAAAGAGCAGTAAACATTCATACATATGCAACTGAATAAATTAATAAAGTCTGCAGTGCTCAGTGTTTTCTTTTTATTTCTGTTAGTTGACATATTTGTATCCCAATTAAAAACCTTAACAATAGAACAACTGCCAGAAATGATTAATATGCCTGGGGGATTCCATTCATTAGAGGCACTCCTTGTGGTTACCATGTTAACCAGGTAACATTTAGCAAAAATGTGCACAATAGATTAGTCTAGTTTTTCAAAACCTTTTGTAAAATTTAAAAACTGATTTGAATATATAACTTTACTTAAGGCGAAGGTAGAAAAAAGCACGAAGAATAAATGTTGGTGGGGTTATTATTTGATTATACTGTTCACCGTGGCTATTTTCCTTGCTCTAATCTATATATTTACAGATGAGTGGCCTTTTGTATAATTGTCACACATGGAGTTGAAAAGACTACCTTGAGATAGCAATTACCAGGCAGATCACAGACGTTAAAAAACATAAGTTTATTTATCTGAAGCTAACTGTAGGAAACAAGTGACAAAACAGGACAATATCTCACAACAAAATGATTTATGGGAGACTCCTAGATCGTTAGATGCAGGGTGCTGCTGAAGCTAGCTTACCTTGGATGCGGCAACCAAAGCCCATAAATCCAGGTTCAAAAGTAACATGGGGGACTCCACCGTAGTCAATAATATTAGAAATAGGATCAGCCTACAACAACTGTGGAACCCAGATCGGCGTCAGCTTGTATAGTTTATCTGCCTCCTTTCAGAATCATGGAGGACTGGGTGCCAACTAATCAGCGGTGTCCTTTTAACTGCTGAGCCAATCCCAAGCGAGGGGGCGTCCTGAACTGGCCAATTCAGTGAGGGGGTGTGGCAAAGGACTCAAAGATGGTCTTGAGGTGCAGTGTCTGAGAGCATGGGATATTGGAACTGACCAATAGTAACCGTGCTGATGGGACTAGAACCTGAATGCCAGTCCCAGAGGCACCCCGCAGAGTTGGATGCCTTAATACCGGGTAGAGAACAATCCTCGGGCCTTGGAGTTTGTACTGTCCCAGCAAGCAGGCGTGTACTTCTCTAGTCTCACATTGTCCCTGGACATAGCCCAAACAATGACTAGCCCCTTACTCAATGTATTCTTGATAAACATCTATTGTCCCTGGATCAGGAATACGTAATAAAATAACCCCAAACAGTTACAAAATACACAGGATAATATATATTACCCAAGGCTAGGCCATTTCCAACCTAAGTGTCGCAAATTAACCCTTGAATCAGGGTTGCTCTGTTGACAGACAGACAGGCTCCAGCGGGCATAACTTTTATTGTGAATGCCATGCTGCCCCAGTTGTCACAATAATCTATAGCTTTTATATTTATCATTAATAAATGAAATAACTTAAGCCCAAAAGAAACAATTTGAGTATATAATTTCAGAGCATTAAATATTAAAACCAAGACAATTATAAAGAACACTTAAGAACACATTCACATGTCTCTGACAGGTTTACCATACCTACCTTAACCCTAGTCACACAGCATACTGTGCTTCCACTGCAGACCGGGCCTCTGAGTAATGACATGCAATTGAGCACTCATGATGTATCACTTTTTTGTTTCTTATCCACTTTAGCATGGATGCCTTTAAGCGTATGCAGGTTATTTCTCACATCTTCTACAGCAAACCTACAGTACTCACAAATAGCTGTTTCAACATTTAGGTTTCATCAGTGGAAGGACTGTTACTGACCTTGCATTGTCAGGGCTACAAACCAGGTACACAAATAAGATATAGTGAGTAAAAAAGTGACAAAAAACTTCCACCGTACTGCTTACTGAAATCTGTACATATGTTATACAAAGATATATATTATGGATCATGTAAATGTCTGAAACATATCAAGAGATGCCTCTGATAATGTGTCATGTTCATGTAATAAACTATATTATGGTTTTGAGTAAAGTGAATGTAGGATATGTTTGTCTGACCTAATATGGTAGATAATCTTGACTGTATTAAAGCTGCAGTTCAGGCTCCCGTTTTTTTTGTTTTTTTTTGTTTTTTTTTAACTTCAATAGTTTCATCTGGGCAATCTCTACTTACCTAAAAAAATGCATAGCTGCCGGTCAATTCGTTCTCCGTCTATTGATCGCCAAAGTTTGGCGACATCTTTAAATATGGGGAATGTAAATAGTTGCTATAGGAACAAGCATGCTTGTTTAAATAGAATACAAGAAAATTGGTTTTTCAACATTGTTTGTTTAAAAACAGAAAATGCTAAAAGTATTTTTTCTTACTATAGAACTGATTTATTAAAAAAAACACACATGCAGGATATTGCTTGAACTGCAGCTTTAAGTATGGGTGTATAATAATGTGTCTACATATTATAATACAAATTACCTGGAGAGAGAAATAGTGTACACAACTTGTAATCACTAATTTAAAAGAATAGGAAGCAGCACAATAAAACAGAAAACAACTAGATAAAGTAATTATGTAAAGGTGTGGGAGAATGGTGGTAACCTGCACTCAAAGAAAATAGTCTATGAGATCAAGATTGATAGAAAAATATGATTTTACTCAATATAATATACACAATAGGTTGAAAAAATAGTAAACAGAAAATGGAACTCAAACAAATAAATCAAAAATCAAAACAGATAAGTGTTCTTTATCGCATGTTCAAAAACTGTCATGCACAGAAATACAAATAGCTGGTAATAAAGGATGATGACACAAGAGCAGGCTAAAAAAAAGCATAAAAATGTAGGGGAAAAAAGAAGTCAACAACAAATCTCTTCACAAAAAAACAGGAACATTTACCAAACAAGGGGGGCAACGTTTCGGGGGAAGGCCCAATCTTCAGGCCCTTTCCCACTATTTCCAAAAATCCATAGTACTTCCCTTAAACAGAGAACAAAAAATATAGCCTTCTTATGTTACCAGCCCTCTGTTACCAGTAAAACTCAGGCATTGAAAAAGTCTAAAAGGAATCAAAAAGAAGCAGAAGTCTGTAATGTTATGAGTGTCCATAGCCGTAACGGTCGCACAGAGAAGATAAAGGCCATCGCGGGTTACTTTAGAGCTCTACGTGGGACGGAACTTCCAGCGGTGGCTGCTTGGATCCAAATGGTAACCTGGCAACTGTTAGATGCTAGATGCTGCTAGTTATTGGCATGGGACAACCAATGAAGTCAAAGTGTGGGATGTGAGTCATTTAAACATACTTTGTATAACAATTAGCATATCTCCCAGGTACCTCAGATGTGCTCCTTTCTGAGCACAGGTGTCTCTCCCTATGTGTTCCCTATGTTGTATGTATGTATGTATGTATGTAGTGCAGAATAAATTAGTTCTTCAGTATTCGGTGATACCTTTTTTATTGGACTAACAATTTATGTCATAGGACAAGCTTTCGAGAGTTATCCTCTCTTCTTCAGGTCAGCAATACTGATATACAAAGGAATCTATGGCTTAAACAGTGTGGAGAGAGGAAAAAAAAAAAAACAGATATTTACTGTAGATAAGGTAGGGTGTTAAGTGTTTGAAGCCAGGGGACAGTGTCAAAGAAAGGTGGGGAGGGGGAGGGATACTGGGGGGGAGAGAAAGTGTGGATAAGAATAGAGGCAAGCAGGATAATTACAAGCAATTTTGATAGGGTGTGAGAAAACCCATGTCCGCATTAAGTCCTTTGGTTTTGGTGTCAAAGAGTCTTATCATTCTGAGTTCAAAAGTTTTCCGTTCTTGGGTGCTTTTAAACATTCCATTGAGGATTTTGATTTTTAGATCATTTAAGGAATGATCTGGTTGTGAGAAGTGATGTCCCACAGGTGAGCAGTATCTTCCTTCTTCGTGATGGAGTATAGAGTTTCTGTCCATATTCATTCTTCCTTATAGTTTTTGGCTGGTTTCCCCAATGTAGCAACCTTGGTCACATTGGTTGCACTGAATCATATACACTAAATTCCTGGATGTTCAGCTGTATGATCCTTTAACATTGAAGGCCCTGAGGCCCAGATTCACTAAGCTCAGCTATCTAATTTAATGCAATATTTACCTAATTTAATGATTGTTAATCATAACGCAGTATTCACTAAACTAAATAACGTGATGTTAACCAGGATTTACTCTCTTTAGAAGCATGGAGTTGTGACATTATTCTGAATGATGTGCAATCTAGTCTAATTGATATCCATCCCATAATCATTAAACTCTGTTAAACTTAATAACAGAAATATTGCATTTTTTTAAAGTCATACCTAAGTCTGGTGTTACTCCCATTCAGACCCTGAAATACAGTTTTTAGAGGAGAGAGCATACATAGAATAGATTATCAAACTGAATTAAATCAATATATTAACCTCTTCATACACCAAATGGACAACTCATAGCTAACTGGCCATGAAATACTACAATGGGATGCGTTTATTGTTAATACTATCCCACAATATTAATATAATTGAGAAAAACATAATGCAAAAAAGAAAAATACATTTGAAAGACACCGAATAGATTGGGAACGTAATCAGATTTATGTACTGTATGGCAGTAACAGAATCGTCCAAGTAGGAAGAACAGTTAAGAGATCACAATGGATGATGAATACAACAAGGAATATAGACAACACACTGAGATTCACTCACCGGAGATCTATTCTCAAGAAGGAATATGCAGAGACACCAAGCATCTCAGATACTTCAGACAGTGACAGTCGTGCTTATGCAGTTTCCTTTTCCAAATCTGATGATGACCGAAGACAGGTTAATTATGAGGAACAAGTTCAGGAATACTTCCTCTCCAGACGTCATGCTTCCAGAGAACACGCCTCTTTTCCATCGTTTACTCACATACAGATTCAAGAAATGGAAGAGAATTAGACGTTCAAAGAAACGAAGGGTTCGCAAACAAAATATATTTTTTTTAAATTCTGTTAACAATGTCATAAATATCTAATGAATAGAATATACATCCAATTAACTGTCTCTCCTAACAAAGGTCTTAACGTTGCTCCATGTAGTGACTTTCATTTATTTGAGTCCATTATTGATTTTCAAAAATTCATTAGAAAAGTATCCCTTAATAAATTCTTTACCATAGAAAATCAAACATGTATAGAGGGTGGTATAGCCACGGATCCTTCAGGGCACGTGGATCAACTGTATATTAGATCAACTTGCACTGATCATCAGGAGAAAGGTTAATTATCTACCTTTAAATAATTATGTACTTTACAAGACATGAAGGATTTATTAGATGAACAAGCAAGGCCGGCTGGTAATATTGTGGGGTTCGATGCAGGGTACTGGTGTAGGGCCTCCTTCCTTTTCCTGCATCATGGTGCCGTAACATCAAATGGCGTTGCGCTGCCATGGCGGGACATCACGAGACGTTGTGGCATCACGTTGTCATGGCAACGTGACGCCGCATGGCGGCATGATGTCACGTGACACCCCATTGTCATGGCCACACAAAGCCATTTGACATTGCAGCGCCCTAATGAGGAACACTGCAGGAAGACATCACGAAGAAGAAGGTAAGAGAGTTACAGCGGCTCCACGCTCTCCCCCAGCAATCAGTTTGATTGCTTTGGGGAAGCCTCTGTAACCGCAGGTCTTGGTGCAGTGGCACCGATGGCAGTGCCATCACGCTGGCCATGTGAACAAGTTATAGATGATAATGTTAACAATGTTTCTTCTTCCTTTTTTGTGGGCTCTAAAGATTCAGGGTCTAAAAACCAATCTGCTTTCTATCCTAGTCATGTTAAAGGTCCAGTCTTACAGACTTTTGAGAGATTTATAGAACAGAATCTCTATATTTTGGCCAAGGGGTTCACTTTTACTCCTAATCAATATAACAATGTATCTAGAGTGGAATATACCGAACTAATTTATTTATTTATTTTTTATAAAATAGATTGAGAGTTACCTCTCGTTTTCAAGTATGTCCTGGGCATAGAGTTCAAATGACAAATAATACATGGTTACAAGTACAGTTACATAAATGAACAGGGTGTACATTATATACAATACATTGCATGCACAGTTAAAGAAGATGTATTTTATAGGCATATGTAACAGTTACAGACCAGATTAAAATGTGAGATTGCCTTAGATTTGAAAGAACTTAAACTGGTGGTGGATGTGATAGTCTCCGGTAGGTTGTTCCAGTTTTGGGGTGCACGGTAAGAGAACGAGGAGCGGCCGGATACTTTTCTGAGCCTTGGGACCATTTATCTTATCAAGCTCCTCACCCCTACCACATGCAGCACTTATCATCTGAGATCTGACTCCAAAAGACTGTTCATGGTCCCAAGGCTCATCAAAGTATCCAGCCGCTCCTTAAGTTCTAGCAAAACTAAAGCTGTCTCACATTTTAATCTGGTCTGTAACTGTTACATAAGCCTATAATATATATTTTCTTCAACTGTGCATGCAATGTCTTGTATATAATGTTTGATGAATGCGCGCAGATTGAAACAGCCCAAATCTGTTTGCAGATTTTACACCGCAAAATGGATTCTGGGGGTAACATCAGTTAAAATCCGGGAAACTGATTTCGCCCATTTCTATCTAGGAACAAGATATAAACCTAAAAATATGAGATTTTGACATATTATACTTTATTCAATAACTGTTTCTCTATGTTTATTTAATTACTATTCACACATATCTTTTTCCATAAGTTCTGTATTTATCCCGATGACATTCAAGAAACATTGTATATTAATATAGATTAACCGATAATGTTAGTTTGTTTGTATAATACAGAGGGCATTTTGTTTTTATCCAATCAGTTTTAAAATAATTTTTGTAATGTCTTTGGTTTATGATTTTAGATTTAGGATGGTCCACCATCGGAAATGACGCTATAGTGTTGATGCTGATCACTTTATCTTGAGGGCAACAGTTTGTAAAAGAACGATTAACATTTAGCGCATTTGTCAGACCGGTTCGCCGGCGCTTGACTAAGATATTACTACATTATTGCATTACTTCAAATGTCCAATAGGCTGAAGACATAATAAAATACAACTCCCAGATGCCCTGCAATGTTGGACTCGCCCAGTTGTTGGTTGGGACCTATTTAAGACCAGGAAATGCAGCACTCCTTGCATTGAAACTCAGTTGCTGTGTTGCCCATGCACCTCTATGTCTCCTGCCCAGCAAAGTATATAGCTATTTTAATTACCTGTATGTCCTCAGATCTGCTATGGACTTTGCACTGAATAAACCCTTTTATCAATCTTCCTTCCTGCCTAAGACATTCCCCAGTGTTTTCAGAGTTTGCAAAGCAATTTTTTGCTCCTAAAGGAAAATGGATCTTCAAAAGTTGACAGTTTTATCATGAACTGGCAGATGCAGTACAAGCCTTATGGACAAAGGTTTGTGCCCTGCATATTGAGAACGCCAATACCCATGTGGGCCTACAGGCTTCTCTGCAACCAGTTATCCAGAATGTCCCAGAGCCCTGTAAAACCTGCGGAGAGGGATCGATGTCGCCAATCCAAATCTTGCTTCTATTGTGGGCTAGAAGGAGATTTTCTCAACATTTACCCAACTGGTCTATCACAGAAAAAACAATTTTGCCCGACATTATAAAGTGTTTTTTGTTGAGCAAAAGAAAGGTTGCGGAACCCTCAAATTATCTTCAGGTGGAGCTACCCTAGACATTGCATCAGGCCCACAGACTGAGCTACAGAAGTGTCTGTCCGCAGTGATCGTTAAATGTGAGCACTGTGCCTCTGATGCTTCAGAGCTTCCCTAGGTAAAGAGCTTAGATTTGCTGCAGCCTAGAGGGACTAGCAGAATTATCCCAGGAATGGTGGCAAAGGAGAAGGACGAAGCCTTGAACCCAACTAAATATGCCTTAGCTCATGTACTTCAATCTGCATGGAATGAGATTGATTGCCTCTGTGGACGATTGGATAAAAAACAAGAAGCAAGGACTAATTTACAGAAGGAATGTAAACCAGTCCCATTGCCTCACGGAAGGTAAAATTGCAGAGGGCCTGGACTTCAAATGTTTTGGAGTAAATCTCCAGAGATTATAGTTCGCACCAGGTAGTCAGTGTTCTAAGTATTCCACTGAGAGTGAAAACTCATTTGACTATGAAGATATTCGCACAGATGGAGGAACTTGCACTGACCGGGAAATGGATGTAACGCTCAATGCTGAGGCTGCAATTCCACAAGCCAGTGCCTTCCACCATGTGGTACTAAAGTACCCTCCACACTTTCCTTGCCCTGGTTCTCAGTCATCGGGAGCCACCCCTAGGTGGGGGGGAGGAATACTTTTAGATCGGTTCATTTGCGCTTGACTAAAATATGTAATTTAAAGGACTTAAATGTCCTAAAAGGACTACAAATGTCCTCCAGGCTGGGGACATTATAAAACGAAAACTTCCAGATGCCCTACAATGTTGGACTTGCTCACTTCCTGGTTGGGACCTATTCAAGACCAGAAAATGCAACACTACTTGCTCTGCAACTCAGTTGTAGTGTTGCCCATGCGCCTGTACTTCTCTGGCACAGCTACATATATATTGTTATTTTGATTACCTGTGTATGACCTTGGATCTGCTCTGGACTACTGCCTTGCTTAACCCCTCAAGTACCTTGCTGCTATTTTGATTACTTCTGTATGACATCGAATTTCTCTGCACTTTGCACTGATTAAACCCTTTTATCTATATTCCTTCCTGAGCCTTTATCATTCCCCCATGTTCTCAGACCACCTCCTGAATGGACGGGTACTTAAAGATTCACCATGAGTTTAGTATCCACACTTTGATAAAGCGCCCATTGGTGGGAAATGTCAGAGGGTTTTTTTACCCTCTTTTTGTTTTATTTGCTATGTGCCCAATAGATAGTTTTATTGTTTGCACTATTGCACTTTCTTTAATCAAGCTGTGTATCTCCCTTTCTTCCAATTTTTTGGGGTTCTCTTATTACTAATTAACAGAAGGCAGGAAGCACGCCAGCGAATACTGGATTGGCAAGGTCGTGAGTATCTTCCCTCGTTGAATTTGGGGATTATATGGAGGCATACACAAATAAGTATTGTTCTATATTGTGGTTCTCTCTAGTTATGAGAGGGGAGTTTCGGGGTCAGTGGTTAATCAGGAACTGCAAGCACCCCTCACCTATGGAATGTTCCAGCATTTGACTTTTGAGCACCAATTTTGGGATTGACATGGTTATTCACTATGGATTCAGACTTTTATGAACTTTAGCCTTAGACTAATAGCCGCAAGTATATGTATCCTATATTGTTATATACATAATCTTCAATAATCTTCATTCACTGCCCCACACCTTGCCCTTCCTTCAATATCCAACTACAGTAGCCACCTCTCTAGCTACCTTTAAGACCCATCTCAAAACACACCTCTTTAACGAAGAATATAGGTAGCTCCATGGCTGATACTATACACCTCATACAACGGCCTTGGCCCCTTGCATAAACACTTATCAAAACACTCACCTACTGTTTCTGTATGTTATTCCTACTTATCACTTAGATTGTAAGATCTTCAGGGAAGGAACTCCTTTTTCCTAATGTTACTTTTATCTCTGAAGCGTCTATTCCCATTATGTTTTATATTTTTATGTCAGGTGTATTACTGCTGTGAAGCGCTATGTACATAGATGGTGTTATATAAATAAATATATACATACAAACATATTGATTGGAAGTTGAAATAATTTATCCACTAACATTTCTGGAACACTGTTATTGGACCACAGTACTTGTTCTATTATTCTTAATACTAGACTTACTGCCTCTTTCATGCATAACAAAGAGGCTAGTGATAAGCCATTGCTTGCTAATGCTTTACTCACCCCTACGACAAAAAAGGGGTTAACCACCCCATCCTTTCCCCTATATGGCCTAACCACTCTCCTCTAGGCACCTACCCTAATCACCCACCCCTACAACAATTACCTCTTCCCATCCCAACACATTTAACAACCCCCATCTAAAGGAATGACTTAGAGCCCTATTATCCAAAGTTAGCTAAATGGTACTGTAGGCCAGTTATACAAATATAAATAAAACATGGCTAGCTGCCCACTTGGGCTACTAAGGGATTATTATTAAAGTAACGGTTACTCAGGGGTCCTACTGAAAATCGGTTACACTTCTACGTTTTGATCGCAATGAATGTGGCAACTATACCTTAAGGGGGAACATATACTGCATGTTTGATTCAAGTTTTGGGGATCTCTGCAGCTCTGTAAAATCCCATGAATAAATGGGTTAAATTATACAGTGAGTGCCTCCACCTAAAATGCTAAGTACTGAACAGTTTTTTTATCTTAACTGAATAGGCCATCACGAAAAATTAAATGAGTTACAATAAAAGTTAAACTGCAGCTAAATGCAACACCATTGGACCATTGAGGAGCAAAGAGAAAAAGGAAAGCCAAAGCTAAACTTTCCCCCAACCTTTTTGCTCTAGTCTTGTTAGGAGGGACCTAATCCAAACTGCTGATAGGATGATGCAGGCTACAAGTCTGCAGACTGGAAAATGAGCTCACAGATAAAAAGGCACAAAACCTATGTCATCACATGATAGTGTGATTGTGGTAGTGTTTTTGTAGGTATAAAGATATCAGCGCACTAAGCAAATAAGCATTAATGTATATATCAGGTTTTCCCCCACCCTCTGGGAGATCTGTCTATTACAGAGTGTGTAGTTCTGGGTACCTGCTGGTTCACAGGATGCTGAGCTTTCCGCTGGTGGTATGGGGAAGACAGGACAGGCTTTTGGAGTGATGTTTAGTTATTCTCTCTGTGGTTCAGCACCTCCATCTAGTGCAGGCTCCAGGAGCGCTGGAGACAATCCCTGCAGGAGAACCCTCTGATACTCCCTTTATAGATTGTAGTCTCAGGTAGGAGTATATTTTATGAAACAAGAACAGTTTTATTCTGCAACTCACAGAATCCAGCATACAGAATCCAGTCTTACTGATTCACATATCTTCCACACCTCAGGATGGTCCCTAGGCTCAACCCCCAGGCATGGGCTTCAAGGGTCGGTCCTAACTCTTCCCCTACTCCCTGGTGGAGTAGGAGCTATAATCCTCACTCCCACTTCCGTGGAGACAGTCTCTCTCAGGGGAGAGACAACTAATTAAATTTCCAAGGGTCCAAGGTCTGAGCCCAGGATTGGGCAGAACACAGGCCTTGTCCCGCCCCCCCCCCCTCCCAGTTACTCAAGGGAGCAGCTCACTGCAGGGGAAAACCCAGATTAGGCCTAACACTGCCTGCATTTATACCAGGATTTACATGCTAGGCAGGGCAGATTAGTAGCCAAAACCAGACATGGCTACATATATTTAAATGACAATAGATATATCAGCTTTAAATAAATATGTGGTAGATAATCCATTTACCTCCTCCTACATACTCCTGTTCCATTCCTAAGAATTCCATAATCACTAAATAAAGTTTCTTGTGGAATCCTAAAAAAAGGTGTCATATTCCATCTCCACGAGTTCCCACACAAACATGTTTTTGTTTTCCATGCTGATCAGATTCCAAATGTATCATGTGTATTCCTGCCTTATTACTGTCTGTAGATGAGAATAAAGTTAAGTTTTGTTTATTGTTATTGTGTTTCCAGCAATTGTGGATTTGCATGTGCAGATTTTACAAACAACACAAAGGGGGTTATGTATAAAAAAACTATTTTGAATATTGAAAGATTTTCTAACAGAATTACTTTTAGCAATGCTTTAAACACAGATTCCATAATCTAGGAAGGATCAAATAAATTGACCCTGGGCAAAAAACAGAATCAGAACAAAAAACACAAAGGTGTCTGTAGACGGACGTTCACAGAGGTACACAATTGGAGGCTTTTATAAGGTGAAATTATAATAGGCTTTATTGTGCCTTTTCCTTTTCATCAGGAAATCATCCAAACACAGGGGGGAACAAAGCTTCTATTCACTTGGGAGTATCTCTAGTGAAAATACCATGGAATTAATTCACAACTCCCTAAGTCATGCATGTCTCGCAGCCCCAAAACATATAGCATGAAAATAAGCAGATATAAGCAGTCTCTTAATAATGAAAGTCTTATCTGTTAGCTGCTGTAGAGTAAGCTTCTCTGCTCTCCTGGAACCGCACCCGTGCGTGAACAGAAAATATCAGCATCCAGGTTTAGAAGTCTTATTTGGTGTCTTGCAATCAGCTATGCTGGGCAGAGCTCAAGACATGTGCTGTCTCCAAAGGTCAGCTCTCAGTCAGAGCTAAGGAGTCACTTCCTGTCTCAAAGGCAGGCTTTTGTAAGCAATCTAATCAGGCAGGTGGTGTTTAGTAATTAACTACCACACTGCTAGATTAAAGGCACATTACTGAACAGGGATATGTCCCCTGTTACATACCTCCCCTGTTTGTGGGAAGCTCGGGCTTACCACGGCCAAAGCCCATCCTTCCACTCTCATTCTAGATATCTCTGTGACTTGAAAGAGAGTGGATGGAGGAAGATAACCCTCTGTCCCGCTGGGATTGGAGCCCTTTCTCCAGTTTATTTTTGTCTCCTCCCGAAGATGCTTGAGATCAGCACTCCTCAGTCGCTCGAGGAGGACTTTTTCCATGTAAGGTCTTTTTATCGCGTGCGCGGTCTTGAGATTTCTGTTGCGTCGTGCACTCCTCTTTTTGTAGACAAAGTGTATGGCAACAGTTGTAGAGCAGTTAGGACTAGCCCTTAGAGTTTTCTGCTCTTGAAGTGGTCTTTCTGCAGCTTCTCCACACCACGGAGTCGCCAGTTCAGCTTCTTCAGCTAAGGATTCTTCTGGCTTTGATTCTGGACTCCTACCTCTGTTTGTTGCCTGTTGGGCAGCTGTAGGTTTGGCTAGTGCTTTCTTTGGTGGCTCAAACTTCGTAATTTTGTTTTGAAGTTACGTAGAGTCCCCAACTCTCACTGTACCCTTGCCCTTACGGGCATTAGTTACTGTGGGATACTGGTGCTTGGGCAGAGCCAATACCTTTTTCCGTATTGGAGGAATCTGTATCAGAGTCTCCTTCATATTCTGGAGCTCTGTAATTTTTGATGTCAAGGTTGCCGCTGCGTCTGTTTTCTTCTTGGTGTACTGACTCAAGGGAATGGAACAGTCTCTCTGTCTCTCCAGCTCTTGTTCCAGTTTCTGAGCCTTCTCACGCTCCCTCTCATACAGAGTCACCTGGTATCGAAGCTCCACTTCCAACGATGCTCTGAAGACATGCAGCGTGGCCGTTAGCTCCTCATACTGCTCTGTGGGGACGTACTGGGTATTCAGACGTTCCTGCAGCGCTTGTACCTCTTCAGCAGCCTGCAGTTTTTCTTCCTGTAGCGTTTGCTGCTTCTCCTCAGCATTCTGGAGGTGTGTACGGAGACCTTGCAGTTGGTTCTGCAGTCGATGCTCTGCTTCAAACTTTTCCTTGACTTCTTCTGTCAACTGAAAATTTTCTTCTTTCAGTTTTAAATTTTCTCTTTTTAATCTTGAATTTTCTCCTTTTTCAGTCTCTGTATTCTTCAGGGCTTCTTTGCAGTCCTCCTTCCATTTACGCACATCTGCTTTGAGAATGACACTCTCCTGGCATGAGACTTCCTTCTCTAGGTTGAGGGTCTGAAGCTCCTTCTGAGAGACTTTGAGATCTATATCAAGATTACCAATAGTTTCTTTAGCAATGTCCAGCTCCTCAGTGAGACTGTGTAGTTCCTTTCTGGAAACTTCCAGGTCTGTGCAGCAGCTGTTGGTCTCATGATATGAGGCATCAAGTGCTCTGTGGAGTGTCTGAACCTCTTTCTGAGATACGTCCACTTCTATCCGGACACTGTTGACCTCCTGTTGTGAGGCATTCAGCTCTATACGAAGAGTGTGAACCTCTTGCTGGAAGACTGCCATCTGCTTCAGTGCCTCCTCATACTTCCGCTTTAGCGTAGCCACCATTTTATCAGATTGGCTCTGCTTTTCATCCATGGCGGAAATAGTAGCCTTTGCAGTATCTAGCTCAGTCTTGAGATCCTCCAATTCGATCTTGGCCGCAGAGTAAATTGCGAGCACAGTCTTCTGTAGCTCAGCATTATTTTCTCTCTCCCTTTCCAATTCTTCACAGAGCAGATCACAGTCATGCCTGGCATTTTTCAGGGCATCTTCAGGGCTGGTCAAGGGATCGTCATTCACTGGTTCTGGCTCCACTTCCCTGGGATGGTTGGTTGAGGGTTCCTCACTGTTGGCACTGGACAGACACTTCTTTGGGGTACACGACTTCTGCCTTGGGCCCTCTGGATATTCGGTTACCCGCGGGACGAATTCTCCATTTTCTCTAGGCTGCAGGGCAACTCTATCCCCCTTTTTCTCCACAGGATCTGCAGATGTGTCTGTTCCTTCCACGGTAAGTGAAGAACTGCTTTTCTTTTTCCGCTTCTTTGTTTTGGATGACTCAGTCCCATCCGGAATACTGGGGTCTCCTTCTTTATTTGATACTTTAGCAGCTTCATTATATACGCCAGGCTTTTCTTGCAGTTGCTTTAGCTGACAGAAATATTGGGTGATCTGCTGCTCCCGCTCTGTCTCCTGCTGATCATATTCGTCATCAAAGGGAGCGGTCTTTTCTGTTCGTGCCGAGTTCAGGCACCCCCACCATTCTTGGGGTGTTTTGTGGGTGTGACTCGGTTCGGGTTCCCCGTAAGAGAGGTCTTCCTCTTTATTGGACTGGAAGGGCCACTCTTCCGTGGGGTAGGGTTCATTACAGGAACACTGCATCTTGTCCTCCATTTTTAGGTGTAATTTTCTTCCTGACCTCAGGAGGTGCTATTGCAGCTGTTGCCACTGTATTTGCTAGAACCCCCAATTGTGGTAGTCCTACAGGTAGGCATATTTTTCTTGTAGAGGTCGTAGCTCTCACATGCATCTCTGTAGAATTTTTCTTTCTTGGATAAGTTTTACAATATCAGCAGTGCTGTGCATGCATTTTCTCTCATCAGGTATACAAGATGTGCAGTTGCTAGGTAAAAAAGTCTATTTGCTTTACACCATTTTCTTGCTAGGTGCAATCTCCCCGCTTCAGCAACAGAATTTGGTTTTCTGCCTGAGTTCAGTAATTTTCAGTCTCATCTTTGGGTATTATGGCATTCACACTTCACACTTTGGGTGTCTGTTTTTGCTCCCAAGATATATATAGGCAGACTTTTTTTACTTGCAGAAAAAAAAACATTCTTTGCAGTGGACTATTTCTTTCATTCCCGGCAGGGTGACTCAACATTCAGCAATTGGTTTTGAAAAACCTTTTACACTGTTCAGAAATCACTTTTTCCCCTATAGGGCAATTTTACACTGAGCATTTGTTTGCTAAAAATTCCCCTGCTTCAGCACAGTCTTGTATCAATTTTCACACTTTTCTGCATATACTCCATTCACAGCTGGTAGTCCTATGCGGTGTGGTAACCTTTATTTTCAAAATCAGTACCACTCGTGGGTCACCATCTGTATTCACTGCTTCAGCGAAACTTTTGAAAACAACAAACACCTATCCCTTTTAAGGGCTGACTCACTTCTTTAACCCTGACTATGGCTGAAAGGCAAAACCCCTATTTCAATGACCATACTGTATTACACTTTGTGATAGGCAAAATAAGGTTTAGCTACTTCAGCAGTCTCTCTCCTCTAGGGATTGGAGCAAAGAGTCCATCTGTGGTTTTGTAAGTTTCAGTGCAGTGTGGTTTCAGTGGTGTGTATCCCTTTAACTCTGATCTCTGCTGCATGAGGTTTTTTTCTCAGACTGTTTGTAGGCAAAAAGCATAACAAAAAAATTTCACATAAAAATATCCGGTCCTTTTTAACTTCAAAGACACCTCTCATCTCACTTCGGAAACCATATGTAGACGGACGTTCACAGAGGTACACAATTGGAGGCTTTTATAAGGTGAAATTATAATAGGCTTTATTGTGCCTTTTCCTTTTCATCAGGAAATCATCCAAACACAGGGGGGAACAAAGCTTCTATTCACTTGGGAGTATCTCTAGTGAAAATACCATGCAATTAATTCACAACTCCCTAAGACAAGCATGTCTTGCAGCCCCAAAACATATAGCATGAAAATAAGCAGATATAAGCAGTCTCTTAATAATGAAAGTCTTATCTGTTAGCTGCTGTAGAGTAAGCTTCTCTGCTCTCCTGGAACTGCACCCGTGCGTGAACAGAAAATATCAGCATCCACGTTTAGAAGTCTTATTTGGTGTCTTGCAATCAGCTATGCTGGGCAGAGCTCAAGACATGTGCTGTCTCCAAAGGTCAGCTCTCAGTCAGAGCTAAGGAGTCACTTCCTGTCTCAAAGGCAGGCTTTTGTAAGCAATCTAATCAGGCAGGTGGTGTTTAGTAATTAACTACCACACTGCTAGATTAAAGGCACATTACTGAACAGGGATAAGTCCCCTGTTACAGTGTCTAAGTATAAATCATCACTAAAAGCAATGTAATGCACAGAAGGGTAACACATGAATGCATCTTGGTGCGTCAATATATAAAACTTATTTTGATGTGTTGTGCTACATGGGCGTCAACTTTTTTCCCCCACAATGAAAAACATTATTCTAGAGGGTGGTTAGAGGTGAAGTTTGAATGTTGTCGTGGTTTTAATGAAAATTATATGTATAAAAAAAATTGAAGCGAATTGGGTTATTGGAGCACTGACATTAACAGTCTTTATAAAAAGAGGTATTGTGATTACCGGTGCTCCCGATTCCTTAGGCAGACCTGCAACTGTCCTTAATGTAGCATATAATATCCAAATAAAGAAAGTGGGCACTTTGAATTTGTTCCCCCAAAAATATTTTATTGTGTCATAATGTTTCAGCTGTGAATAGCGCCTTTCTCAAGGACATGACTTAATTAACATACAATATGGTGCCATTGTATAGGTAAACTTACCCCCTCCCCCCCCACCCCCATGCAGTGATCAAACTAATTCTCCACGTAAAGGTGCTAGCATGACACACAGTTGCAGAGTGATGACCTCCACAGGTTCATAGTCATGCATCTTCGCTAAGGAGAATCTCTGATGTCACCAGCTCATGCCCACACCAGCTCAGGACATCCAATCAGACATAAAAAAGTGTCAAACAGTGGAAAAAATTTTATCAAAAAGAAAGTTCCTTTAAACATATATACTGTACAACATACTGACTGGAAATCATCAATGGCAGCATAATGCACTCCCATGTTATTATGTTACATTAAAAAATTGGGAATCATGAATAAACTAAAATCTCTATTTTTTTATATATATTGACCTATTGAGTAAAAATTTGCAACCCAATATGATGTAAAAAGAACTGAAAAGCAAGAATAACAAAATACATCATATTGGGTTGCACATTTTTACTCAATAGATCAATATATTTAAAAAAAAATAGAGATTTTAGTTTAATCATGATTCCCATTTGGAAAAGGAGAAAAAGTTGTTAAACTAATACAATATATTTGGGAAAAAAAACAAATAGTTCCACCTTATTACTTACATATGGGTATACACCATGATATGTTCCAAGAATAGAGAGGCTCCTTAGGTGCAGAGCAGCAGCAGCTGTAAGTACTTGTTCTGGCTATGGGATAGAAGTAAAAATTATGGGAATAAAAAAGATTGGAATAAAAAATATTATCTATTGTTAAGATACTGTATTAGCCCAATTGTAAGTTATCGTCAAGATAAATACAGTATATCATCTGTAATGAGTAGATCCAAAAGGCTTCTCACCTTATTAGGGTTGTGTACTTGTGTAGTCCTACAACTACTTGTTTGATATGTTAAATCCACACAATTTTCGATGATGCAACAGTATGTCGGTGTGGTTTGCAAGGTTGTATTAACACTGTCTCATCAATAGAGATGGGCGAAACTGTAATAATCTGTTTTGCTGGAGGCAACAAACAATGGAGTAGGAGGCGCATGCGCGAGGCTGGAGAGGATGGTAGCATAAAACTGAGCTCCGTCCCCCACCTCCTATAATTACACAGCTAGGAAGCACAAAATCGATATTTAAAATACCGCAAAGCTAGTATTTCACATCTCAAATACCCGAGATGGCCCCGCTCAGCGCAAAAAAGAAAAAAGAAGGTGATTTACGCAGATATCTCGGCCGCTCTACCTCACGGGGTGCGGAGGCCGCATCAGCCCCAGATTCAGCTGCAGGCTCTGATTCAGAGCGGGAGAACGACAGTGAGGGGGGACCGGCACAGATGCCGGTAAGAAGGGGTGACTTTGACCGCTTATACCTCGACATGAAAGCCATGATCGATGCAGGGCTACGGGACCTAAAGAAAGAGATCCAAGGTTTAGGGGAACGGACCGGTGCCATAGAGGATAAGATGGCGGCCGCAACGAAGCAAATAAAAAATTCAGATAAGCGGGCAATACATATGCAGGCCCAGATAGCGGAGATCGCTGAAAGACAGGAGGATGCCGAAAACAGAGAGAGACGGAACAACATACGTGTAAGGGGCATCCCCGAAGACATTACAGACGTGGAGGGGTTCGTCTCCAGGTGGCTTGCGAGCGTGCTACCGGCTCTCCCTGAAGCGGAATTGGCCATGGATCGCTGCCACAGAGCCCTCAGAAACCGCCCGGTAGCAACGGAGAAGCCGAGAGATGTGATCGCAAGAATGCACTATTTTAAAACCAGGGAAGCGGTCTTCAGAATTACCAAAACAGAGGGCTCCTGCCGGTTTGAGGAAGTGTCGCTTCAACTCTTTCAAGATCTATCCCCTCTCACACTGGATAGGCGGCGGGCTCTGCAACCAGTGACTAAAATACTCAGAGACCGTTCAATAAGATATCGATGGACCTTCCCGTTTGGCCTAATGGTCATACGAAACGGGAAGGCCACTTCGATGAAGGAGATAGGGGAGGGTACTGACTTTCTAAATAAAATAGGGGTGAAAGAAGGCATACCTAACAGCCCCAGGAAGGAGCCCCGAGATGACACAGAATGGAGGACAGTAGGCTCCCCAAAGTCAAACCGAGAGGCGGATGACTGAAAGGAGATACAGTCAGCTCCTCAAGTTTCCCACAATCCAAGTTTAAAAATACCCGGTTTGCCCTAGAAAATGCCAGTGCCACAATGTCCCACCATAGACTAAGCCCGCCGTGATGCACAGAACTCGGTATCCAAAGCAACACCCTGGTCCGGTTCCTACCCCAAAGCCGCAAAAATCCTGGGGAAAATACTCACCAAAATAATCTATCTTACCTGTAAAGGCAAATGGCGCCTGGAATTGGAACGCATAGCGGCCATGATGGCGATGCTGGGCTGAATTGACCGCGTGGCGCCTTCCCGGAAGAAGAGCTTACCCCAGTAAGAGAGCAGGTAAAGAGACATCCTTCTTCGCGGGCTCCGGCTGGGAAAATGGCGGACCCCGGAAGAGCGTCACCGGAAGTGGGGCGGCCGCCATATTGGAACAGGCACGGATTGAGAGGACGTCACCGGAGGCCGCGAGAACAGCAGCCGAGATCCCGCGAGACGAGGCGAGGATCTCGAATTACAGCAGGAAACATAGTAAAGCCGCAAGACAGGCACAGACGCGGCCACTGCTTCAGGGAAAGAGTCTAATGCACGACACGGATGGTCGGCATAGTCCCGATGGGTGCAGAACATTTCACCTCTGCTGCACAAGGCCCACAGATACGCAAGGGATATTTAATAAAGTTTCTCAGTTTAAATACACAATGGCACAAGAAGGACCCCCCCCCCCCATCACACACTGTGCAGGACTGCTGATATAGGGGTGATAGATGAACGTGGCAGAGGGAGGAGGGATAGTAGAGACAACAGGGAAGGCAGGGGGGAGCAAAGAAGAAGAAGGGGAGGGGGAAAGAACACGAAGGAAGGGCCCAGATATCCACCTTGGCAATTGACCGGGAAACCAATAGCAGCTAGATCCAGGGATCACAGGCGCATCATTAGAGAAGGCAAGCCACGGGAAAAGACATTACTTAACATCAAAATAGCAGCACACAGAGGCACATACCATAGAAGGTACATGAGCTGCAGGAGCAAAGGGGCAAACAGTTGCATTCAGTATTTTACACTCCAGTTTCAAAATTACCAGTTGAAATTAAACATTAGAACCTAATTAATAAAAGGTGGTCGTTACACCACACGACAATGATGACAAGGAGGGGGGGAGGGGTGCTGCCCCTCATGAAGGCCTTGTACATGAGTCTCCACATGGGCGCTGGGGAGGAACCCCACAGGCGGCCCATGAAAGTCCCCACTAGGCCAGCCAAGCAGGACGGGAGAGGGGGATGGAGGGCCATCCCGAACTCCGTCCGGGCTGTACGTCTGGGAAGGGCAAAGAAGGGGATTGGGGGAGCTAGTTCTCGCCCAGTCCCCGGACAGTTAGTTCCAGTTAGAATGAATGTTAAGTTGTGTATTTTTGTGTCCCCCCAATGTGTCTCCCTTTGTATCCCCATGTCGCAGTTCCAGCTCACTAAAGGAAGGAACCAACTCCAGAGGCGCCAACCACTATCGTCGCTGACACCATGGGCTCTGACGGGTGATTACAGAAGAGAACAGGTTTGGTCATTCAACCATGAGTAAAGGAATCACTATTATTTCACACAATGTGAAAGGCTTTAACAGTCCAGGGAAGCGTAGACTAGCTATGACGGATTATAAAAAAACAGACCCAGACATAATTATGTTACAGGAAACACACTTTTCTAAATCCAGCTCCCCAAAATATATTGATTTTCGGTTTAAGAATTGGTTCTCAGCTTCAGCCAGTAAAAAAAAAAGAGGAGTAGCCATTCTACTGCGTGACCGTTTGCCCGTAGTGATTAAGACCATCAAAAAAGACAGCAATGGCCGATTCCTGATCTTATGCGGTGAATTACGAGGTCAGCAGATCACACTGGCAAACGTCTATGCACCAAGCGAAGGCACAGAAGCTTTCCTGGAAAGGTTCTTCTCTGTCCTCCAGAGGATAGCAAAGGGATGCGTAATTCTGGGGGGCGATTTTAACCAGACACTAGATCCAGTACTAGATAGATGCACCCCGAGCGGCAAATCCAACTCTAAGATCAGACAAACCTGGCATAAAGGACTGAGATCCAATAACCTGTTAGATATATGGCGGGAACAGCACCGTCAGGATAAAGGTTATACTTTCTACTCCCACCCACATGACAGATATAGTAGGATAGACTACCTATTTTTATCCAGTAGAATGGTTTCACAGATCTCCCACACGGGTATCCACGATATTTCGTGGTCAGATCATGCGCCAATAGAGCTGCGGTGCTCCGATTTTATTCTAGACAGACCAGGAGCGAACTGGAAACTCAATGAGGTCCTACTAAAAATCCCCGAAATTGCACAAAATGTAGGGGATCGAATCAGGGAATTCTTTCAGGAGAATACAGGAAGCGTGTCTTCGCAGGCTACCTTGTGGGAAGCCGATAAGGCGACTCTGAGAGGAGAGCTCATAAGGATTGCAAGCAGGCGAAAGAGAGTGAAGGACAAAAAAAACATTCAGTTACAAGCAGAATTGGCAGTCCTCTCAGCTCGACATAAAAGTATCAAGGATGCAATGACCCTTAAGGAATTGCTAGGCACAAAAACTAAACTTAATATCTTGTTAACCTCCCGTGCTGAAAAGGAGCTGACATGGTCTAAGCGGAAATTTTTTGAGAAAGCAAACAGGCCAGATACTCTACTTGCCAATAAACTCAGGGACAAAAACCAAGTCTTCCAAATTCAGACAATTTGAACAAAACAGGGGGATCTGACCTCTGACCCCCAAAAAATAGTTAATGAATTTAAAACATATTACGAAACCCTATACGATGGGGCAAAGGTGGCACATACGCCAGCCACAAAAGCACGACTGCAGACGTTCTTATCAGAGGCTCACTTGCCTAGAGTCTCCAGAGAGGAGAGGGACGCACTACAGGCAGACTTTACCATCGAGGAACTCCTAGAGGTAATGAAGTCATTAAAGGCAGCCAAGGCGCCAGGTCCGGATGGCTTTTCCAATCTTTATTATAAGAAATTTCGCAAAATCTTAGCTCCTCACCTTTTAAAATTGTGTAATTCCTTCTTGGACGGTGCCCCCATCCCGGGCTCGATGCTGCAGGCATCTATCTCAGTAATCCACAAACCTGGAAAGGACCCAGCGGACTGTAAAAGCTATAGGCCCATCTCTTTAATAAACTCAGATACAAAAATCTTTTCCAAACTCTTGGCTAACCGCCTTAACCAGGTGTTGTCCAAGTTGGTCCATCCAGATCAAGTGGGGTTCATAGGTGGTCGACAAGCAGCCGATAACACCAGGCGGATTATGGATTTAATTGATCTGGCGCAAAAAAAAAAATCCCGTCTATGGTGCTTAGTCTGGATGCAGAAAAAGTGTTCGACAGAATTGATTGGCCCTACTTGAGAGAGACGCTGGTAGCATTCGGCTTGGGGGGGAGATTGATAGAGGCAATTCTCGCTCTGTATCGGGGACCGATGGCGAAGGTCAGACACCAGGGCTTCCCCTCGGAAGAATTTCCGATTAAGAGCGGCACCAGGCAAGGCTGTCCTTTATCACCCCTTCTCTTTGCGCTATGCATTGAACCTCTAGCGGTGCATATTCGCCTTAGCCCGAATATAACAGGACTCCAAATTAGTGATCAGCCACATAAGGTGGCCCTGTACGCTGATGACGTGATACTCACGCTATCACAGCCCCTCACCTCTCTGCCAAACGTCTTTCAATTGTTAGGGGAATTTAATGTGATATCTGGGTTCAAAATTAATCAGGCAAAATCAGAAGCGCTAAATATTAACCTACCCAAGGCCACCGAAAAACTGATCACGGTGAATTTTGAATTCAAATGGCAAACCTCCTCCATAAAATATTTAGGGGTAAATATCACAAAACAATCAGACACCCTTTATAAGGCAAATTACCCCAGACTAATACGGACACTGAAGGAAGATCTCCGGAAATGGGCAGGGTACAACATATCCTGGATTGGCAGGATTCAATCTCTAAAAATGAACCTCCTCCCCAGAATTCTGTACCTATTTCAGTCTCTCCCGGTCCCTATAATCAGGGAAGAGATCCTTCGGTTACAGTCCGCAATGGTGAAGTTTGTCTGGGGCAATAAAACCCCCCGCATCAAAACTAGCACACTAATTCGACCCACAACAAGAGGAGGATTAGCGGTACCTTGCCTGTTGTCATACTACAGAGCGGCCCAATTAACCCAAATTATCCAGTGGCACACCCACCCTAGTCGGAGGCGATGGGTGGAGCTGGAGGCGGCCTGTTGTGCCCCGGTGGCACTGCAGGACCTGATCTGGCTTCCAAATAAGGTCTGCAAGGACATCAAACACCCGCTCCCCGCGATTGTCAGCTCCCTGGCAGTATGGGACAAATGCAAATATAAACTTGTCTTGATGAGACAACACTCCTTGATGACCCCAATTTTGGGAAACCCTGATTTTGCTCCGGGCCTGCAGAAGAAAGATTTTATTATATGGACACAAAAGGGCTACACTCGCGTATTACACCTGAAGGGTAGAATATCGAGCAAATCATTTGAGCAAATTAAGTCTGAAAAATCAGTTCCAAATTCAGAATTCTTTAGATACCTTCAGCTAAGAGCTTTCTATGATAAATTTCCCATTCGAGCTCAGCGAACCAATTTTGAACAGCTTTGTTCTACTGGAACAGGAACCAAGGGACTTATCTCTACGATGTACAAGGCGGTAGTCTGTCCGAATCCGGACGCTGACGTAACATTAAAATACAAGAATAGATGGGAAAGAGACTTAGGGGACACATTAGAGGACGAGGACTGGGACCACATTGTCTTGGCGGCAGCTAAGAGCTCAATATGCACGACATTGAAGGAGAACGCGTATAAGGTCCTGATGAGGTGGTATTTGACCCCACTACGATTATCAAAGTTTGTCAAGGGCTACCCCCCAATGTGCCCCAAACAATGTGGGGAGCAGGCAGACTTGCTGCACATGCTGTGGGGTTGCACCAAGATACTCCCAATCTGGGAGGGTATCAGAAATTGGCTCCAGAGAATTCTCGATTGCGCGATCCCTTTAGACCCCTGGTTGTTTTTGCTGGCCAGACGCACCCCGGGGTTAAACAGATCGGAGCACAAATTAATCGCACATTTTGCGACTGCCCTGAGGTGCGAAATCGCAGCATTGTGGAAGCAGCCAGAACTACCAAATATCCCAAAAATCAGGAATAGAATTTGGCACGTTTGCCAGATGGAACAGTTAACAGTCTGGTTAACGACACCGGCACCAACTTTCTCAAAGTCTGGTCTCCATGGTTAGACCTGAATGAGATCCCGGGGATCAATGCCTCCAACATACTGCTCTAATAGCTCTAGGCGCGTTCTCCTTGGATGAGTGTAGTGGACGGGGAGACATAGATTACAGTCAGCAAAGGGAGACAACTAAGCTCGGAACCAAAGTGAGCGAGCAGGGGCTAAGATACATGCGAATGGTTGTCCGCCAACACTAGGATCGCAGTTAACTCGAGATCTGTCAGACCGGAAGTCTGCAAAGCCCAGAGGACTTAGAGCCTGCCAAGATCAGTGGTCTCCAAGATGAGCCCAGCTGAACCGAAGCCTTTCAGTGGCAGCCTCACCCCCCCCCCCCTCCCTTCCTTTCCCCTGGTGTAGTAGGGTTGTAAGTCTTGTTGGTCTGTGCGTAACCCCTGTATGACTTTTGTGAGCCTAATTATAAAATGAGTTGTTATGTGTACTGCTATATAAGACAATGGGTTGGCAGACAATGTGATGATTGTACCATTCACTCAATAAAAACTTTTTTGGTTGAAAAAAAAAAAATCTGTTTTGCTGAATTTCCTGAGATTTCTATTAAAAATCCATTTTGCGGAATTTCCCGAGCTTTCAATAAAAATTCCATTTCGCGGTGTAAAATCCGTCGGCGGATTGTTCCATTTTCAATCTGTGCGGATTAATAAAAAACCACCATTGGAAACAATCCACTGGTGGAATTTACAAATCCAATCCACGGATTCCGCAATCCGCTGGTGGATTTTAAGAATCTAGTCCACGGATTCTGCAATCTGCTGGTGGATTTTAAGAATCTAGTCCGCGGATTCAGTGTACTTTGCACTCAAAAAGTTTTCATCCAACACCTTTAATTAAAACGCATCCTTTTTAGCAGAACATTAAAGCAACCAGGATTTTTGACAAACCTTAGAAACTTAGATACATTAAACATCATTAAAGAGCATTTAATGGCCAAGGGAAACAAAGAACAAGAGATCACTGGGGCACTTGAGAAAGAAGTTGAGGTAAACAAATTAAAAAAAAAGATATTATTTTTGTTACATTACAGCAAGTAGATTTCTGAAAAGAGCATTTTTTACACACTGGCATTTATTGCAAAATGATATTAGCCACGCAATTTCCCCAACTACTTATCATTGTATATCAGAGAGACAATAACATTGCAGGCATATTAACTAGGTCAGGTGCCACTAAATATTACACTACTACTCGTTTTAAAAGTGATGAAGCTTTTACCGAGCGAAACGCGTAGAGTCGAGTTGGAGTAAGAAACGTTTGATCCTGAGGTCCCCCCGTGTCTGCCGTTACAAAACCGGGATCGATCGCAACCGGAAGTGACGCGAAGGACCGCCGGAAGTGACGCGACGCATGGTACACGGACGGGAAAGCCTGCGGACGAACAAGCCACTCAACTATAGTTTTATGTGCCTATGCTGTATTGTGCAAATGTAAGTGCAATATCCTTTGGTTTAATACATCATTTTGTTGAAAATTGCATTTGAGAGTGTCATCTCTGTCACACTGAGGGTACTATACTGAGACCAGCTGCTTTCTACTCATCTCAAGAGTCCTGAGCATATTAATATGCATACTGCCTTCACCTGATTGGGAAAGTGTGTCTCCATTTCTGTTAATACCCAGTTGTCATTTATTTTGAAAATACTACACTATATATTATTTTCATTTTTCTACATACTGTATGGTGATATCTACGCTCCCCAAAATCTACACCTGATTGATGATTCCCAATCAGTATGTTGTATATATATTGTTTAAAGGAACTTTCTTTTTTATATATTTTTTTCCTACTGTTTGGCACTTTTTGTGCATAGCCTTTGCGGGCACGAGCTGGAGACATCAAAGATCCTCCGTAGCAAAAATGCATGATAATGTACCTGCAGTCTGCTGATATCATCACTTGGAATCCGTGTGTCAGGCTGACTCCTTTCCGTGGGGGGATGAGTTTGATCACCGGATCACTGGATCACCTTGGCGGGGGTGGGCAGGGAAGTGTTAGTTATAAATTAGCACCATACTGTGTTGTATATTCCGTCAGGCATGTCCTTGAGGAAACCTAAACTTCGGTTAAGATTATGACACAATAAAAATATTTTTGGGAATAAATCTGAAATGCTCACTTCCTTCATTAAGAAAAAAGACAAAGACATGGCTTTTTTTACATTTTGAGTCCTCACAACTACAGTACGTATAAATCTTGTCGTTGCATAAAGCAAAAATATGTTTTTGTTCAATATGAAAGCTAGAAGTGAACTAGCAAATAGATTTTTGAATCACTGCTTTTCAAGCACCTTGCATGGCTTTAGAAAATCTGCCAGATATTGTATCTATGAATATTAAAATGTTGCTCTTCTGCTTGTCAAGAAACAAGTTTAGAAATTGGGTTTCTTTCACTTTAATTTAATGCCCTGGGTTTGCCCATTTATTTAATATGTATTTTTGGGATTGGGATTTTGGATTTCAGGAAGAGGGGGACTGTCTATACAATACAAAAATGGAATGATTCAAACATTTGGGCTTAGAACTGATTCTGTAATGTATTGTATCTACTTTCTTTACAGGTAAATCTTTCAGATTGGGACGCCTTTCCAAATATACATTTTCAACTTTTGGGGAAAGATGGACCGCGAATGTTCACATTTTTGGAGATGTTTTAGAATTCATCGGCTCATTTTAGAGTCAACAGATAAAGAAAATCCTTTGAAGTTTAGTTTAGATCCTAAATTCATTATCTGACATTAGGACTTCCGTCACTGGAAGCACAAAGGATACTTATTTGATTCAGTAATAAAAGCTCCAAAGGGTACTAATTTAAAGTGACTATTGACTGTTCATTACTATGATGTTGCTCAAATAGCTGAAAGCATGTGTGGCGTTTAATGTGATCTTAAACATTACTGTCTACGATAAATCAGAAACAGGGCACAAGTACTATAGCTGCTGTTTAATGATGTATGAAAAAGCTGCCTGGTAAAGTGCACCATTAAGAAAAGCTAAAACCGGGCTGAACAAAGATCTGATGAAATATTGATATTGTTGCAGCCAATACCCTTCTTTTTTGTGTGCAAAGTAACTAAAGTCAGATTCTTGTCAGAATTACAACTTTAAAAAGCAACCTAAACCTGTGCAACTGGAAAAGATAAATCTGTAGATATATGAAAATGCAATTAGTATTTCACAATCATTCACATTGGATTTGACTCTGTGAAGACTATGGGGCCTGTGTAGACTCATTAGAAAGCTAAATATCTAATACATGCAGTTGATTGTGCAGTGAATATTGTTGAATGTGAGCCACACAATGCCATTGTTCATGCACTAAGAAGTTTTGCATGAGTTTTTATTAATACATGTTAGCAAGAGATACAGTATTCACAGTTGTTGTATAAAGGTATAGGAAAAGTTAGATTAAAAGTGGCATTATTTTAGTCATTTACTACAACTAGCATTTTAGTGCATTTTTGTTTTACCACAAGCTTAGTTTTTTTGGTGCAGAATATCTTGTTCATTTGAGGGTTACTGTTGTGCAAGCTCTGTGACGTATTCTGGTTGTCCCACTGTCCTTTACAAGCTGTGTTGTGATTTTGAGAGATCCTATGGCATTTCATATTTAATTGTTCATTGCTGTCAAATAACTAAACACAAAAAGCCTCAGTGCTACATCCAATGTGATAAATTATATAGTTAAATAATGCTCTGTTTTTATTTTCATAAGTGAGTGTCATTTAGTTAAATTCTTTGGCCAAAGAATGTTAAGCTTGCAAACCACACCACGGTATTCCCTCTTTTGTTATATACATGAGGTCCAGTGTTGGGATTCAGGTGGATTTCTGTTTGTTTATTTTATTTTAAGAAACTGAATGCATTTATTGTACTGTATTTTTTGTAATAATCTTTTTCTGTAACATAAGCAATGTACTATTTTTTTTATATTAAATCGAATATGTTATAAATATTGTCTTTAGCTCTAAATGAACTTTGCACATTGTCACAGGAGACCAGGCAATTTACACCTTTTCATTGTAGGTGTAATCATTCATTGAGCAAAACGATCATTCATTGAGCAAAACAGGATAGTGAAATAAATTGTAATTTATTAGGCATAAATTTGCATACACACTATGAAACACAAAATACAGACGCAAAGCACACTTACTGGGTGTCTGGGGGTCGAAAATTAGACTCTTTTATGTGCAGGGAAATCTTAATAAGAGTTTTCCCCTGACCGGGACTTAGCCCAGAACCTCCTTGTTCCCAAATCGGCGTGAAGTTCCACACGCCACCGCTCCCTTCTCTTTTAAGAACTTGGACTCTTTTAACCGCGAGCTACCACCGATCCTCTGGAACCGAAATCGGCATAAAATCCCAGCCGTGACCACTATGTTCGTTTTTGAGAACTTGGTTCGGGACTTAGAAAACGGCTGTCAGACTTTACTGGCTTGAAATCAATGCAGTTGCTATTCGCACGGCAGCAAATTTGAAAAGCCCGCCCGCGCTCTTACTACTTGGAATCTCAAATCTGATTGGCTCACACGATTCTTATAGTATTTGGGGTTTCATTCATGAAACTCAGCAGCTAATCATCGCGTGGGAACTTTTTCAGTAGTCAATCAGTGCCAAGCCGGTATAGAATGCCGGGTCAGCGGGAAATATGAAATTGCCAAGGGACATGCGCACGTTTTCCACCTCCTTCCCTGGCTAGCTCATGCCACCCGCTGGGTCAGGCTCCACTAAGTATGGCAGAACAAATGGCAGCCCAGACGACTGCCATTGTTCTCTGGACTTGGGTACTTGAGCCCTTCCATTCCACCCAAATTGCTGTCACAGTTACTTTGAACTTCGATGTCCAGCAGACTTACTGGCACCAACTTGGTAGCCCTGACAGTCTGTGTGGTCATCGGTTCCGAATGTCCCACTAACTTACAGTACACAACACTACAGTATGTTACAATGTATTAATAAAATATACTTTTAATACATCCCTAAGTCCTGGGTATGGGTAATAAAATAGAAAGGTGTACTTTTACCTCTAACAGCATTTATTCCCAACACAATAGCTATTGGACTTAGCCTGGACTCTGAGAGTCCCCTAACAACCTTATCTATGGTTGGAACACCCACAAACCCAATATAGGTTCTGGGCTACCTGGGCATTAACTGGGGTACCCCCCCTAACCTAGGGATTCCCTCAGTTACAGGGACACTTTTCATCCCTGTGCCCCATTTACCTTTCTGGGCTATGCTGAAGCAGGGAACCCTAGCGGTGAGTCGCGCAAGCGTTTCCAAAGGGAGATATTGCCGGGACAATGTACCTACATGTATCCGAGAATCAGGCATGATTCCCGGGTACATTTTTAGGGGAACCGACAACTCCGGACCCAAAGTACCTAGGCACATTCTGACAACAATTCCTCTGCAAAACCCCCCTTGGAACTCATGCCCAAGCAATCCCTGCTCGCTGGCATGCCTGGAAAGGTAAAAACACAAAAATTATTTATTTGCGCAAAGAACATTTGGAACATACCATGTTACTGGGTCAAAGAGCTAACTGTCTTGAACCCTTATATACAGGTCAGGGGTAACCAAAAACGGGCTTAACCTTTATTTGAGAGCCTGGTTACCCCCTACCGTCACACACATTTTGAAGAGAGTAATTAAATTTGCAACCACATTTTGCAACAATAGATTTTTGAGTGTTAAATGCTAATTTTTCTTAGTAAACACATAGCAAAGGCTCTGCAAGTACACCTCAATTTCTTTGGTGGTGACAGCGAGATATCTATTGTGATGGTTTGATGGGTGATATTACTAATTCAAAGTACCTGGTGGAGGTGAAAAGTGGATCAGCTAGATAACTGGGTCCACTAAACCTTGTCAAATATACAAGTCACATGCTCACAGGTGTGCATTCATAACAAATAGTGGCATAGCGGTGATATAATTTACATTTATGTTAATATTTGAGCTTTTTAGTGTTGTGTTTATGACCACAGGACAGACTAAACACTAAAAGTCTCTGACCTATGTGAGTCTTGCGAGAGATCACATCTCAGTAGCCAAAGATATTCCTCAGTTTCAGATATTCCTCAGTGCTTATTTATAAAACATACAAGCAAACAATTTCGTTTTTCACCCTTCCCTTTTTTTTTCTTGTCTATCCTTTTATTTTTTTATGCAATTGTCAAAAACATGACTACTGTATCCACATGCCAAGAGAAACTCTAAGCTTTCAATGTGAGGAAAGAAATATTCCTACTTTGGGAATAAATACAGAGGATCTGAGACAGCTGTTGCAAGATAACGATCCAGAACAAGATGCCAAGATGACCAAAGCAGTGGCACAGAGGGAGGCTTAGCCCTGGAAATGGCCCATGGGTCGAGAGACCCAGGACTCTTATTTCTGAAGACTCAAACAGTTTTGACCGTCTCAGTGCCCAGGATTTGTACCTGCAAACTGCTCTCAGCACCTGGGACCGGTAAATCATGCCATACAGTTGCAGATCATCACCCAGTTTCAGCAACAGGAGAGGAAGGCAAAAAGAGAAAGACAAGCTTCTGACCATGAAGCTGAAAGAGAAAGACAAGCTTCTGCATGCAAGGCTGCGATATATGCTGCAGACCGTGAAGTTGAGAGGGAAAATCATGCTGAGGATCTAAGGAACCAGCTGGAACTTACCATGCTCGACTCAAGAGGGCAGCGCCAGAACCAAGCAGCAGAGAGCAAAGCAGTTCCAGACCCTGTATAAAGCATTTCCCTAATCTGGAGAAAGATAGAGACCTGGACACTGTGTGGTTTGAAAAAACCTGCAAGTATGTTTGTATGTATGTCTTTATTTGTATAGTGCCATTAATGTACATAGCGCTTCACAGCAGTAATATACATGACAATCATACAGGTAGCAACAGTTGCCGCGTAATCAGTGGGCAATGTATCGAATGTCCAGATTGAACGTAAAAGCAGTGGACATGTTTTCTAAACTGCCTGCACACCTTAACCAGAATTATAAGGTCATCAAAATGGTGTTGGAGATGGAGAAAAGCGAGAAGAGAGAAGAGACAAGAGACAAGAGAGAAGAGGAGAGAAGAAAGAAGAGAGAAGAGGAGAGAAGAAAGAAGAGAGAAGAGGAGAGAAGAGGAGAGAGAAAAGGAGAGAAGAGGAGAGAAGAGGAGACAAGAGGAGACAAGAGGAGACAAGAGGAGAGAGGGGAAAAGGGAAATGGGAAAAGATAGAGGAGAGGAGAGAGAAGATAGAGCAGAGAAGATAGAGGAGAGGAGAGAGAAGATAGAGGAGAGGAGAGAGAAAAGAGAAGAGGAGAGGAGAAGAGGAGAAGAGAAAAGAGGAGAGATGAGGAGAGGAGAGAAGATAGGGGAGAGAAGATAGAAGAGAGGGGAGAGAAGAGGAGAGAAGAGAGAAGAGGAGAGAAGAGAGAATAGGAGAGAAGAGAGAATAGGAGAGAAGAGGAGAGAAGAGGGAAGATAGGGGAGAGGAGAGAGAAGATAGAAGAGAGGGGAGAGAAGAGAGAAGAGGAGAGAAGAGAGAAGATAGAGGAGAGAGAAGAGAGAAGAGAAAAGAGGATAGAAGAGAGAGGGGGGAGAGAAGAGGAGAGAAGAGAGAAGAGAGAAGAGGAGAGGAGAGAAGAGAGAGGAGAGAAGAGGAGATGAGAGAAGAGGAGAGAAGAGAGAAGAGGAGAGAAGAGGAGGGAAGTGGAGAGAAGAGAGAAGAGGAGAGAAGTGGAGAGAAGAGAGAATATAGAGGAGAGAAGAGAGAAGATAGAGGAGAGAATATAGAGGAGAGGAGAGAGAGGAGAGAGGAAAGGGGAGAGAAGAGAAAAGAAGAGAGGAGAGAAGATAGAGGGGAGGGGAGAGAAGATGAGAGAAGAGAGAAGAGGAGAGGAGAGAGAAGAGTAGAGAAGAGAGAAGAGGAGAGAAGATAGGGGAGATGAGAGAGAAGATAGAGGAGAGGGATAGAAGAGAGGAGAGAGAGGAGAGAGGAAAGGGGAGAGAAGAGAAAAGAAGAGAGGAGAGAAGATAGAGGGGAGGGGAGAGAAGATGAGAGAAGAGAGAAGAGGAGAGGAGAGAGAAGAGTAGAGAAGAGAGAAGAGGAGAGAAGATAGGGGAGATGAGAGAGAAGATAGAGGAGAGGGATAGAAGAGAGAAGAGAGAGGAGAGAAGAGGAGAGAAGAAAGAAGAGGAGAGAAGAAAGAAGAGGAGAGAAGAAAGAAGAGGAGAGAAGAAAGAAGAGGAGAGAAGAGGAGAGAATAGAAGAGATAAGAGAGGAGAGGAGAGGAGAGAAGAGAGAAGATAGAGGAGAGAAGATTGAGGAGAGGAGAGAAGATAGAGGAGAGGAGAGAGAAGAGAAAAGAGAAAAGAGGATAGAAGAGGGAGGGGAGGGGAGGGGAGAGAAGAGGAGAGAAGAGAGGAGAGGAGAGAAGGGAGAGGAGAGAAGAGGAGAGAAAATAGAAGAGGAGAGAAGAGAGATGGGAGGGGAGAGAGGAGGAGAGAAGAGAGAAGAGGAGAGAAGAGGAGAGAATAGAGAAGAGGAGAGAAGAAAGGAGAGGAGAGAAAAAAGAAGAGGAGAGGAGAGAAGAGAGGAGAGAGAAGATAGGGGAGAGGGAAGAGAAGAGAGAAGAGGGAAGAGTAGAGGAGAGAAGAGAGAAGAGGAGAGCAGAGAAGAGAGAGGAGAGAAGAGGAGAGAAGTAAGAAGAAGAGAGAATATGAGAGAAGAGAAGAGGAGAGTAGAGAAGAGGAGAGAAGAGAGAAGATAGAGGAGAGAAGATTGAGGAGAGAGATAAGATAGAGGAGAGGAGAGAGAAGATCGAGGAGAGGAGAGAGAAGAGAGAAGAGAAAAGAGGATAGAAGAGAGAGGGGAGGGGAGAGAAGAGAAGAGAAGAGAGGAGAGGAGAGAAGGGAGAGGAGAGAAGAGGAGAGAAGAGAGAGGGGAGGGGAGAGAAGAGGAGAGAAGAGAGAAGAGAGAAGAGGAGAAAAGAGAGAAGAGAGAAGAGGAGAGGAGAAAAGAGAGAGGAGAGAAGAGGAGAGGAGAGAAGAGGAGAGAAGAGGAGAGAAGAGGAGAGAAGAAAGGAGAGGAGAGAAGAGAGGAGAGGAGAGAAGAGAGGAGAGGAGAGAAGATAGGGGAGAGGGAAGAGAAGAGAGAAGAGTAGAGGAGAGAAGAGAGAAGAGGAGAGAGGAGAGAAGAGGAGAGAAGAGGAGAGAAGTAAGAAGAGGAGAGAATATGAGAGAAGAGAAGAGGAGAGAAGAGGAGAGAAGAGAGAAGAGGAGATAAGAGAGAAGAGGAGAGAAGAGGGAAGATAGGGCAGAAGAGGAGAGAAGAAAGAAGAGAAGAGAGAAGAGGAGAGAAGAGAGAGGGGAGGGGAGAGAAGAGGAGAGAAGAGAGAGGAGAGAAGAGGAAAGAAGAGAGAAGAGGAGAGAAGAGGAGAGGAGAGAAGAGAGAAGAGGAGAGGAGAGAAGAGAGAGGAGAGAAGAGGAGAGGAGAGAAGAGAGAAGAGTAGAGAAGAGAGAAGAGGAGAGGAGATATGGGAGAGGAGAGAGAAGATAGAGGAGAGGGAGAGAATAGAGAAGAGAGAAGAGAGAGGAGAGGATAGAAGAGGAGAGAAGAGGAGAGAAGAGGAGAGAAGAATGAAGAGGAGAGAAGAAAGAAGAGGAGAGAAGAGGAGGGAAGAGAGAAGAGAAGAGAATAGAAGAGATAGAGAGAAGAGGAGAGGAGAGAAGAGGAGAGAAGAGAGAGGAGGAGAGAAGAGAGGAGAGAGAAGATAGAGAAGAGGGAGAGAAGAGAGAAGAGAGATGAGAGAGGAGAGAAGAGGAGAGAAGAGGAGAGAAGAAAGAAGAGGAGAAGAAAGAAGAGGAGAGAAGAGGAGGGAAGAGAGAAGAGGAGAGAATAGAAGAGATAAGAGAGAAGAGGAGAGGAAAGAAAAGGAGAGAAGAGGAGAGAAGAGAGATGATAGAAGACAGAAGATAGAGGAGAGAAGATTGAGGAGAGGAGAGAAAAGATAGAGGAGTGGTGAGAGAAAAGAGAAGAGAAAATAGGATAGAAGAGAGAGGGGAGGGGAGAGAAGAGGAGAGAAGAGAGAAGAGGAGAGGAGAGAATAGAGAGGAGAGAAGAGGAGAGAAGAGAGAAGAGGAGAGAAGAGGAGAGAAGAGAGGAGAGAAGAGGGGAGAAGAGAGAATAGGAGAGGAGAGAAGAGAGAAGATAGGGGAGAGGGAAGAGAACAGAGAATAGAGAAGAGGAGAGGAGAGAAGAGGAGAGAAATAAGAAGAGGAGAGAAGAGAGAATAGGAGAGAAGAGGAGAGGGGAGAAGAGGAGAGAGGGGAGAAGAGGAGAGAAGAAAGAAGAAAAGAGAAGAGAGAAGAGGAGAGAAGAGGAGAAAAGAGAAGGGAGAAGATAGGGAGAGGAGAGAGAAGATAGAGGAGAGGGGAGAGAAGAGAGAAGAGGAGAGGGGAGAGAAGAGAGAAGAGGAGAGAAGATGAGAGAAGTGGAGAGGAGAAAAGAGAGAAGAGGAGAGAAGATAGAGGAGAGAAGATATAGGAGAGAAGAGAGAAGATAGAGGAGAGAATATAGAGGAGAGGAGAGAGAAGATAGAGGAGAGGGGAGAGAAGAGAAAAGAAGTGAGAAGAGAAAAGAAGAGAGGAGAGAAGAGAGAGGGGAGGGGAGAGAAGAGGAGAGAAGAGAGAAGAGGAGAGGAGAGGAGAGAGAGGAGAGAAGAGGAGAGGATAGAAGAGTAGAGAAGAGAGAAGAGGAGAGAAGATAGGGGAGAGGAGAGAGAAGATAGAGGAGAGGGAGAGAAGAGTGGAGAGAGAGGAGAGGAGAAAAGCGAGAAGAGAAGAGAAGAGAAGAGGAGAGAAGAGAGAAGAGGAGAGAAGAGGAGAGGAGAGAAGAGAGAAAATAGGGGAGAGAAGAGAGAAGAGGAGAGAAGAGAGAGAAGAGGAGAGAAGAGGAGAGAAGAGATGAGGGAAGAGGAGAGAGAAGAGAAGAGAGAAGAGAAGGGGAGAGAAGGGGAGAGAAGAGGAGAGAAGAGAAGACAGGAGAGAAGAGGAGAGGAGAGAAGGGAGTAGATAGGGGAGAGGAGAGAAAAGATAGAGGAGAGGGGAGAGAAGAGAGAAGAGGAGAGAAGAGGGGAGAGAAGAGAGAAGAGGAGAGAAGAGGAGAGAAGTGGAGAGAAGTGGAGAGAAGAGGAGAGAAGAGGAGAGAAGAGAGAAGAGGAGAGAGGATAGAGGAGAGAAGATAGAGGAGAGAAGAGAGAAGATAGAGGAGAGAATATAGAGGAGAGGAGAGAGAAGATAGAGGAGAGGTGAGAGAAGAGAAAAGAAGAGAGAAGAGAAAAGAAGAGAGGAGAGAAGAGGAGAGGAGAGAAGAGAGAGGAGAGAAGAGAGAAGAGTAGAGAAGAGAGAAGAGGAGAGAAGATAGGGGAAAGGAGAGAGAAGAGAGAAAAGAGAGGAGAGAGAAGAGAGAGGAGAGGAGAGAAGAGGAGAGAAGAAAGAAGAGGAGAGAAGAAAGAAGAGGAGATAAGAGAGAAGAGGAGAGAAGAGGAGAGAAGAGGAGAGAAGAGAGAAAATAGGGGAGAGAAGAGAGAAGAGTAGAGGAGAGAGGAGAGAAGAGAAGAGGAGAGAAGAGGAGAGAAGAGGAGAGAAGGAAGAAGAGGAGATGAGAGAAGAGAGAAGAGGAGAGGAGAGAGAAGAGAGAAGAGTAGAGAAGAGGAGAGAGAAGAGAGAAGAGGAGAGAAGAGAGAAGAGGAGAAAAGAGAGAAGAGGAGAAAAGAGAGAAGAGGAGAGGCGAGAAGAGAGAAGAGAAGAGGAAAGAAGGGGAGAGAAGAGGAGAGAAGAGAGAAGATAGAGGAGAGAAGATAGAGGAGAGGAGAGAGAAGATAGAGGAGAGGGGAGAGAAGAGAGAAGCGGAGAGGAGAGAATAGAGAGGAGAGAAGAGGAGAAAAGAGGAGTGAAGAGGAGAGAAGAGAAGAGAGGAGTGGAGAGAAGAGGAGAGAAGAGGACAAAAGAGGAGAGGAGAGAAGGGGAGATAAGAGGAGAGAAGAGGAGAGAAGAGGAGAGAAGAGGAGAGGAGAGAAGAGAGAAGATAGGGGAGAGGGAAGAGAAGAGAGAAGAGGAGAGGAGAGAAGAGAGAGGAGAGAAGGGGAGAGAAGAGGAGAGAAGAGGAGAGAAGTAAGAAGAGGAGAGAAGAGAGAATAGGAGAGAAGAGGAGAGAAGAGGAGAGAGGGGAGAAGAGGAGAGAAGAGGAGAGAAGAAAGAAGAAAACAGAAGAGAGAAGAGGTGAGGAGAGAAGGGAGAAGATAGAGAGAGGAGGGAGAATATAGAGGAGAGAAGAGGGGAGAGGAGAGAAGGGAGAAGAATAGAGAAGATGAGAGAAGTGGAGAGAAGTGGAGAGAAGAGGAGAAAAGAGAGAAGAGGAGAGAAGATAGAGGAGAGAAGATAGAGGAGAGAAGAGAGAAGATAGAGGAGAGAATATAGAGGAGAGGAGAGAGAAGATAGAGGAGAGGGAGAGAAGAGAAAAGAAGAGAGAAGAGAAAAGAAGAGATGAGAGAAGAGATGAGAGAAGAGAGAGGGGAGGGGAGAGAAGAGGAGAGAGGAGAGAAGAGAGAGGAGGGAAGAGGAGAGGAGAGGAGAGAAGAGAGAAAAGTAGAGAAGAGAGAAGATAGAGGAGAAGGAGAGAAGAGTGGAGAGAGAGGAGAGAAGAAAGGAGAGGAGTGAAGAAAGAAGAGGAGAGAAGAAAGAAGAGGAGAGAAGAGGAGAGAAGAGAGAAGAGGAGAGAAGAGATAAGAGAGGAGAGGAGAGGAGAAAAGCGAGAAGAGGAGAGAAGAAGAGAGAAGAGAGAAGAGAGAAGAGGAGAGAAGAGGAGAGGAAAGAAGAGAGGAGAGAAGAGAGAGGGGAGGGGAGAGAAGAGAGAGGAGAGAAGAGTACAGGAGAGAGAAGAGTAGAGAAGAGAGAAGAAGAGAGAAGATAGGGGAGAGGAGAGAGAAGATAGAGGAGAGGGAGAGAAGAGAGGAGAGAGAAGAGAGAGGAGAGGAGAGAGGAGGAGAGAAGAGGAGAGAAGAAAGAAGAGGAGAGAAGAAAGAAAAGGGGAGAAGAAAGAAGAGGAGAGAAGAGGAGAGAAGAGAGAAGAGGAGAAAAGAGGAGAGAAGAGAGAAAATAGGGGAGAGAAGAGGAGAGGAGAGAAGAGAGAGGAGAGAAGAGAAGAGGAGAGAAGAGAGAAGAGATAAGAGGGAAGAGGAGAGAAGAGAAGAGAGCAGAGAAGGGGAGAGAAGGAAAAAAGAAAGGAGAGAAGAGAGGAGAGAAGGGGTGAGAAGAGGAGAGAAGAGAGAAGAGGAGAGAAGAGAGAAGAGAGAAGAGGAGAGAGGAGAGAAGAGAGAAGAGGAGAAAAGAGAGAAGAGGAAGGCGAGAAGAGAGAAGAGAAGAGGAAAGAAGGGGAGAGAAGAGAGAAGATAGAGGAGAGAAGATAGAGGAGAGGAGAGAGAAGATAGAGGAGAGGGGAGAGAAGAGAGAAGCAGAGAGGAGAGAGGAGAGAAGAGGAGATGAGAAAAGAGGAGTGAAAAGGAGAGAAGAGAAGAGAGAAGAGGAGAGGAGAGAAGAGGAGAGAAGAGGAGAGAAGAGGACAAAAGAGGAGAGAAGATGAGAGAAGATGAGAGAAGAGGAGATGAGAGAAGGGGAGAGAAGAGGAGAGAAGAAAGATGAGGAGAGAAGAGAGAAGAGGAGAAGAGGAGAGAAGAGAGAAGAGGGAAGAGAAGAGGAGAGAAGGGGAGAGAAGAGGAGAGATTTGGAGAGAAGAGGAGAGGAGAGAAAAGGAGAGAAGAGAGAGAGAGACAAAGGAAAAGGCAGAATCACAGCCAGCAAAAACACTAGAGGGAGAGATGTGAGAAAGGCTGGGAAAGAAAGACTGCCAGAGATGGCAAGGCAGAGAGACAGTATCAGGATGTATGGAACCCTCGGACATAACATTGAAACTCACAAAAGACAGGAGACTGAATAACATAAAAACTGACGGTTTATTGTTACAGGACAGTAAATAACACTGGAAATCCAAATGGAGTCTGCAATGTGTTCAGAGTTACAAGAAAAAGGCTATGGTTGAAAACGAGAGGTACTTTAACTCTCACTGTATTACTTCCTGGTAAACATTTTATAAATATAAATGAATATAGTAGCTAAGGGAACAAACAAAAAGCAGCGGCAAATAATACTAAGGGAAATAACAAAACAAACTAAAGTTACCTGCAAGAATTGCAGTGCTGCATGGAAAAGCAACAGCAGCAGAGGACAAATAATAAGCAGGGGAAGACGCAGCGCTAATGAACAAAGAAAATTGTGACTGCTGACCTGTAAATAGAAAGTTTGACAAGCAAAGAACTAGAAGACTAGGTGGGGTTTTATACCCAAACTAAGATGGCCGCTGGCCTCAGGACTGAACTAGTTCATATCGATCCAGAGTGTGTGCACTTACAGATCTGTGAGGAGTACTGCGTGAGGGAATCATGACAGAAAGCATAGCAAAATAAATAGATTCCCGATATCGTAGTTGCATTCAGCCGGAGAATTTTGTTTTTAAAAGAAAGCACAAGGATGCAACCTGGAGAAAGGATTCTTTCTCTGGGACAGAACAGCTCCTACACCAATGTCCGAGGCATCAACTTCAAGAGTAAAAGGAAGTTTAGGATCAGGATGAGTGAGAACATGGGCGGACACGAAGGCCTTTTTGAGAAGTGCAAAAGACTGAAGCGCAGCAGTGGGCAAGGAAGCAGGGTCCGCTCCTTTCTTGATTAATTCCGTAAGCGGAGCCACTAAGGAAGAAATTTTTTGGATGAACCTGCTATAATAATTTGAGAATCCAGGAAATCGCTGTAATGCTTTAAGAGTGGTCGGTTGTGGCCAATCCAGGACTGCTTTGACCTTGGCAGGTTCCATGGTGAGGCCGGTGTCCGAAATGATGTATGCTAGAAAAATGGTGGACGTTTGATGAAAATGACATTTCTCAAGTTTGGCAAAAAGACTGTTCGAAGCGAAGATGCACTTGTTTCACATAATTAATGTGTTCTTGTATGGATTTAGAAAAGATTAAGATGTCATCGAGATAAATGATTACAAAGGAGTTGAGAAGGTCCCTAAAAACTTAATTGGCGAAATCTTGAAACACGGCTGGGGCATTGCACAGACCAAAAGGCATGACCAGGTACTCATAATGTCCATCTCTGGTGTTGAAAGCAGTCTTCCATTCGTCACCCTGAAGGATCCTGACAAGATTGTAGGCACATCGTAAATCTAATTTAGAGAAAATATTAGCTCCTTGTAATCGATCAAACAGTTCAGAAATGAGGGGCAAGGGATAGCGATTTTTAACAGTGATTTTGTTGAGGCCCTGGTAGTCTATGCAAGGGTATAAGGCTCCATCCTTTTTCTTCACAAAGAAAAACCCAGCGCCCGCAGGAGAGGTGGACTTACTGCTGCGGCCGAGTTTATTCGAGCATTTGCCCGTTCTCGGCCGCAGCAGTAACCTGGCGCGCGCCGGAGGGTGCCGGGCGCGCGCCTAAGCAGCGGAAGAGCGACCTCCGATCGGGGCGCTCTCCCTCCCGCTGCCGGGTCCGCCGGGTCCCCCGGAACCCCCTGCCGCCGTCCCCCACATCGCGGGACACCAGGGCTCCCTCGGGGAGCCCTGGACGCGCGTGCTGGGGGCGCAGGCACCCGATGACGCGTGACCGCGCATCGGTGACGCGCGGCACGCCGAGGGGCTGCCACTAGCAAGCCGGGAAATCTCCCAGCTTGCGGATCTGGCCGCAGTGTGATAAAGTGTGTCGGTAGTGTACGTATAAATTCCTTCTGTAAATTCTCTGCAATACAGTATATTCTTTCATTGCCTTGGTTTCAGGCATAGACAACGGGTAAGAGGTCCCTCTGGGTGGTGTTGTACCTGGAAGTAGATCAATGGGGCAATCAAATGGACGATGAGGAGGGAGGACATCAGATTTGACCTTTTCAAACATGTCCCGGAACTCGGCATACTCCTCTTGCAATTGTACCCTTTCCTTTTCCTCGGACACTGTGGAACCCCACATAGGATGCAGTTCTTATTGCAGAAGGAGCTCCATTGAATGGGTTCCTTGTTGAGGCAATCCACCCGAGGGTTATGAATCTGCAACCAGGGCAGACCGAGGATCACGCTAATGGATGCAGTGTGAATAACATTGAATTGAATCTTTTCCAGGTGTTTATTCTCAATCTTGAGCTGAAGTACCTCCGTCTCCAAGGAGATAAAAGCCGGCTGAAGAGGTCTTCCATCTATGGCTTCAAGAGCAATGGGCTTCTTTCTGTGCCTGATAGGAACCAGGTGGCGTTCTGCGAATGCTTGATCTATGAAGTTTCCTCCCGAACCTGAATCAAGGAAAGCCAGCGTAGATACTTGGAAGCCCTCCCCAAAGAGAGTGTTGGGGATAAGAATGCGAGAAGGGTTGTCAGCAGAAATAGGGGAAAGAAAAAGCGTTCCCAATGAGACTCCCCCAGGTCTCATGGGAACTTTGCGTTTCCCGACTTTTGGGGACAAAAATATGCCAAAAGGTCCAGAAGTTCCGCAGTAAAGGCATAGGCCGGCATTCTTGCGTCATAATTTCTCAGATTTGGAAAGACAAGTACCCCCTAATTGCATAGGTTCGGAAGTATCCGGGATCGGAGTCTCAGCTTGGCTCACCTGACCGGAAGTGATCCCTGATGGAGTGACACGATGATGAGCCTTCTCTTATCTCCTCTCCTGGAGGCGATGATCCATCTTGATGCAAACGGCGATAAGTTCTTCCAAGTCGGTAGGGCAGTCGTAGGTTGCCAGCTCATCCTTCAAAGCTTCAGATAGCCCTGCCAAAAAGCCACGGACAGAGCTTCGTCATTCCAATCGGTCTCTGCAGCTATAGTCGTAAACTTGAGTGCGTATCTAGCAACAGGGCGATTGTGTTGGGATACATGAAATAGTGCAGAGGCAGCAGATACCTTACGGCCGTATGTATCGAACACCTTCTGGAACTCCCTGGTGAAGGCTCCGATATCCTGTGTGAAGTCGGATCTTCGTTCCCAGATGGGAGAGGCCAAGGCAAGAGCATTATCTATAAGAAGATAAACAATATACGCCACTTTGGCGTGGGGTGATGTGAAGTGGGAGGGATTCATTTCGAATTGTATAAGCATTGATTAAGGAACCCCCGGCATTCGTGAGGGTCACCCCTATAGCAGTTTGGAGCAGGTAATCGCGGTTCTTGGGAAAAGTGTGAAGAGGGCAGAGTGGCTGGTTCAGGAACAGCAGAAGCAAGAAAGGAATGAGGCTCTTGAAGCGAACGAGTGAGAGACCTGAAGTTCTCCTGAAGGGAGCGCATACTTTGATCACTAGCCACTCATTTTTCCTCAATACTGGACAGGTAGCTTGCGTGTGTGCTCGGGACTCTTCCTACCTCACGTGGGTCGAAGTTTATGTGGCTGAGCATATTGTAACGCGTAGCTCACCACAAACGAAGCGCGACCGCTGTGCTGAGGTAGGGAATTGAGAAACGCCAACCCACAGCCACGTGGGCGCGCCTAGGATGTAGATTGGTCGTGCAAACCAGGTTAGGATTATAGATGTGAAAGTAGTTGAGGGTACTTGTCAAATCAGGAGGAGAGGAGAGTTGTGGATCGTCGGGGTACATAGCCAAGTTCAGGATTGGAGAGTAGCGGATCGTCGGGGTACATAACCAGGTTCAGGATAGGAGAGTAGTGGATCGCTCTATGATGCAGCCTGATCAGGAAGGGAGGCGGGACTGAGCATACACCGACCTGCGTGCGTGCGGGGCAGAGTCCGGTGCGCAAGGCACTCCCACTCCGATCCTGTCTGTCAGCGGGGCAGGGGCGGAGACTGGGGCATGTTTAAGAATGGAGGCTGGACGAGCACAACCACAGAGTGTCAGAACGGGGGGCGGGGCCAGATCCACGCGCGCGCAGCGGGACCAAGAGACTGCACTTCCTGAGTGTCAGACACAGCAGCAGATTTGAGGTGAGGAGATGGTCTCCAGCCACCAGGATGGCAAATCCTCACAGCTGTAAAGATACCTGGTAGCACTTAATAAGATGTTAACTTAAGTTACATTCTTGTTAAGTCAATAACAGCACTTTCTGGATCTGCCCCTAGGTGAGGTCTTACCAATTATATCCAAAGTATCGTCACTACCTCTATCTTTCTGTTGCTAATACCTTTCCCTATACAACCTAATATACTGCTGGCTTTCCCAGTTAATTTTTTACATTGTTGACCTACTTTTGAGTCAACTGAAATAAGGAATCCTTCATTATATTGACATTTTAGTGCCATTAATCCTGTATTCTGCCTTTGGATTCTTGTGATCCAAGTACATTACTTTCCACGTTTTTTTGCAATAAATTGTAGTTGTGGCTTGTTTATCGTTTTTTACAGTAAGAAGTACAAAAGCCTTATTAAAATCTATGTATGTTATCTCTATTGCTCCACCACTTTCTATGACTGTAGCCAAAATATTAAATCATATTTGTTTTAACATGATCATGATTGCTGGAATTTCGATATTCAACAATTGTTTCCTTCAGAAGTGTTCCATTCATTCCCCCACTACTAATGTCAGTGGCCAGTAGACTAGTTACCTATCTTTTCCTTACTTCCACTTTTGTGAAGAGGGACTACTGCTGCTCTTCTCCGGTCATCTGAAACTACACCTACTAATAGTGACTGGTTAAATAGTTCAGTTAATTGTGTTGCCAGCACACCCTAACATCTGTAAATATTCTTCGTTATATCTGTCTGGCCCTATTGACTTGTCGACTTTGTTTTGAAAGAAACAGTAGTACTTTATCCTCTTTAAACATACTTATGTTCATACTGTATCCTTTCTATTTATATTCATGTTGCCCAACTGTGGTCCCTCACCTTCCCTTTCAACTGTGAAGATGGAATATTTTTTCAGCACAGGTCCACCTCAAGTGTCACTGTCACGCAGAATTACATACATTATACCTATCCACCTTAAACATTCTGCTCAATATCAAACTTATTAAAGCTTTTCAGCTGAAGTTGACCTCTTTTGCCTTTCTGTATCACAGTCTATACCATCTCTTTGTTCTCCTAGAATGTTGTTTAAAAGTTATACTTTACATTTGTCTTTAATTTTCCTCCTACATTTCCTCTAATCATGCATTAATAAATGCACATAGTTTTCATATGAAAATTGTATTGGTTGGTTGCCACAAAAACTGGTATGTCTCAGTGCCTTGAAGAGACATGTAAGAGCCACTGAATTAGAAATTAATCGATTCTGGGTGTGGAATTCTCCAGGTGTTTGCATTGATAATTCGTGCACTTAAAGCAGTGTTCTATTGCCTGTCCAATAACACGTTTTTTTACATGGTTGGTGATACAGTATATACTGTAAAAAGAAATCTACCTGCCATGCATACTTTAAAATATAATATTCTCTCTAATGGAGTTCATCTGATTTTCATGGTAAACTTAAGAAATGTAGTTGTATTATATGTGTAGTCTAGTGCCCCTGGCTATGGGTTTCCCGGCCCTAGCACCTAAGTCCTGGTAAGTGCAAGCAGTGTTGGTATTAAATCCTTCCTCATGAGCCAGCATGAGAGTCCCGCAGCACACTACTAATTGTATCCGAATGTAGCCATAGCCAGGTGCAGGCTAGTGGCCATTGAAAGCATCATGCCTGGCGGGGTGGTTATAGGTGTCAGCACCATGGGGTTCCACCCTCAGACCAGCCTGTTCTGCCCTCACCTGCCCAGTTTTGGGGCAGAGTCACTAACCCCACCCCCAGGTATATAAGCGGTTTCCTTCCCAAATTATAGATAGATTCCAGGATGTAGCCTACACCATAGTGAGCGAGGTGTTCTACCTTACCCCATCAGGGGTTGAGGGGGTGACGACTAGTCCCAAGGGCCTCAAGCCTTTGGGGGGCCTAGTCAGAGACAAAGCGACTGCAAGATGCGAGGGAAGGTGTTCATCCGTAGGGTGTTATGAAGTACCTCTCTTTTGCGTGGGATATGGACTCTGCTGGCCTGCCAATAAATGGTACAACGTTCCATGTCTCCTGTCTAATTTACTGGAAAGAGGTTCCTGTGGGGTCACTCACTGCCCCTGGCAGATCCCTACAGGATGGAGGCGCTGCACCAGATGAGTTCCCATGCTTTTCCCCATACCAACGCGGAACCTCTGGCTTACTGACAGACAACAGGTGAACCCATACAGCACCAAGGTACACCCATAACAACTTACGGGGGGGGGGCAGGGTGAAGTGTTACATATGTACTAAACTTCACACTATATTGTAGCTTACCACCTTATAGCCATCCACCTTGCTTTACCTCGGGACTCTCATGTGACCTCAGGCCGTACGATCTTTCTCAGAAGGCCCAATATTCATATTTTAGACACTGTTAACATTCTGAAAGATTATTCTCTTGTGCTAGATTAGAAAAATGCTGGTGGCTCCCACCACAATTTACTGTACTCATGTCGATTTCTGAATTTATTACAAGTTAACTTTCTGCATGTACAGTATGTTTCTCTGATGCACTTCAAAGCATTTTCACATACAAAATAAGTAATTATTATCATTCTTTCTTCATCTTAAATAATTCCTCTTCTAAGGTAGAAAGTAATTCCTACATCAAGTGATGGTGTGCACTATCATCATTTTATGTTTTTTATTTTGTACCTAGTCTTGATGTCTATAATTATATGCAATTCTGTGGATTATTTAGCATGAGAAAAGTTTTTTTATTGGAAAATATAGAAACTTCCATACATGAAATAGCTTGAATTATTTTATATACAGTGATACCCATTGTGATATTTTTTACATAAACGGTTTAATGGTTTAAAACTGCAAGAGTACAATGTGCTACTTGGAGTCTTAATTATGTACTTAGTATAAATCATTTTATCATGTATAATGATTAATTAAACCACACATTGAACAAAACAGGCACTTATTCAATGTCTTATTATTACGTTAGCACATATACTCTTCCCTTAACTACATTCACATTCTATATTTGTACTGTATGCTCCCAGTTAGTTAGTGTTTATCATGGTTTTGCTTTGCAAGCCATTTCATGCAAGTTTACCATAGGCAGAATTGTACATTCATAGAAATGAATTGCACTTAATACTATAAAAAAAATAAAACTTAAGGATTTATTAGAATATTGTTCATGCCTTAATCATACATACATATATACTGTACATACATACATACATACATACATACATACATACATACATACATACATACATACATACATACTTTCTTCTATAACAAATAGGGGGATGTGATTCAAAGTTTCAAATCTGGTGCAGTTTTTGCAGCTTGATCAAAGAGAATGTGCAGCTTTTGTTGTTGTTTATTTTTACTCTTGTTTTGCAGCTGTGAGATGTTGATACAGAATCCCATATAAATAATCATGAGAAAAGCTTCTTCCAAGCCAGCAATTGTAATGGCATTGGATGTGTGGCTGGGATAGGAAAGCCATGATTCTATCAGCATGTCTTCCACAGATCACCAAACATGCTTCGATTACCCCTTTGACACAGACAAGCCTTCTGGTTAGTGACATGCAAAGGAGTGACTTAAAACTTCCAGAGGGGTCAGCAAAGCGCTTACGGGTTATGTTGCTGACACCTCTGACAGCAATGGGGTTAAAAAGTTACTGAAGAAAAGCTTACCAAATGTTTTATTATGATTACAAAAATAGAATTGACCCCTGATTGCACATTAACTCTAATGCTACACCCTGACTCTAAACCAGGGGTGTGCAAACTTCCTGCGCTGCCCCCCCCTGCCTGCTGTCCTACTTGGTCGCGCCCCCCCCCCCTCCCTTACATCCAATGAAGCGTGAAATGACGCTGCAGGGTCATTTGACGTCACGTGACCCGCGGCGTAATTTAACGTCATGTCTCCATGGTAATGGGCGCCATTTGACACCGTGTTGCCATGAACTGAAGTTGGTAAGTAAATTTACAGAGGCCTCGCGCTCTCAGCGCGGGACCTCTGAAACCACAACCTAGTCTGCGCACCGCTGGTCTAAACTACAGCCTGAACTATTTTAAAAGAGGGATAAGTTGTATATCTCTTATTCAGACCTATGCATATCACAATAGTGATGTGTGATTTTTCTGAACTGAGCCATAACAACTTTTTGCTGTTAATGTCACAAATTTCTGTGGTTAATAATGTTTTGAATTATTTGGGGATCCTGCCAGCTGGGACCGGGTCCACACATACAAATAAATGGGACAATTTAAATCCGGATAAATAACAGCATTCTGTTCTTGAGGTAGAAAAATAGACCTGAGAAGTTTCTGTAAGAAGAGGACTCAAAATATTTCATTATATCTTTGACTGTTGTTTAGGATAGAATACTATACTTTATAACTTTCATGTGGTCTACTTGGTAACTCAAATGCAGAATACAATGTAAAAAATATTTCACCTTACACATTATTCTGACCTTAATTTCTACTGTTTCTGTTTTATTTCCACTTTAAGTGTAGTTTTATTTTGAGATGCACATGATCTTAAATGTATTCCATGCTGTAATTTTAGAGTATCAAATGTACATTAAAAGTGATTATTTTAAACAAGAATGAAACAGCTTGACAGCACAACATGATAGTTAAAGAAAAAATTGCAGGGAGGCAATGGTTATTAATCAAAGATTTCTCTTACCTGCAGTTTTGCAGTGCAGTTGTATTTTTCAGCAATATATCAAGCAATTGTTCCAGTCAAAAATTAGCATGTAAGCAAAAATAAATGTATGCAAAAAACAAACTCCAGGAGTAAAATTGCATGTGCCAAAGTCCATTACACTGTCAGACAACGCTGGCAGCTACATGTACAGCAAGAACGAATCACACACGGCACCATGTCTTGAAAACAATTAAATATTTTTGATAGTCTCCTCAAAACACTATCAACTTGTACAAAAAAAGCGGATACATATAATATTGGGGATCTACTTCCAAAAGCAATTATACGTTTTCTATTTGTTTACTAATAAAAATGTTTTTACAGTGACTATTAAAATAAGATTTTATATTTTCCAGACATGATGCCATGTATGATATAGTCCAAAAATAAATATATTGTACATGAAACATAGGAACATCCGCATCTTTCAGAAAAGCAAACAAAATGAAAGGGGTCTGCTTGCTACTGCATCGGAGATATTTTAAGAAGTGAAGAAAGGGAAGAAAAATGATAGAAAATGACTTTGATACTTCCCATTATATGTGTCTGACTTTTAACTCTACCCTAATTCCTCCTATTAGCACTGCAGTACAGTACAGTACCCTGACACACTGGTGTATAAAGATGCAGGAGGAAAATGCTTCTCATAATGTAATTTTATTGGCAAAATTACCCTGATAGATAAACCCCAAAAAGGCGAAATAGATATTAAAGAGGGGCACTTTCACTCGTGTTTTGATTCTAAAACATTTTCATGTTTTGGTTTTGCTGGAACTCAGTAGTTTTTAGGGGTTTTTTTGGAGGGGATGCCCCAAAAGTTATGAGAAACAAATTCACAATAACCAGGAACTTTGTCAAATGTTTTGCTAGATGTTTTTTTGTTAGCAAATGCAAACGTTTGCCCAGCTTATAAAAAAAATAATTAATTAATTAAGAGGATAAACCTTTTTAAGGTTTTGGCTCCAATTTCCATCAGATACACAAATTAAGTTAAAAGTGCAACTAAAACTTCCGAACAAACTTCAAAATTCTGATTTTGAACCTGTGCACCTGCTGATATATAGTAAGTATAGCAGAAACTTGCAGCCAATTAAAATTTTCTCTTTGTAGCAATGCAATATATATGCTAGGATTTGGTAAACTTTTTGTAACATACTAAATAAACTTTTTAGAAGTTTGAATAAGTGGAAATTCTACTGTAGGGAATTTTGGAAACCTATTTCCCAGAGTATACTTTATTCAGTTATATTTATTAATATCTTGACTAGTTCTACTGGTAAAATTAAAGTTAAAGTGTAATGTTTGTCATTTCTTTATCACATGATTATATGAGATAGGATTATACATATTATGATTTACCCAATTTTGCTGCTTAATCCAACACCCTTTTGTCTATACGATCACGCCCCAATGGCACATTTATGAAAATTATCTCAATTATTCCCTTATTAAACTGTGGTTTGTCAACCTACAACATTATTAGCACAGATGCAGGGATCATATGATGTGTAAAAATGTAAGACTTGTTGATGCATATTGCTGTGCATTTCAGAACTCCACTTAGCAGACATTTCACTTGGTCAAGAATTTCTCTTGGAGTCATCCTCGTTAACAAATTTGTATATTGCATCCTGCCTTGGAAATTTAAGTCTGTCTTACAAGTCGACTAACTTGATAATTGTTTGCTACATTGACAGCTTTATATTCGACAATTACTGTCATTAATGAAAACATAATTACAAACTTATTATATACATCATGAAGCATCATTATCGTGCGAGGAGCCAATAGAGAAGTATGTGGAAACTTATGGTTAAATAATGCCCTAAAGGTTAGGAGAACCATGAAAGTGAATACAAGAGAAAAAGACACACTAGGGGTCACTATTGCTATTTGAGGGAATTCATAAAGCCCAAGAAAAGTCTTAACAAATACATCCCTTAAAAAAAAAAAAAAACCTCTTTTTACCTTAGCCCCTAAGAGTAAGATCTCACAGATAAATCAAAGCAACTTAAGAAGTCAAATAACTGCTGATGCTGTTTGAAGGAAGTTGGTCAGATACACAGCAATTAGATATATATAAGGCAATGCAAGAAGTCTCAGGCAACCACTCAAAACTCACTGGCATCTACTGTACTCACCTGAACTGTGATAAAATAAAGATGAGACAAATATTACCATGTACTAATTTGAACTTTATTTAACTGTGTATGCATTTAATTTACGAATAGTAACATCTCTTTGGTGGATACAGCACATCATGTTACCAACATATTTTCCATGCAGTCATATTTATTTGCATCATTGCCTCTGTTTTCCTGCATGCATCAATTCAATTGCAGTTATTATATTTCATCTAAAATAAACACCACACAATAAGAGAAGCAGCATATTTAGAAATGTAACAGCAACAACAAAAAATATGACGCCTTCATGCATGGGTTTATGAGAAAGTGAGGGAGGACACAAAGCACTTCAAGGTGATAGTTTTGGACAAATGTACCCTGGTTTAGATTTAGCATGGAATCCTGGTTCCTCTGTGCTTGCAATTAACCTTTTTGCACCCAGAGGAGGCCCACGTGGCTGTGAATGGGTTAAATCGCAATGTTGATCATATTGATACAAAAAAAATGTAATACTGTAGAACATAAATCACTCTGCTCTTTTGCTCTGTGCCAAACCATGAGATTAATTTTTATTTTGAAATGCTCACAAAACCAGGAAGGCAAGTTTGTATTTTTACTGTTTCAATGTACCCATACATTATATGAATGTACTAACGTGATTTACTAATCCTGTAAAGTTACGTGGGGGCAGCATATACACAGTAAGAATAACACTGTAACACATTCTTCATAGAAAGAAGACCCATTGTATTGCAAAGTGCAGAAAAGATATGTCTGGGGACAGTATTTCATGTGGTCAAAATCTTGATGTTGTTCATGTTGAGACATAAAGTCTGGTTCATATCGAAAATAAAAAGATTATAAATATATAAAACAAGTGTGTTTACAGCACAGTAGTTAAGTATGTCTTACTTATGTCCCTGTAAGTACTACACATTTACAGAAACATGCTCTGTTTATGTTTTAATTATAGTTGTGCTGAATAATTTTAGACTGTATGGATACAGATTTATCTATAATTCAAATATGTACGATTACAGACACTGCCATCAAAAGTGTGTCACATAATCAGAAAATGAAAGACCAATTTGCTTTAACAGCAATTACATATGGTGATTGTGAAAATATTACTTTGTATATTTAATTCAAATAACTTCTCTCCGATTCTAACAATTGTATAATCCAACCTTAAGTCTTCTTTTTTCTTTCCGATCACAAATATTACCATTACAGTACGATACATACATCAGTAGTTCGCTTTCAGAAAAATATGAAGATGCAATATAATTTTGTTAATCCACTGTGAATTTTCTAAAAACTGCTTTTTTAACCCAAGCCTGATCACTGCAAGTTTGCAGCATTCTTTCCTCAGCAACATTGAGCCCCAAACAAGCATGTGACACAAGCACTATGTATTTCATTTTACATTCATTTTTATCTTTATTGTGTAAGCCAGGCTACTTAATATAACATCTAATAAAACAGTGAAAAAAAAACCCAAAACAATGAGGTGTTAACATGGCTAAGCCCTTTCTCTACTTCATTGCAACTTTAATATATTGAATGTGGCTAAGTGGTACGGCACACTGAAGTGAATTTTATAGATCACCCATTTAACTTCGTCTGAGATACATAAACTAATATGTTCTTTCTAGTACTGCCGTGGAATGTAGCTCTGTATACAGAAGAATGCACGCACAACTAATCCCTGCATTGGGGTGGATTTCTTTTAGTAATTTTACATCTCGGGAAAATGAAGGTATATGACATTTTCTGCTTCACAGCTCTGCCCCACGTCCAGCAAGCCAAACAACAAGTCGCTTTTGCTAGCTTTGATCTTTCTTCCTACTATATTGATATAGAATTTATCATAGTAAGCTCAAAAATACAGGCCTTTTAAAATGTTCACGTGATAGTCAACCAGACATCATACATAATCTCTGCATTAAAATGAAGGCATTTGTTGAACATGAGTAAATCATATTTTATTTGGGGTTTCTAAATATTCAACAGTAAACAAAGAGGTCCCAATGCAAATCCAATATAATAAATCATTTGATTAATTTCTATATGTTTGTTTTCTTCTCATAGCACTCCAGTTGGCATAATTAAATATATACATATATAATACTATGGAACTGGGCTTTGCGCTTGCCAAGATTGTGTACGATACGTCTCTAAACAGTTCATGCATTTATTGTAGTCACTTAAAATTGAAGTTGTTTGTATTGTATTCTAACACTTAACCTTCAAAAATATTTCTGTGCTGGGACTGGAGATTTCAAGTAGTTGAAACATTGTACATTTTCTTTGAGAAAACACTATTAAATAAGTAAAAAAAAGTCTGTGTGTTATAATCGAGTCATTCCAGAAATAATTACACAGTGTAAGGCTCTTTCCATTAACAATATCTAGTGCAGTTTTAAAGATCACTTGTTTAGAAAATTGGTTTGATTAATTTTTCAGTTATAATGTTCCAAAAAAAAAAGATATTAGTAAATGTAAACAAGTAGGTATGTTTCTCATATTACTACTCCTACATAAACCTTGGTTATTAAATGACATGACAAAAATGTTTTGTAGCATTTTTAAATACAATTTAACAGCTGAACATAATGTAAATAAAAACAAATTAAATCATAAACATAATATTAATTACATGCATATTTTCAAAAGAAAGAGTGGGGGGGGATAAAAAATATATCCTTATAAAATGGATCCTAAGAATATTTAAGCTTTATCTACATTTACATTTCAGTTGTATATTTTATATGGAAATTATATTATATTTGTGTTTCGTACTAATCACATTGTTTTGTAAGGTTATTTCTTAACAGCAATTTATCATGCATCAAAACTAAATGTTGGCATTCTTGAGCAATGCAAGTTTGTACAAGAACATGTTTCAGGTTTAGGCTAATTCAACAGTTTATAAATGTGATCATCTCTTTTTGCTTGGTTGTCATAAATTGTGGTATGTAAACTAGAAATAACACCTACATCACTGATAATGCTCAACATGTCAGATCACTTCTGTATCTACAGAAGCTTTATTCATAGTACTGACAGAGAATTTATTATTAGGAAGGATATGCCATTCAGTACAGTGGTTCATTGTTGTCTCTGAAATTATTATAGAATGATACAAACTAAGCCAGGTGCTTCAGAGACTGTATGATGATTACATCATGAGCTGTCAATCTTTAGTTACAGGGAATTATACATAAATACAACAGAAAGAACATTTTCTTTAAAGAAACCACATTTTCAGAATTACAGGAATATTTATACAGTATATGCATAAATACACACACACACACACACACACACACACACACACACACACACACACACACACACACACACACACACACACACACACACATATGTATGCACATGAGCATACAGTTGTATTTACATATATATATATATATATATATATATATATATATATATATATATATATATATATATATATATATATATATCAGTGGTTGACAAATCACCAAAAAATCTACTCGCCACACAAAAAAATCTACTCGCCACCTAGTACCAAACGTGTGCTGCTTGGGCCAATATTTACTCGGCCGGGGGTTAAATCCACTCGCCCGGGGCGAGCAAATGTATAGGTTTGTCGAACACTGTATATATATATATATATATATATATATAAATGTAAATACAACTGTATGATCATGTGCATGTCTTAGGCAGGTCTGTAACCCCGCCTTTCCCCATTATCACCCAGCACACAGCACTTCCACTGCAGAAAGGGATTCTGGGAAATGACATGCAAATGAGCACACAGTGCCACTATATATATATATGCGCCTGTGTTTTCTCCCCCCTGTTACATATATATATATATATATATATATATATATATATATACTGCCGACACGTTTAAATCGAGCAGGGCTAGTTCCACAAGCCGGGGGATGCCCCGGCTTGCTAGCCCCACTCCCTCGGCGTGCCGCGCGTCACCGATGCGCGGTCACGCGTCATCGGGTGTCAGCGCCCCCTGCACGCGCGTCCAGGGCTCCCCGACGGCGGCAGGGGGTTCCGGGGGACCTGGCGGACCCGGCAGCGGTAGGGAGAGCGCCCCGATCGGAGGGCGCTCTTCCGCTGCTTCGGCGCGCGCCCGGCACCCTCCGGCGCACGCCAGGTTACTGCTGCGGCAGAGAACGGGCAAATACTCGAATAAACTCTGCCGCAGCAGTATATATATATATATATATATATATATATATATATACAGTGTTCGACAAACCTATACATTTGCTCACCCCGGGCGAGTGGATTTAACCCCCGGGCGAGTAAATATTGGCCCAAGCAGCACACGTTTGGTACTAGGTGGCGAGTAGATTTTTTTGTGTGGCGAGTCGATTTTTTGGTGATTTGTCAACCACTAATATATATATATATATATATATATATATATATATATATATATATATATATATTTTTTGTATATTCAATGGTTGTATTATAAACATTGCAAAAAGGTGCAATATGATAAAATCTCCATAGATTGTTTGGAAGATCTTCTGGGCAGATTTATTCCCCTATATTGTGTTGTTGTGTTTGAAGTGATATTTTATTATAATTCTCTGTATACCGTAGGTATGTGTGTACAGACATTACAATTAGTCAAAAGCATCAATACAATATTAAAATAAATAAGAAAAGCTGGTGATATGCCCATATACTTTTTCAGGTAATATGTTTGCAACAAGATATCACATTTAAAATATGGGTAAACCAATAATGAATATTATGAAGCAGTGAAGAATTCCAAAGCATATGCACCTACATCCCACTGTCCTTTTCATTCACTGCACCACAACTCTACAATCCATGTACTGTATAATTAACCATGTCCCAATTCTATTTAAGATGATGCAAACAGGCTGGAAATTCTATATCTACATTTGTACAAATTCAAGATGTTTATTTAGTTATATACAGTAATTTGGGAAAAATGATGCCCAGCCAAAGCCAAGGCAAACCCCAAGAGAGACAGAGAGGGGGATTTAAAGAGATACGCATTTGAATGGTTTACTTTTATACTTGCACGTATGTTCACATTCCAATAACACTCCCACCGAAAGTATTATGTTAAAACGGACTACGTATTTTGGGGGAAGTAACTCGATTGCACGTAAAGAAGTATTACCCAAATTCTTAAAGAGTTCTGCATTATTTATTGCAAAAATACTAGTGATGTGCAAATCACACGCTGGCAAAAATGATTAGGGTCAAGTCCTAAATAAGAAAACATTCCTAGATATTGTTCATAGCAAATAAACATTGTATAATTGATTTCACTAGATGCACTATATATTTTCTCTCCAAAATGATTATACCTGTGTGTATGCAGAGATTATGGAGACTTTGGCCTACAATCATCATCATTTTTTTTTTTTTGAACTTCCGCCCTAAGCTGTGACGCGATAGCGGAAGTGATGCGACGGCAGTGACGCACGCGGAAGCACACAGCAAAGAGCGAGTGAGATGCTGGGAAGCTGCTTGCAATTGTCCTCCAGATCTATCGGCGGTTCTCTCCCCCACCTGATTATTGTATGGAAAATGTGAGTTCATAATACTCGTGATGATTTTTGTAATATACTGAGTTCGAATAGTATGCACTATTGTGGTTTTTGTTTATTTTCATACCATACTCACCTATTGAGGGATATCCTGGCATTTGCGGTTGAAAGGGCTCCAGTCAGAGAGAGATGGATCTCTGACATGTGATATTATACAGCGATTTTTGTGAGTTCTATTCTTACAGATTATAAGGAACAGTAGCAGTGATTACAGTCTGCACTATATATGTTTAATTTCTTTTACATATACCACGGTATCCTCCTGCGCTCCTCCTCCCCTCCAAGCAAAGAAATCATCAAAATCTGTTCGAACGGATTTAATATCGCACCCGGTAAAAAAAAAATGATCTGATTTTTATATACTAATGATTGTTCATATCTTACTATAAAAACTAAAATTGTATATTTTTCTAATTGATTTGTTTCGATTTTTTTGTGTGCTAATTTGAGTGCTGGAACTTTGTTTACTACGTACTGTACTATATATAACCAACATAAAAATCATTGCTAACTATAGACAAAGGATCTCAAGAGAAAGGCAGAGCTTCTATACAGTAGTTCCTAATTACTTATGAAAAGTCTTTTATTATTATTTTTATATATTTTTTATTTATATGTATTTTTTGGATATATATATATATATATATATATATATATATATATATATATATACATATATATATATATATACATATACACAGTGGTTGACAAATCACCAAAAAATCTACTCGCCACACAAAAAAAATCTACTAGCCACCTAGTACCAAACGTGTGCTGCTCGGGCCAATATTTACTCGCCCGGGGGTTAAATCCACTCGCCCGGGGCGAGCAAATGTATAGGTTTGTCGAACACTGTATATATATATATATATATATTATGATTGATCTAGTTCTGTAAGAGTAATTTTATACATTGTAAGTGTTAATGTTTCATCTCCTCATGAAGGATATGTAGCACATACACACACACACACACACACACACACACACACACACACACACACACACACACACACACACACACACACACACACACACACACACACACACACACACACACACACACACACATATCTTTTGTTATTTTTAACATATGGATCTCCTTTTTAAAAAAAAAATATATATATATATATACTTTTATTAATCTTTTCATCATTATGCTACATTAGCACTTATCTGTGCACTTTTCCTAATGGAGAGATGTTACATCAACACATTGGGGCCCATTCACTAAGCTACGTTAAGTAGCGCTGAAAGGGGTTACATCGCTCGGCCGCAAAAGGCTGAAGCCATAAGCGCTATTCACTAAGGCTGTTTGGCGCGTTTACGGCTTGCTTGCCCAAAAGGGCCATAGCGTGCGATCACCTTCTTCCCCCCCTGATATTATGCTTAAAGTTAGATAGCACCATAACTATTATAAACAAAGCAGCCTGTAAGAACTGCATGGAGACGCTGCGTCTCAATGCACGGCTCTTACAGGCAATCGTGCTGTCCAAATATGATTTTTAATAGTAGTATATACTGCATTGGTTTCAGGTCCGAGGACCCCCTACTTCAGGAGATACAGGCCCCGTTACGGGGTGCCGGTATCCCCTGCAGAATTTAAATGTCCCGGTCATGTGACGCGGGAGCTTTAAAAGTGCAGGGGATACTGGCACCCAATAACGGGGCCTGTATCTCTGAAGTAGGGGGTCCTCGGACCTGAAACCAATGCAGTTCAGCTCAGGAGACCCCCTGCACATCTACACTAGTATTAAAATACACATAACAATAAATAGCCTCTATGGTAATGAAGCTGCATTAATGTACATTTTAATAATAGTGTACGGGAGCAGGGGGTCCCCTGAGCTGAACCACATTGATTAATGCCTCAGAGACCCCATGCTTCCTGAGTTACAGGCCCCAGTATGGGGCATCAGTGCCAGTGTCGGTGCCATCTTTATAGTGTAAAAGACGCGACGTGGGCTCAATAAAGATGGCGTCCACACTGGCATCCGATGCCCCTTACCGGGGCCTGTAACTCGGGAAGCAGGGGGTCCCTGAGCCACAAATCAATACGGTTCAGCTCAGGGGACCCCCTGCTCCCGCACACTATTATTAAAAATACATTAAAGCATCTTCATTACCTTAGCGGCTATCCGCTAAGGCAATGAAGGGGTTAAGGCATAATAGCTTGTTTATTGGGGACAATTGCCCCCAAAAAACATAGCTATATACAACACACATCCCCCCTCCCCCTAACACATACACACTACAGTAATGGGCAAAATTACTATTATCCACATATGGATAATAATGCATTTGCCCATTAAATATACATTAATCACTATAAATACATTTTGTACTCACCCTTGTCCGGCACCCACGATGAAGGCAATCCTCATCTTCCTCACCATCCATACACTGGGGTGCTGAAAAATATACACAATAAGAAAAAGGGCCAAACTAATGTCCCCTAACCCCTTAATGACCTTAGCGGCTATTAACCGCTACAGTCGTTAAGGGGTTAAGCCACCCTGACCCGGTTCCCACCCTTCACCCATTTATTTGTACAGTGGCTTAATCATGTGTATATATATATATATATATATATATATATATATATATATATATATATATATATATATATATATATATATATATATATATATATATATATATATACTGTATATGCATGATTAACAATATACAAATAAATACTGTACATGGCCAAATACAAATCTCTCCCAATATCAAACAGCACCAAGCAAAATCACTATCTAAGAAATCCAAATACAAACACTCAATTTGACAATATGTACATGATACAATTAATCTGTGCATCATGTATACTATGTCAACCAATGCTCCAAATCAAATACACTAATCCAAACAAGATACAAATATAATCATTAAAGAAAAACAAAGCATCAACACAATTAAATTACCATCAATTAATCCAATCACCAATCAATTACAATCCAAATCATTTACACACTTCAAACCCTACAAACAAACCATTGTGAAAAATAATCTATGTCAAAGTAACCATCACACTAAATCTATCTTCCAAAAATAAGCCAATAAAATAATCTATAGCAAACAGCCTTTAAATAAACATTTGAAAAAATGAAATGTACATTAGAAACACATTTTTACACAAAGCAGCAAATTGCAATTCCAAAAAACATCCAAACAAGACAAGCCAACAAGTTTTTATTATACCTGTATGTATGTCCATCTATAGTTTTCAGACATAAATACAAGTGCAATAAAAGAGCATCAAAAACAATTAAATCACATTAAAAATCAACATACAATACAACCACTGATTTGTCCTGTACTTATGTATATCCATAGTGACATACATAAATTCAGGGCAAATAAATGGACATTAAAAAAAATGGACATCAGGAAAAAAATTCCTTTAAATGACGTCATCATTTTTTTTTTGGTCGGCCAAAGCACATGGTTTTCACGGCCCAATCAGGACCGTGGGAACCATATGACGAAAATGTGACGTCATAGGCCTATAAAAGCCTATGTCGTCTCATTTTGAAGCTAGACGCCGAGGAAGAAAGACCTCCTGTAGAAGAAAGAAGACCAGGGCGAGGCGGATGAAGACGAAGTCGCCGCAGTGTGACGAAACGCGTAGAGCTGTGACATCATCGCGTTCGTGTTGGTATTTGGAGTCACTGGCTTCCCTGCGCTCCTGCTGGCGGTAATTTCAAGTGCTAGCAACCATTGTATGAGAGGGAGAAAAGGACGTGCAGGCATTGGATGCCTTTTTATCTTGCTGCCAATTTGGGATAGGAGTTCATGGTGAACCTGGGCTGTTTACATCCACTCTGCAAACCTGGGACTCACCCTACCACCGCAGATGACCACAATAGAGATTTCTCTCCCACGAATGGTTCTGTTTAAAATCCTGTAAGTGCACATTCTTATGGGTTGCTGATTTTTTAAATAAATGTACCTTATTTTTTACTCAGTTACGTGCTATGGAGCTTGCGCTTTTGTTTGTTTTTTGTTCATATATATATATATATATATATATATATATATATATATATATATAATCAAAAAAATAAAAAAATAAATAGATGATACCGTTCTGTGGCTAACAAAATGCTTTTATTTGTGCGAGCTTTCGAGATACACTGATCTCTTCTTCCGGCGATGTTACAATGAATGAAGCAAAAGGTAAACTTAAAAACAGTGTCTCTTGGAATGTTATCTGTGCTGTTCCTTCCCCCGGTGTGGATGTGTTTTATGGCTGGAGGTGTTAAATGGTTACTGAAAGCAAGTGAAGAAAGAGTGTGTATGTGTATCAGTGTGAATAAAAATGAATGGAGAGCCCACAGTATATACAGTGCTTTACACAAGGTGTGTGTGGAGTGGGACTGGATATAAATGGTGTGGGTGGGTGTGGAAATGTGAGAGTTAGTAGCACAACTAAAAGTGTGTGTGGATACTTAGTGGTCCCTATTGGTTTATAGGGATGGAAAAACAAGGAGTATTAGTATGTGTGAGAGACAGCTGTGTGTGCATATATATAGCACAGTATGTACAGACATGGCCTTTAGCGCTTATGGGACGAGAGTTCACTACTGTCAGTAATGACTCATAAAATTTCGATCTCTGTTTAGGCCACTGCTAAGTGTCCCGAACAGTTGCATAAATTTGTATTCATGCAACCGTCTCTCTTTCGGGGTTTTAAGATTACCTTTGAGTATGGCAACCCTCAGATCGTTCATCTTATGGCCAGAGTCAGAGAAATGTTCGCCAACAGGACTGTCTCTTGTACCGCGTGTGATGCTGTGGCGATGCAGGTTCATTCTCTTGTTTAGCCCCTGCCCTGTCTCACCTATGTAGTAGCAGCCCCCTGGGCATTTCATGCACATGATGAGGTACACGACATTGCTGGAAGAACAGGTGAACCTTCCTCTGATTTTGTATTCCCGATTCCTGTGTGGTATTTGTATTGTGTCCACTGTGTAGAGCATTGTATACACATACATATATACATGATGAAGCCACTGTACAAATAAATGGGTGAAGGGTGGGTATCGGGTCAGGGTGGCTTAACCCCTTAATGACTGTAGCGGTTAATAACCGCTAATGTCATTAAGGGGTTAGGGGACATTAGTTTGGCTCTTTTTCTTATTGTGTATATTTTTCAGCACCCCAGTGTATGGATGGGGAGGAAGATGCGGATGGCCTTCATCGTGGGTGCCGGACAAGGGTGAGTACAAAATGTATTTATTGTATTTATTGTGATTAATGTATATTTAATGGGCAAATGCATTATTATCCATATGTGGATAATAGTAATTTTGCCCATTACTGTAGTGTATGTGTTAGGGCAGCGGTGCGCAAACTGTGGGGCGCGACCCCCAGTGGGGGCGCGAGACTGCCGACGGGGGGCGCGGGGTTTACAGAGGCCCCGCGCGCTTCCCGAAGGCACTTAAATTAAGTGCCGGGGGAGCTGCAGGGCCTCTGTAAACCATACTTACCCGTGGCTCCAGCGGCTTCCTCCCGGCGTCGCCATGGCAACGCGGCGTCAAAATGACGCTGCGAGGTCATGTGACGTCACGTTGCTATGGCAACGTGACGTCATTACGCCGGAGCGAGGGTAAGTTGGGGTTGGGGGGGGCGCGGGAGTGAGGGGACAGCCGGCAGGGGGGCGCAGGGAAAAAAGTTTGCGCCCCCCTGTGTTAGGGGACGGGGGTATTTTTTTAGAGTATTGTTTATTTTTTGGGGGCACACCATTGGTACCGCAGGCCCCCGGATGCCCGTGGGGACCCACGGACCCCCGCAGACCCCCGTTGTCCCTCGGGGATCACACGGGCACCCCCGTGGGCCTGTTGTATGGATGGTGTGCTTGCAAAAAGGTAAACAAAGAATTTTTTTCTAAGTCCAGCTTCTTTTGCACCTGCCTTTAGCTGGCGCGTTTGTTTGGCACGTTTTTTAAGGCTGATTCACTTAGCGTTGCTTAGTGAATCTCTAGTACTTGCAAAAAGCAGCACAATAACTTGATCGTGCGCATTTTGCGCCGAGGGCTGAAAAAAGCCCTTTTAAGACCGATAAAGCGCAGTTATCACTGCTTAGTGAATCTCACTGCAGCTTTATCGGTCTTAAAGGGTACTTTGCGCTCTTAAAGCCACTTAACAGAGCTTAGTGAATCAGCCCCATTGATTGTAATGTAATTTCAGCATTAAGTGTTATGACCCTCATGGGGTTATTATTTAAAGCTCTAGGGCTATTTAAGGAGTCCAATACTGATGACTTAAGTGACCACCTGCAAGTAGCAAAATGCGTTGAGGTCTGAGGTGTCGCCATTCCGCATTGATGTTCGCCTCTGTGTATACCAGCGAGGAGTGAGTTTGCAGACATGTGGCGCTCATAGAATGCAGGAGAGGAAGGCACAAATGTGGGCAGACTAAAAAATAAGGATGTTCGAAAAGCTACGGAGGTCTTTGGATCTAGCACCGGAATCACTGCATTGTGAACTAAACAAAGGCACACTAGAGTACACAACAGCTAAATGTCTTATATGTGAGTTTTTGTATTGCACGTTTTCAATCTTTTGTGGGCCATCGAACCTTGGATTAATTCTTTATTAATTAATTTTTTTGGTTGCCAATAGGCCTTGGAGTCATTTGTATTTTTTTTATGGTTGGGTATCAAGTCTTTTTGTTGATTGGTTCTTACTCTGAAGATGAGGACGGTCATCATCATGGATGCGGTAAGTGTAAATGTTTAATTACTGGCTGCCATTGAGTGTCAATTTGGCTATCTAGGCTCCTATTCGGAGGGCCTACATAGCCACAATGACAATCAATGGGTTACCGGTTACAGTTTTTTTTAATTACGATTATATATTGAATTATTAATGTTCATCAATGTATTTTGTGTGTTTGATTAATGTTGTTGTACTTCTAAAGACCTACAGGTTTATTTGCCATTATTCTATAAGGGGGTAGGGGTGATGTTGTTTGCCAGGGGGTGGAGCGTTGGGGGTAGTTGCCCCAGGCAGGGTGGATAGGACCTGTTGGAGGGGGGTGGTAGTAGAGGGTAACCCCTGGTCTGCCTTAGCGGTTAGTCATTATAGCCCTTAGTGATAAGTCAGTGATGAAATAGTTAAATGTGTTATATGTAATATTTTATCGCCTATTCCATGTTGGTTTAGCTTATATTGCCTACAGTAGCAGCAGCTTTTATTTGAACACTTCTCGCACGGCAGCATGCGTGCGGGAAGCGTGGAGACGCGGCTTGTTGCGGCGCACTGTGACATCACAGTCACATGCGCGCCCGGCTTCCCCGGGCTTCCCCGACACCCCTGGAGTTTAAAGTGAGGTAAGCGGGGGTGCGGGGAAGCAGAGGGGCAGAGCAAGAGCCGGGTTCGGGATCGGGAAGGGGGGCTAAAATGCGCCCGAAGTGGAGGGGGGTGCGTGTAGGAAACGCGGCGGCGCGCGGTCTTGACTGGCGGCAGCCGGAGTAGATCCCGGCATGCCGCCGGCATTTGTTCAAATAAAAGCTGCCGCTACTGTATGTATATAATCACCATTGTATAAATAGGCAAGAGAGGGCTAATGTCAGCCTGAAGTAAGCGATAAAAAATGTAGGTTTTTTTTTTTGTCATTAGCCCAGTTCCGATAAATATTGGCACTTCATGACTGGCACCAAAATAACGGCATTTGCAGTATTTAGTTATTTTAGTGCCAGCCACAATATTTCTATTGGATGCAGTAGAAAATGCTTTATTTTTAGTGGCACGCCGTTGATAACTTGAACCTTAACAATAACTCATTTTTGGGCTGTAATACGCCTGAAGAAGTTTACTTTGTTAAACGAAACGCTTCGCGACTGTTGTGGCTGGCGGTTTTACTACCCACCACCAGTACACACTCAAGTGTACCGTTCCTGCTTATTTCCGATCGTTTCTATGCTATCAAAAACGGACAGGCATCCTAAGGACACCTATTGAAGGCCCCGGTTCCTGCACATGCGTGCTACACTCCGCACCACGCTACCACACGTGGAGGACAGGAGAGTGAACAGAGACAGCCCCAGCGCGCGGGTCTGATCTCTCAGAACTGAGATTACCCTTCATACTTCCTATGTGATGCCCTACTCCTGTGATAGACACCAGAATCGGGGATTATTAAAGACATTTTATATGTAAGTTACTAATTTTATTATTTGTTGCTAATACAATATCTATCTCTCATCTTGGTGCGCTTTTGTGTTTTTTTCTTGTTTTGCTGATATTGGTATCACCATCGGGGTTCCGGTGGAGACCACATTTGGAGGTGGGGGAGACACCTCATAAACACAGAAGCAGCAAGAGAACTGAGAGGGACCAACACTCCAAGTTTAAAGAGCCAGAGCGCGGACTGAACTTTTCAAATCTGTTGCCTAATACCATTTGATGACTATGAGTGTTATTCATTAAATTGTGATAGTGGAGATCCGGCACCACAAGTCTATGGGAATTGGTGTGGTAGTGCCTGATCAGAACAATCACACTTTAATGGATAACCCCTAACTATAAAGACAAAAGTTGTACAATTCCAGAACTAAAAATGGTGGATTTTTTTCATTTCACACATCTTGTGCAATTATATATATATAAATGTAAATACAAAGGTATGCTCATCTGCATGTCTTAGGCAGGTCTGCAACCCCGCCTTTCCCCATTATCACCCAGCACACAGCACTTCCACTGCAGCAAGGGATTCTGGGAAATGACGTGCAAATGAGCACACAGTGCCACTTTTTGCTTCAAAAACCATTTTTAACATGGTTCCCTAAAGGCTTAAGCTTGCTGCATGGTCACAGCTTTGAGCACAGCCAGAGTTAAGGTGCATACCCAGAAAACCACCCACAGACAGCTGTTTTGACCTTAATGGGTCTCATCAGTGTGGGGTTGATTAACTGGGTATGCAAAGAAGCTAAAGGATGGGCAACCATAATACTGAGTTAAGTTATGGTGAGTAAAAAAAGTGACAAAAACCCTCCACAGCAAAGCAAATATGCAAATGTAAATACAACTGTATGCTCATCTACATGATTTAGGCAGGTCTGCAACCCCGCCTTTCCCCATTATCACCCAGCACACACCACTTCCACTGCAGCACATGTAGAGGTATCAGTACCGTGTTAGCCGAGCTTCAATAATCAAAAAATAAATAGATGATACCGTTCTGTGGCTAACGAAATGCTTTTATTTGTGCGAGCTTTCGAGATACACTGATCTCTTCTTCCGGCGATGTTACAATGAATGAAGCAAGCAAAAGCTATACTATAAACAGTGTCTATTGGAATGTAATCTGTGCTGGTCCTTCCCCCGGTGTGGATGTGTTTTATGGCTGGAGGTGTCAAAAGGTTCCTGAAAGCAAGTGATGAAAGAGTGTGTATGTGTATCAGTGTGAATAAAAATGAATGAAGAGCCCACAGTATATACAGTGCTTTACAAAAGGTGTGTGTGGAGTGGGAGTGGATATAAATGGTGTGGGTGGGTGTGGAAATGTGAGAGTTAGTAGCACAACTAAAAGTGTGTGTGGATACTATGTGGTCCCTATTGGTGTATAGGGATGGAAAAACAAGGAGTATAAGTATGTGTGAGAGACAGCTGTGTGTGCACTTATATTCCATGTGTAAAATCCAATAATAAAGGTTTAATTGACACGAACAAAGACAAATGCACACTCACACTTTGCCAGTATAATAAAAGCGTTGTATGGGACAGGCCCATGCGCCAAGATGTGTCAGACTGTAGCAAGTTCCTTCCGTTCCGTCTCGCTGTATGAACTGCAAGGCTTCACTGCTGCTGGTGTTACCGTCTCAGCGTCTCTCCGGCAACCCGAATGAGCAGCCTGCAGTTCCTGTTCAGCACGGCTCATCTTAGGCAGGATTCAGGGAACTTCCTTGCTGGTGTCTGGTTATTGGCGTCTGAACTGCTCCACCACCGTCTGAACTGCTCCACCACGTGACCCTACGCATTTCTTCCGACTCAGCGGATTTCATCAGGGTCACATGGTCAATGAACTACGGTGGTGGAGCAGTTCAGACGCCAATAACCAGACACCAGCAAGGAAGTTCCCTGAATACAACGCTTTTATTATACTGGCAAAGTGTGAGTGTGCATTTGTCTTTGTTCGTGTCAATTAAACCTTTATTATTGGGGCGCTTTTCCTTTTTTTCTAATATATATATATATATATATATATATATATATATATATATATATACACATACACATGTAGCCCTCTTTCCCCCTCCCCTAAGTGAGATGGGGTAGGTAGGTGTATCTTACTACTTCTCAGTGTGGTGCGGTACCTGTTTGGCAACCAGGCGAGCTGAGCTTCCGCCACGGGGAACCTGGGGTATGTACTTACACTCAGTGCAGCGCCTCCACTGATGAGGGATCCCAACGGGATGGGAGTGTGCCCTCACCAGAACCCACATACAGTAAATACACACCGTGTGAATAAACAGTATTTACTGAGCATGAACTGTAACTTCAATAACACTCTCTTTGCATAACATCAAAACAATATATGAATAACAGTGCATCACCCTGAATGCCTACCATCCTCTCACCCACATGTCCATCATCACATTCCTCTCAGTCTCTTGAGTGCCCACAACAGTAAAGAAAGTGTGAGTGTGAGGGATAGCGCTTCCCTGTGTTGGGGCCCGGTGGTGCACTTAATGTATACTACCTCCCTGACCAGTCCTGGTCAGGAAAATCCTTGGAACTCAGCAACACCGCACAGTGATCCCACGGCGTGCTACGCTGCTCTCTGCAGGAATGGATGCCCACACTGACTCCACAGGGAAAAGAATCTCCTGCCAGAATGATCCTTTATCACAGTCTCTGATACACACTGTACTGACAGTCAGGTATGTCAGGCAGCATTCCTCTTGCTCTCAAATTATGGTGAAGGAGTCCCTGTCCTAAGGCCGACCCTATACCATACAGCTTCCTCTGGTGTCACAGGGGACTAATTGGGCCCTGGGGTATCCCTCTACCCTAATCCCTGCATGCAGAAGAACTCTCATTGACACAGCCAAATAACTGCTGCAGCTGTGCTACAAAGCCACACTGTATCTTCTAGTCATAGCACACAGCATGGCAGCTGTGTCCCTGACTAGACTTGCACACACCTAAGGGCAGGGTCCCTATCTAAGGGGCCTTCCCTAAGAACTTACCCACTAACCTAGTGAGGAGTGGGACCTACCTGGGGCCTGGGGGTAACCTGGCCTAGTGTAAGAGCCTTGCTCCTTACACACTTCCTCCCCCTTCCTGCTCCCAGCTCCAACTGACAAACGTGGTCCCCGCAACATTGTATCCTTCCTCCACAGGAGAAGCTGCAAAACCCTATTTGCTGGCTGGCTGCACGTGATGTGGGTGAAAGGGCAATCCCCAGAGGCTGCTCGGAATTGTAGTCCACTCAGGACCTCTTTAGCATTGGGACCGCGTACGCTCTGTACTGCGCACGCTCTGTACTGCGCACGCGCGATCCTGTAATGGCTACCGCGGTGGTTCTACACATGTGCAACCTCACGCCAACCTTAACATTGCCGCCGGCACTCCTGGCACTGTACAGCACGTGCGCAGCTACACTGCGCAACCGTGAGCTCCTACAAGATGGCGGCGCCCTGTAGCTGATGTCGCCGGCAGCCCTCGGTGATGCGAACTCCCCCGCAGCTCCCCCAACATACCACGGGGGTCCCCATTCTCCTGCGGTGGTAAGGGGGGCCAGGGGGTAGCCTGCTACACACACATACACACATATATGGAAAATGCATATATGGAAAATATGGAAATTCTGTTAAACAGAATGGCATGAACTTTCCTTTTAATAGTTTGTCATTAGCTAAGATGCTAAATCACCAGATGTTATTGGGAAATGTAAAAAGAAATGCCATTATAAAACTGTTTTTTTTTTTTGCTGGTTTATGTAGGGTTAAGAGGTACAGTAGTGACTAGGGTGAAAGCAATGTTATACTTTCTGATAAAATGGTGCACATGTATTCATTGTTTGAAAGTTGTGCTTGAACAATTGAACCATACGTCATACATTTTGACTCCTATTGTAATTTAAGCATAAAGATGCACCTTTCAAATGTTGGTAGAAGAACTCACCATCTACTGAGAGGGTTTTTTTCATATGAAATATAATCTTTCAGATTTGCTTACTGAAACATAAGGCCAAAGCCACAAAGCTTTGTTAAGTCACTTAACGTGGCATTAACCTAACTTAATGACTCCAGCATATAACCTATTTTGAGATCTGGATCAGAGAAACGCCAACACATTCTTAATGTCACTTAAATGGAAGATATTTTAACTATCGTACCTGAACGTGTGTATGTCAAGGAGCCGGATCACTTTGTTCTACATTTCTGCACATATAGACCTCTTATTATCTAATAATGATTTAGAATTAGTTTGTAAACAAAGGAATAAAGCTAAGCCAACAATTTTCATGCCTAGCGAACAGTTCTATCATCAAAATACATTAGTTCAAAATTGCAAAAGTCCACCAATGCATTTGCGTGCCATGAAATGTTAAATGTACAAATAAAATTGTATCAATCTTCTATATTTAACATGTTATATATGCAATTATCCTGAGTTCACTTTTATCCTAGATTTATCACGAGTTCACAAAAAAAATGAAAGTCAAAAAACAAAATTTTGTTCAAACTTTGAAGTTTGCCAGACCATTGCAGTCTGCTGAAGCCTCTCTCTCTCTCTTATTTCAGTCTGGCACACTTCAAAGTTTAATCAACATTTTTGCATTTTTCTAGGACTTTGTGAATTACGACCAAACCTTTAAGAGTAAACATTTTGATAGAGTATTCTCAAATGTTCTAACTTTTTTGTAAAGTTTGAGGGAACTGTAGGCGAATTTAACTTCGGCAATTTCGCAAATCTCTACTGGACAGGACTGACACTTTAAGATTAAACTGAAAAATCAGGTAATTCATTTCAGTTGTTATTGCTAAATGTGAACATTAGCTTTAAACTTTCTAGTAACAACTATGACAATCTTATGATATGGGATTTAAAGCTGCCATCTGAGAGATAAAATCCTTTAATTGTTAATACAGCACTGACCGGTATGAAAAAACTTTAGCAAATGTCTCAGTGTTGTTTACAATATCATTGATCAATGCCATACACTGATATAATTGAATGAGAAACTAATGTAGAGTAACATGCTATAGCAACATATATCTACTATCTTTTCAAACTAAAAAGCATAAATCCAAGTAATCAAAACAATTAATACCACCAATACAATAGTGGATTATATGGGATTAGATAGGCACTCTTACCTATCTAAGAAGAAATGGTCAGATGATTCCAAATGGTCAGAGGAACAAAATAAAACTGCCACATTTAGGATAATGTTACCATGAAGGATATAATACATACAGAAATGCTGAAAATAATTATATATCTGAGCTGTTGCAAGAAGCCTTTTTAGCTGACTTTAGCTACCCTGCAATGGTAATACTTTAAAGATGGTGCTTTATTGAATGGGCTTTTTCGGAGCTATAATACATGTTTTGGCTAAATGACTTGTTGAAGTTATACATAAGGATACAAATGATTTAGGACAGGCAGGAACTGTTGCATTTAGTGCAGTTCATGTAAAGATTCTTTTTCCTCAACTCATACACGCATGATAAGTCAGAATGATAAGATCTAAGTTAGAAGTTAATGAGTGTGTACTACCACAACAATGAACTATAGTACATTTAATTTACTACCCCGTGACAATAAATCATGGCTTATCAAAATCACAATTCAACTAAGCTTTGGTTGCTGATAAATTTAATTGTGCATGATTCATTACAAAAAGCATGTGAAGTAAAGCCATGTTAATGTATTTTTTAGACAAATGTAGTGCATAAACAGTAAAAGCCACATAGTGACCTCGGTTTATTTTGTCAATAGTTAAACATAGCGGGGAAAGAAGATAGTGAAGTGAAGAAGGTGAGTCGATTTCCTTATTTTGATTGCTATAGTAAATATTTAATTAAAAGGCTTTTTATATCTGGGGAAACTTTGTGTGCCATCAGCATACATACATTGTGGAGATATGAACATTGTATAGGATGATATAATTTATACATGGTCCCTTATAAAGAACAGTATAATTAAGACGAGAATTTAGAGAGGAGCTCTAGCAGTGGCGAGGCAGGAAATGTGTCATGTGATGCAACCAGGAAGAAACTGGGCTCCACAAAATGGCTGTTGCTTATCAGTAAAACATTTGTCTTTCTCCTTCAAATGCTTTACTGCTTTAAAACGCCATTACATGGTGTTAGCAGTGGGATATAAACCTATACCTCCATATTCTTGAAAACCGGTAGGATTCCGGTTTCATTTATATTTTGGTTAATAATTGTTTTTCCAAATCTGTAAGAGCCTTAGATACGGAAAACTTTTTTGTTTACGTTTTCATTATTATTGCTTTACTGAAAATTGCAGATGATCCCTTCAATTCCCTGTAGGACAATCATCTAATATGTATGTTTCTACAGGCAGATACTAAAACAAACACCCTGTCCCATACTGTACAAATGCATTTATTATTTTCCCTACACATTTGTGCTAAGATTACCTCTTCAATGCCCCATAAAGCTGGTGTAGTTTGCAATATAGACTTAAACAAAAGGTGTACAATATTAACCAGAAGACTATTCTTGAATTTAATATTGCAATATGAGAAAACATAAATAGTAGAATATAACATTATTATAATATTTTATTGTGATAATTTCCAGGTAACTGACAGACATGAATCCATATTTAGTAAAGGATGATAAGCTTTAGCATGGCTTAAAGCAACAGTCCAAGCTGACAGTTATTTTTTTTTACATTGTAGTTTTTTTCATTTAATATGTGCATCAATACAATCCTCACAATGATAAGTAATTAGCTAAGTTGCCGATCGATCCTTTCTCCTGTGATCGACCAGGGAAGATTCAGCTTGGGGGTTCACTAAATGGCTGTGTGGAAGTTCTGTGGGGAAGATCATGTTAGAGGCCTGGGCTCAAAAAGGGGTGTGCCAGAGGAAGGTGATGTGACTTTGTAAATGGTTGCAATAGAAACAAAAAATGCATGTTACATTAAAATACATTTTTAAAATTATTTAGCTTTGTTTTTAAAAAAAGAGAAAATGCTACAACTATTTTCTCATAGTACAAAACTGATATATTAAAAAAAAACCACACATGTAGGATATTGCTTGGGTTGCAGCTTTAACTTCCATTCATTTGGTTTGATTTCAACTGAATGGACATTAAGATCTGTTAAAGCTTACCACCCTTTAGTGAATCTGAGTCATGGTAGTAGTGCAATATGCGTGTGCAAAAATGTTGTTCCTATAGTTTCATAAAATGTGACTTTTCCAGTCTCTAATGACACACAATAACAAATCAAATATATAGCATAATAAGAAAAGATAAACGTCTTTTAAATCTTTCTAACCCCCCACCCAAAAAAAATTCCTTTCCCTCCTGCCCCCCTGAATGACTATTTAATGAGGTTATGGGATGCACTCTTGTTCTCACATTTGGTGCATGTGTTATTAGTGTTCGTATGGAGTGCATCACATTGAAATATAAATACATAAATATATTGCAAGTCTTAATAAAACCTAATTTAAAAGATATTTAATAAACATATGTACATGAATAAAAACATATATTATTTTCTTATTCTCTATCTTATCATTAATCAAATGTATAGTTCTTTAATGAGAAACATTGCTGATGATGCATCAACAGAGCAAATATTATCATACATATGAATGCCATAAGAAATGTTTGCTTATTTTTGGCATTTTTACACCAAGAAAAGGTTGATGGACAATTTTAACACATTTATGGTGCACAAAAGTGGCGTTTAATATAACATATTATTTACATATACACCACACACAAAATCCAAACTGTGCATCTAGCTCCACTCCTGCGTCATTTTTTTCTGTGTAAAGAAAGAAGTTGATGCACACAACGAATAGTACATAAAAATTGATTTTATACAGTGGCGCACTGAGACGCACAATTCTGAAGTGCGTAGAGATGTAGATGTTTGGCATGCTGCAGTGGTACATACACATCACGCCAGTATGAGAAGCAGCCATTGATTTCAAAATCACTTATAGCGACCTTTGTACCTAGCCCATTTATTCTCCGTGGTGAAAAGCAGAGTGGCTTGTCATTAAAAAGGACAGACATATCCAACTGTCTGTAAACCTTATTTGCATGGAGCATCTCATTTTTCTTAGAAGATGGAGCGTCAAGTGTCAAAACTTCCATAGTAAGACAATTTGTCACAATACATTGTTGCATGTTTTTTTCTTTCCTATAGGATATAGAGATTTGAATTCATGATCAAGTGAGTATTTATTTTCCCATAAGAAATAGCTGGTTTACAATGACAGTTTATAGTCGTTTGACCAATGTCATTGTCTTTCATCCAATGTTTTTTTAATATTCCATCATAAATCTTTGTAAAAGGGTTTTGCTCATCTCGTCATCAGCTCATCTCTTCTTGTAATATCCTGAATCTATCTCCCACTAAAGATCCACTTAATGTGTTATTTCCTCTGTCTCCCTGTTTAACCTTTTTAGATTACACTGTTTCAGTCTACACCTAGAGCATTTCTATTTGCAAGTTTACATTTTAATAATTCAACCTACACCTTACAAATCAATTTATTTAAATAGTATATTGCTTCTTTGTGCTAAATTGATAAATTACAATATTTGCATTATTCTGTGTGGTAAAAGTCTCCAAACCATCATACCTGAAGTTGCCTGCAAAGCATATCTATGGATATGCTGGATACTCAATTACTGAAGAGTTGAACAGATTCTAAAGCATGTTAGGCATATCATATTGTGATATATTTCCAATTTTGCCATACAGTCAACATATTTTAGTACCTCTGAACTCAGTTACCATTCCTATCAACCCCATTCCAAAATGCCAGACCGCGGTTAATGAAAGATTGCACATGGGCTCAGTGAATGGTAGATGTCAGCTATTGCGTGATGGGCAATCATCAATCATCCATTGTCAGTTATTTCTGTCTCAGTGAGTAAGCCTTTATTTAAAGCATAAAGTAAGAATGCTGCCAGACCACAGGAACAAGCCCTGAGCTGTTTGCAGGTGCTGCTATTCACAGCTGTCAATTAAACACTTGACATTTCCATAAAGGCCATGAGGCAAAGCATATGCAATTGATATTTTATATACAGAAAAAAATAGTCAAATTGTAGTTATCAGTAGTGCTCACCATTTTTTCAGAATAATACTTCATATCGAATTGTTTGCAGATAATAAGGATAGGCAGTGGCATTAAAAGGAAAAGGAAAGACAGAAAAGGTAGGGAAGAAAGAAAAGAGCCAAAGAAAGAAAAACACAAACAGAAAACATAGAAAGACGGAAGAAATAAAGAAAATATAAAGGAAGAAAATGTAAAGAAACGAAATAATCTTAAATCTTCACTAATAATCTTCAGATCTACCCAAGGATTAAAGGATTATTTTAAAACCACAGGAGGACTATGAAGAAACTTTTTTAGTTGTGCTTTGATATTTCTGCTCAGAGTATGATCTATAATTTACAGTAAATTGATGGGCCGGCAGTCTTTTTTCTAAGTCTTCCTATGTAACTATAAGTGGAATTCTTCAAAGTAATCGATCATTGATAATAGCTACTGTAATTCGTAAAATAAAGGCTATTGATCATTTTACTTAGTCTGTATATAATCTTCAGAGATGGTAAAAACCAGTTAAACTTGAAAAACTGAGCTAGGGTTACATCAACTGCATGGAAGTAGTACTTTCATCATCTCATTGAGCAAAATGCAAGCTTTTGTTACTGCAAACAGAAAAATACCTATTAACTTTGGTTACCATGAAAATTAAAATAAGATGCTGGTTCAACAAACACCACATATCCTTTATAGAAGAGATATATAGTTAAACAGCTTAGTTTTTCATTTGAAGAAACTTCTCAGTTGAGCGAGGATGATGAACCATGAATTAAGATCTATTGTATGAAGGCCCAGAAGATCTAGCAGCATAGTTTGCTTTAAAACAACACACTTAATAATACACAATAGTAATGAACATATTCACACATTTATCCAAAGCAAAATAAACACAAAAGGTCTACTTTATCATGCACATTTTGAAAAAATAAACATGGATGGGCATTGTAGTCTTTATACTATTAATTAAACAAGGGGAGTCTAGAAAGGAGACTAGAAAATGTGTACTGTACTCCAGCGATGCACAAACTTTTTGAGCTGCGGGCCCCTTCCTGGGAGCCGCAGCGTTCGCGCCCCCCCTCTCCCAATGTCTCCATGTCAAATGACGTCGTGAGTCATGTGATGTCACATCACGTGACCCCACTGCATCATGACGCGCGACCCAGCTGGCAGCAAGTAAGCGAGTTACAGAGGCCTCATGCCTCCACCGACATGTAATTTAAATGCCGTGGGGAAGAGTGCGGGGCCTCTGTAACCGCCCGTGCACCCCCTAGAAATTCTCCTGACCCTTGCCCCCCGGTTTGCGCACCGCTGCTGTACACAATCAACAATCCAGAGAAACAAGTTATCTTATCTGCATTTTTCTATTTGTACAGACTGTATACAGTATGACTATATGTTCATATATTCCATCTCAAACAGATTTACAGCTGTAATAAGGACCAATGACTGTACAAACATAAGCATGGTAATGGCTTGCTCAACGCTCAATTCCAGTCCTCAACCCCTCCTCCCCAAACAGGTCAGGTTTTCAGGATATCCCAGCTTCAGCACCTGTGCTTAAGCAGGGACTGATGGAGCCACCTATGCTGAAGCTGCTATATAGTGAAAACCTGAGCTGTTGGGGCGGGGGGGGGGGGAGTTGAGCACCCCTGGGTTAGGCTTGGTGCAAGAAACAGCTCTTTTTATTTGAGTTGTGAACGTTTTGCTTCTCAGTCATACTAAATTCAAGTGCATTTTTTTAGCAACTTCTCTAGATTGTCAAGCTGTAACAAGTCAATGTGTATAATATCTTAGGTACAGGATTTGGGCCAGATTGTCCCACAATTTGAAGCCAACATTGAAGTCCTATCTTTAATCATACAGAACCCCAATAAGCTCATATTGAACCCCGAAAATAACCACAATATATATATATATGCGTATAGGTGTCAAAGAGGAGTGCTACTGACCATGGCAATATATATTTAAAACCAGAGACAGAACATGAAACACAGACAGAGTTCAGTGCTACATCCATTAACAAACACACATACATACATACATATATATATATATATATATATATATAGCAACTGTAAATATTCCTGTATATTCATTTGCATGTCTTAGACAGGTCTGCAACCCTGTCTTTCACCATTATCACCCAGCAAACAGCACTTCCACTGCAGCAAGGGATTCTGGGAAATGACATGCAAATGAGCACACAATGCCACTTTTTATCTCATGCTCACATTACATGAGCAACCCTTAGCCAATGCATGCTGCTTTAAACACAGCTTTTAAGCAAAGACTTGGGAGATGCAAAGTCAGTTAACCCACTCACAGACATGTTTCAACCTTGATGGGTATCATCAGTGTGAGGTTGGCTTGCTGACATTTGCTCAAATGAGATAAGAGTAGGTAATCACCACCACTATTAAGGTTATGGTGGGTAAAAAAGTGACTAAAACCCTCCACAGTAAAGCATTTTGCATCTCCCAAGTCCTTGCTTAAAAGCTGTATTTAAAGCAGCATGCATTGGCTAAGGGTTGCTCATGTAATGTGAGCATGAGATAAAAAGTGGCACTGTGTGCTCATTTGCATGTCATTTCCCAGAATCCCTTGCTGCAGTGGAAGTGCTGTTTGCTGGGTGATAATGGTGAAAGACAGGGTTGCAGACCTGTCTAAGACATGCAAATGAATATACAGGAATATTTACAGTTGCTTTATGCTTTACTGTGGAGGGTTTTAGTCACTTTTTGTACCCACCATAACCTTAATAGTTGTGGTATATATATCTATATATCTATATCTATATATTGAATAAAATGGTCTTTTAGTTTAACCCTTTGGCCAAAGTGTTTTAAGCCCTTGAGCCCCTCCAAGTCAGACCACATCTCAAGGGTCCTAACACTAAAATAAATTCTTAATAACCTGTACATTACCAGGAAGAAGGATTTATAATAAATCTGTCTAAATTAGCTCTGTCCGTGTTTCATGTTCTGTCTCTGGTTTTAAACCTATCTTTAATCAAATGCATGGCACTACAGGCTTCCATGTATAAACATAGGTAATGCAGTTCTGCATACTAAATGCAGTTGTTAAGGCCAAACTTTTTGAAAGTGGACCTTAGCAAATAACCTTTTAGTCCCTCACTAACTGGTCATTTGAATGTATTGCAATATATCTGAATAGATTGCATCAGATGACATGGTAGGTAAGGATAGGGATAGTCTTGTGGGTACCATTTTTAAGTCATGGCTGTAGTAAAGGTAGCAGGTAATCTGCAGTGCAGAATATTATAAAAAAAATACCAGAACAACGTAGAACTTCTGCTTTTGTGTGGGTTCACATAATGTCAGTTCTTTCTTCTAAATTACAATAATTTTTGGTGCTGACATTTGATATAACTTCCCTATTTGTCCTACTAAGTCTCACAGTATATTGCTTTCTTGGAAGCTTTTTAACATTAGAGTCAGGGAACCCAGGAAGAAATACAAGTTATCCCTCCTACTAACAAAATGGATATTGTCTGCTTTAAATGTGAAGTCTCACAGAGGACAAGAGTCAACTAATAGCAGTAATGGCTTACTAGATTAAAAATACATATTTTATGCCTTTGGATAGATCAGATAAGTATAGTTATTTATATAGTATTGTGAAAATCAGAGCCCTCTCCTTTATTTTAGCTACAAAGAGTATTGAGTAAAGGGGGTGGTTATAAATCATTTGCTCTGCCCCAGTCGTAATGTTTATGGACACTCACACCATGTCTGAGGACTGATGAAGAAAGGGGACATGGCAGAGATAAGGCAGTAGAACCAAAACTTCAGACATCACCTCAATTTAACATATTAAAGAAATATGCTTAATCATCATGACTCCAGTTTCGCCATATTTAAGACTGTCTTTAATAAGTAGCACATCCCTTGACACCTGCATCAAAACTACTGCATTTGCATCAAATGTTTCCGTGTTGGAGGTAAAAAAAAACAACAAAAAAACCTCTCTATTTTTGTTTTTACTTGTTGCCAAAAGCAGACTGTTGTTTTTACAGTGTGTTAAAGGTTCCTACGGCACCAAAACAATATGCAACACAATACAAAACCTGAGATTTATGTTTGATGCCATAAAATGAAAGACCATTCCCAACAATCTTCTTACTTAAATCCTTGTTGAAGGAGGGGCTTGAGAAACACTGCTTCTCCCAGCAATTTGCCTGCAGGCCCTACAGCAGCATAGGCTTCTAATGCCTATAATTATTTTAATAAGCTAAAGCTTAAATGTTAAAAAAAAACAAAAAAAAAACATTCTTATGTTACACACGAACACCATTTAATTAATTGAAGTACTATAGAAAATATTATATATTTTAAGAGTTACTTTTATTTGTATTTATATTAAAATCAGCAGAGTGGTTTTAGTATGTGTACATACTACACAAGTGTACAAGAAACAAGGCACCTGGGATCCGGAAGTATGTAAGGACAAAACCTGGGATCTGGGAATCCACATGATCCACATCAACCTATCTGAATACATCGTTTACTTGAATACACTTACTTTTTGTTTTAGTATTTCTCAATGCTTGGTGCATGTTAGTGGAGACTTGTAGAATTTGCTCATTTGGAAATAGCAAGTAAAAATGAAGTTGGTTGTGGCAGTAAAAGTTGTACAAGTGATGGGGATTGTATTGCATTCCATCTGTAACAGCAGAGAACAAAAAAAAATAGTTGTGGAAATATTTCCTCAAATTCAGCATTCTTTAAAAACAATAATAATGTTATAGTATTTTATTGCCATATGATGCACTGAATACAGCGCTATAACACCGGTATAATGCTCAAAGACCTTACAATCAAAATACTGTATGGTGCAGTATTCAGAGATGAAGCTGGGCAATTCACTGTTTCCACTAGATGTCTACAGAACGTTTAATTGTTGCAGAATTGTGTCAACCATTTGCAGAAAAAAAACTTACCTGGCTACATAAACTACCAAAGTCTTTCACAATGTATGAACTATGTTCAGTTTTCTAATTTTGAGTATTTGTTTGCATTTGAAAAAAAAAATCACTATTTGCTGTGTTATGCTGAGTTTTTTCTCTCTACAGATCAAGAAAAATCACGCAATATTGCACATGTTGTTTTATATATAATTCTGATTATTTTCTTTCTGCACCTAATGAAAAATTCTGCAAGAAATACATTGTTATTATATAGTCCTGTCGACTCTCACTGATATTCTGTGAGTGTCGCTGGTTCTTAGCACCAGCAGCTCTTTGACCTCAATGGAGTGTAATACAGGCATACCCCGGTTTAAGGACACTCACTTTAAGTACTCTCGCGAGTAAGTACATCTCGCTCAATAGGCAAACGGCAGCTCACGCATGCGCCTGTCAGTACGTCCTGAACAGCAACACCGGCTCCCTACCTGTACCGAAGCTGTGCGCAAGCGGGGAGACTATTGAGCCTGTTACAAATGCGTTGTTTACATCAGTTATGCATGTATATGACGATTGCAGTACAGTACAAGCATCGATAAGTGGGGAAAAGGTAGTTCTTCACTTTAAGTACATTTTCGCTTTACATACATGCTCCGGTCCCATTGCGTACGTTAATGCGGGGTATGCCTGTAGAATGCAGTACTTCTTCAGCCCAAATTTCTGTTTAGTCACACACCACCAATCTCATACAACATAGAAGCATAGGGCAACACAAACAATATGGGAGTTGTTTAGGTTGTGAATAATTTAACAGCCGCAATTCAGTTGTTGTACCAATGAGACATGTTATGCTGCATACAATTACTTACTTCTGCTGAAGGTAAAAAGTGAAAATGTGGTCACTGATGCCATTTTTAAGTTTACCTTAGTGAGGACATGAGCTCTGAAAGGTCGAGGTCTCTAGCAGTGATTTACATTTCTGCAGACGGGGTGGATGCATAATGGTATATGGCCAGGCAGAAATTGAAAAGTTGAGAGCAATATAGATATTCCATTGCTTGTTTTCATGCTTAACATAAACATAAAAAATGATTGGAGGTTATTGGTTGATGTATTATTATTTTTAGATCTGAGATAGGATATACTATACTGTATATATTACATTGGGGTTTGCTATCAAGAAAACATTTGAAGGTTAGAAAGGGCTGTTTACTGTTGTGCCATCCGGTTTAAACAATGGTTGGGGCTCTGTTCATTTAAAGTTGTCTACATTTGGCATAGGTTGAACTTGATGGACGTACATCTTTTTTCAACCTCATCTACTATGTAATTATGTAAAAAAATAAATAAGGCCAAGTTGGGTCACAGAAGGTAGTCTGTTTTAGGGTAATTTGATTGTGGAACAGGCAGCTGAGGTGTGAAGGTCAAAGACTGATTTGTTGAGTAATGTGAGAGATTTTACAGATTTCAAGAATCCTTGAGGTAAAATGAACTATTAAGTCTTTAGGGAACAATGGCATTTGATCCATGGAGGCTGTGCATGCATATATGAAAAATGTAGCTTTGACCCAAAAGTTCGCTTAATGCTAAAAAGCCAATGGGTATTGCAGGTTCGATTGAATTTTGATTAAGTACTCTTTTGAAGTTTGAACGAAAAAAATTCTTAAAAGTCGCGGGGCCTCTATCCTGCCACTTTAACACTTTGAGTGCCAGTGGGGAAGTGGGGACAGAGTGCCATAACTCCTCCTACACTGATGATAACTTGACTGCTTCATCATTGATAATGGAACGGAAGGAGAGTAGACTCCTCCTTCCGTTTGTCATCATTACTGATCACGTTGGATGCGATCTCCCTGAAGAGAATGAGCTTTTTTTTTTTTACATAACTACATCATGGGGCACCCTGGGTGAAGTAGCGACATCATGAGGCACCCTGGGTGTAGTAGCTACTTCATGGGGCATCCTCGGTGTAGTAGCTATGTCATGGGGTACCCTGTATGTAGTAGCTACTTCATGGGGCATCCTGGGTGTAGTAGATACATCATGGGGCACCCTGTGTGTAGTAGCTTCATCTTGGGGCACCCTGTATGTAGTAACTATGACATGTGGCACTGAAAGAGTTAAAAAAAAAATAAAAAAGGCAAAGAAGGGTGTGTAGCCATGTTGGTCTTTTCTTCCATGAAGTAAAATAACAAAGGAGGGAGGAGGTGGTATGATACCTTTTTTTGGACCAATAAGTAGTTAATATGTTACAAGCTTTCGAACATCTCAGGGTTCTTCATCAGGTTTGGCAGAAATACAGAAACAGAGAATACTATATACAGTAAGAGAGATATCTGGTTGTAATGGATGTTGAGGTAGTGGGATATTAAGATTGTCAGGATCCATGATCCGCGACGCGCTGAGCACACCCGGTGCTAACCCCAACCCGTGATCGGTTCCCCCACTCCTCCCGTCAACCGTGACACTCCTCTTCCTCCTACTGTGACTAGCCACCATGCTATGGACCTGCGAGCATCCTGCGCGGAGGTAAATACGCTTCCCTCTGGTCCCGCCTCCAGATTTCGCCCATGCAGTGATGTCTTTGGGCACACGCGGTGCGCAGTCAACGTGCGCACGTGTCGTGTCATGAGGGATTCTTCCCACACCTGTCTCCTGCACCCAAACTACCAATCATGGTCAGCCTTACTAACGCACACCCTCCTGTCTGCAACCTCATTGGTACCTCTCTCCTATATATGCTCAGCCGGCCCACTGGCAAATTTGTGAGCATTAACCTTCCTATATGCGAAGTGTTCACTGCTACTCTTGCCTCCACAGTCTTGTCTTGTCTTGTACAGTTCCTAGCTTCTCTGTTCTTGAACCCAGCCACCAACGACGATCCGCACCTCTCCAATGCAGACCACGGCTAAGTACCTTCAATGATCTGCACCTCTCCAACCCCGACCTTGGCAAGCACCTCTGACTATCCATAACTCTCCAACCCAGACCCAGCTACTTCGGCAAATCTACACTCCAAATGCACCCACGTGGCTATGGGTTGGTGTTTATCCATACCTCAGCCTCTTGGTCATGCCTTTGTGGTGAGCACTCCGTTACAAAGATACGGTCAATGACGCCACAAAATAAGGATGCCTATACATTAACAAAACTGTCCTAGCCACCACAAAACACCAAAAATAAGCTATTGACAACCCAGTTGGATAGGGGGACGTCTAAACTATACGTGGCCAGGTCCCCCTTTCCCTTCTTACCTCTGATGCAGGATCGAAGAAGGTGGAGGATAAGGCTGCGTGTTGTCAGGGAGAATGCTCCGATGTTACAGAGCTCCTCGGTGGACGCCTAGGCAGGGTGCCACCATTGCTGATTTCCACGCATGCACAGTAGCAACTCGTGCATACGCAGAAGTGTCCCGAGTTGCAGCTGCCATTTAAGAGCGGTGCGTATACGCAGGGCAAGTGTAGTAGTGGCGACCATCTTTTACATGCTCCACAGGAGAACTACACAACCCAGGATCCCCTGGGGTGGCCCGATCATGTGGCGCAGCACATCCAATAGGGCTGGAGGCTTTACGATGAGGAGAGAGTGGCGTTTGGCATGAAGGAGCTTGCACTGGTAGTTGGAGCCAGGAGGCAGAAGGGGAAGGTAGTGTCTGTTGTCAGTGGTTCCCAGACTAGGCCTAGATTAGCCCTCAGGCCCCAGTTAGGTTCCCTACCATGTACAGATTGTGGCTGCTACAGGGAAAGGACCCAGATAGGTACATTGCCCCAGTAGCTTTGATAGTGTTAGGCATCAGCGACAGGACGCTGCGCGGTGAATTGTGGCCTGTGTTCTGGGACCAGACCACCCATGATAAGAGACTCTTAAAGGTGAGTCCCTCCAGCAGGAGTTCACTCCATGCAGAGGTGGACCCCTTCGTGGACCGACGATTGGACGGATCACTTGTGTTATTCGGTGTACCCGGGTAACGGAGTTCCCAGGGAGGTAAAAGTGCACCAAGAGCCCACAGAGTTAGTGCTACTCCCTACATTTTTGGGTGGGCCCTGACATTGGGGAAGGACATGAGGGATATTGGTGCCTAGCACCCGATGTACTTTGCGGACACTCACCCGGTGTACTGTATGGCGTGTGATATCTACTGTGTGGTACAGGTTGCCATATTACATATTCAGTAATACACGTTATTATATACCTGTATGATACGCAAAAAAATTAGAAATAAGGGGAGCACAAAAAATGCAAATATACATAAATAAATAAGAGGAATTAATTTATTTCACATGACTATAAACATGTCATATTTCCAACTGAATTTTGAGGGATTAGCAGACTGAGACCTCTGGGCCTCACTTTACAATGGTTTCACTATTCAACGTCCATTGGATAACCGAGGACTGCCTGTGATTGGCCACGTGTAACCACGTGATTGGTCATGGCATTTTACTGTCTTCTATGTGGGTCAGTAAAAGTACAGTATTCCCTGCAGAGCGGGAAGTCCTGATAGGTTCTCAAGTAATGACACATAATAGTATATTGTCAAATACTTTTCTATCAAAATATATATTTTTTTGTTGGAAATTCTTGCATCAAATTCTAAAGATTTAATTTAACATGCCATATTTTACTGAATAAATTGCATTCCAGTTTGTGCAATGTATTACATCATTATTTTTAGGTTCTTTTTATTGAGGTTTTGATTATACATGCATTACATAATAACCACTACATGCAACTAAACGTAAAATTCACCTGTCGGAAATGTCTATCTTACTCATTTGATTTTAAATCATTGTGTGGCTGCTGAGTACAATCAAATCTGTACTATGACACAATAGCTTCAATGAATCAAAATCTCCTTTTAATAGAATTTAACATGAAAAAAGAAAAAAAAGATTTGAAATAAAATATTTTAAATATTGTCTTGATACGGTACATGCGGTAACTAGTTCTGGGAATGTATACACTTTAATGTTGTTTGGCAAAGCAATAAAGAAACTATTTGAAAGATGAAGAGTAGTATATCATAAAGGGCAAGCATGGCTGAAATACTATCTGGAGAGCAATTAAAGTTTAAAGTTAGCCCCAAAGTGTAGTCTACTTAAATGAGGTGAACAAATGTTGCAATATATCTACAAGGACAACCTAACCCTAATCAACCTTGTAATGATCTCTAGTGTCAGTTGTTCAGAGTCAGATTACACACACATCCTGCGGCCTGTCTAAGTTAATGTCTTCTAGCAGTATGGAAAAAAAAACAGTCTTCATTGTTAAAAATGTAAAAAATGACTAAAGAGTCAATTTATTCAAAGAAGAAATATAAAGTAAAGGGGTTTTTTTTAATTTTATTTTCTTATTCAAATAAACTTATTTGAATCAGCTGTATTTCTGGTATGGTATTCCTCCCAACATTGAGCTGATTTCTTTTTATGGTCATCACTCATTTAGAACGTGACAATATACAGCATACTTATACAAATTGTAAGGAGATTCCTGCCCTAGGGAGCTTACAATCTATAAAGAAGACAATGATAATTCACAGACATAATAGTAGTTTTAGTGCATTGTAAATGGATAGCTAGTGGCATTTTTGAAGGATTGTGCTGCTCTCTTGTCCTTGTTCCAAGTGGAAATGGCTTTCCTAATCGCTTATGGGATACTTCTAGCATTGTGTTACTTTTCTTCCCAAGCATCCCACTGTTTAGGACAAGTATTAATTGACCTAGGCACAGTTTTTGGGCATCTTCATATTTATTTTAAATCTTAGCAATTAATTCAGTGTTCCATCCTTTATTATGCCTAGAGGATTACAGTGCAATAGTCATGTTTTCATAGGTTTCCCCTAGAAAGCCTTTTTCTGTTCTGTATGCTGTAACTTGTGGGGCTTTCATATATACAACCCACAATAAATTATCCAAAAATAGATGCCAAAGCTATCTAATTAATAGATTACTGTATAATACCAAACCCTGCTCTGCTTCCTGCCTACACACACACACACACACACACACACAATAATTGAAAGCATAAAGTCTACATTTGTCTTGTATGGGAGTAACCATTTCAGTCTAGTCTTTCCATCTACCATGCTTCAGCAAGCCAATTAATGGAATTTGTTCCCTGCCTATAATTATTTGGAACAGCATGGTTCTTGGTTGAGTATAAACTACTATTACTGGTCTTGCAAGAACCACAACTTCAGAGAACTCTAGCCAAGATCTACTAAAACATTGAAGAAGAAGAAAAAATAAAGGTAATGCTGCCACCATATTAATAGTAATTTCGGGGATTTTAAAGCATATACTATGCAGTCAGTTACTTTGGCTTATGAACACACTTCTTAAAGTAGGCTAACCCTTTCTGACACACAATACCCAGTACAAACTATTTAAGTATGTATTGTAATATAAACTCACTAGGGCTAGGGTAGAGCTCATCTGCCAACACAGAGACGTAAACAGCAAGAGGACACCTACAAAACAGAGCAAACAAATATGAAGACCTTGTAATAGTGTGTAATATCACTAGCAAGCATTTGCACTAAAACCAAATCAATTCTACCTGTGTGACAATGCCAACTAACCTGATAATGGCAGTTTTTGTACTACCCTCTGTGAGTGTACAAGACATACTGTAGTGCTGTTGACCATGAAAGTAAAAACAGTGTATTCCACCACATCCTATGCAACTAAATAGTAAATAATACTAAATCGTATCATAGAAATATGAATGGACATTTAAACTTTTTCAGACAAGGAAATTGCCGTGTGAAAAGGTTAACTACAAACTTCATGAACACAGTATTAAAACCAGCATAAAACATATGCAATGCTAATTAAAATAGGAATTCACCCTAACTAACCTGCAATTGTTTTTACAGGATTGGAACAGTGGGATCCTCCATAGCTGAACCGCATTATTTTCAGCTTTAGGGACCCACAGGTTCCTGAGATACTTACTGCTGACGTTGCCAGTACTAGTATAAGGGATCTGTCTGGATACCTAAGATGGCTGCAGAAAGGAAGTGACTTCTCCCTGAAGCTACCGTGGCCATCTTGCTTCCTGGCAATTCCTGCTCCTCACTTCCTGACAGGAAGTCAGCGCTCTGTGGCCTTCATTGCCAGCAGCTGCTTCTGGCCTTTTAAATAGTAGGCAGTTGCTCCCTGTGAGTGCTCTTGCAAAGTACTCAGTACCTTGTTCTGTTTGAGCGTTGGCTTTGTCTCTGTGATTACCTGCTTGTGCTTGATCTCTGTCTGGATCTGCCCACCCCTGCCTAAATCGACCCCGGAATTGGACTTGCCTACCCCTGCATTCCAGGTCAAGGTCGGTGTATTACTACCTACCTCTGCCCTGCGAGTTCGTATCCTGTTTTGCAGTCAGCAATGTTACAACTAGTTACTAGTTTTTAAAGGGGATTTAAATGGCCATCAAATAGGAAGCCACAACTCATGATGCAGTTTCCTATTGGCAGCCATTTTGTTTCCCCTGAGTGAGATCTAAATTCACCAGTAAATATTTCGGGGTCCCCGGAGTTGAAAACAATAGTGACATTTGGTTCAGGGGCACCTCTGGTTCTCACATTGTACAAATGGGGGCTAAAAAACATGAGTAGGATCAACTACTCAACCCGTACATACAGGTAAAACCAAGTAAGAAAACAGGACAGTTGGTGGCAAACAGAGTTCACTCCAGCTCACATACTTCATAAGACAGAACATCAGATTAAATTAAATCAATTTGTTTAACCAAAATCATCAAGATTCCGGTTAAGAGGAGAGGAATGGAACAGAGTTCACTTTAGGATTCTTCTTCTTCCAGTATTCTTCAGATTCCCATGGAACAAAGAAAAGAGAAATCAGCATTTAAGGGGTTCTTCATGAAAATAAAAATAGGAAAGCATGGAACGCCACTTGTCTTGATGATAAAAGCAAAAGATGTATTAAGGAGGAGGATCTAAGATTTGGTTGACACTAGACCCTTTATCAAGATTATACATACACCAAAAACAGAACCCTATATACATACCGAAATGACATCAATTAAAAATATTTGTGCCAAAATGAGATGTCAAGTTGCCAAGCAACAAACGCTAGCCTTCTCCTGGAACTGGTAATTGGCTGCACCTGACCTAGCAGCCATTTTCTCCTATGCCTTTTCTGAGTAAGGTATTCAAACACTTTGCTCCCGGACCCCTTCTGTTTTGTTCCAGATTCTAATCCCCATTTCCAGTCCTGTTCCTCTTGCCTTGACCTTTTGAACCATGACCCCGACTTCGCTGCTGTCTCTTGCCCTAACCTTTGGAACCGTGACCCTGACTTCGCTTCTGCACCCTGCCCAAAATCCCGGAACTGGATCTAACTATTCTTGCCTCTCCAGGAACCAGGTCCCAGGTCAAGAGTTGGTTACTATTCTGCCTATCTCTGCCCTGCAGTTCCATCTCCTGGACTGCAGTTAGCAACCTACACAAACATAACACATTGTTCAGGACACCACAATGGACTATGCAGAGGTAGAGAAGGCCATAACCCTTCAGGGTCAGTTCCTTTTGGACTCAGATAATCACCTAGCAACATTGGAATGGAAACTGGACATCACCGCTACACTGCAGCCCATCAAGTCCTGCTTCTAACCCCCTTGGGAATAACCCCTTTCGTTTTTTGGGGTCCCCAATCTAAAGTTCCTCTGTCAATGGTTCTCCTGCAGTGTTTTATGTCCCTATTGCTAATTCTAAAATTCCTATTTCAAAGTCAAGTTCCGCTTTCACTTTTTTCTGTAGTACCTGATATAACCCTGGTTGATTTAAAGGCTCCCGCTTTAAAGACAAACTTGCCTTTCCCTGATTCCTCTGCAGTGCTTGGTATAATGACTGCTGATTTTCAGTATTTCACTTCAGAGACAAACTTACCTTTCACTGACTGTCCTGCAGTGCCTGGTATTACACTGCTGATTTTCAGTTTCCCACTTGAAAGACAAGTCTACTTCTCACTGACTCTTGTGAAGAATCTGAGGTACCCATTGCTAATTCTATGTCTCAAAGACAAGTTTTCCGCTCAATGATACCCTTGCAGTGCCTGAAGTACCCCTTGCTGATTTTAACCCTCCCATTTCCAAGACAAATGTGCCACTCACTGATTCCCTTGCAGAGACTGAAGAATCTATTGCTGTTTTCCATCCATATATATTAATTCACCTCGACACCCAACTGCCCAAGGATATTGGCCACCTACTGACAGTCAATCCAATGGCAGAGAAGTATCTTGTCGCTTCGACTGTCACAAATAAATGTCACAGGTAGCTGGACTCGACCTAAACAAGAGGGTTGTATTTGACCCTTCCATTGAGCCCCCTTCGTCACTGTCGATGCTGTCCTTTGACCAGATTCAACCCGTGACAGAGCATTCTCATGAACTTCTGCATGCTGATTAGAATAATACAATAACTCCACTAAAGCTATTGCCTTATGATTCTGACCAAACGTCTGTGTTTCTTAGAACAGTCTGTAATTGCTACGGAGAAATTCCCATCCGTCTATCGTCCTTCTGATGGCTTACACAGCTTGTGCCCAAGTCCCCAACTTTACTGCCACTCTGCATGTCTAAGTATTTAGACTCTCATCATGAACTGGTATCTATGTATATGCAATCGGCTGAGCAGCAAATCTTTGCCTCTGAATTACCTTTTCTGATTGATCAGCTTTATCTGTCTGACTTAGCTGCTGAATCAAACTACTTGTGAAATACTAAACTCGTCCTGTTTTTGCTTTCATTGTATGAACAGTCAAAAGTGACAGTCACAAAAAAATGGTTTGGCTTCATCTTCCACCTGCATGAGACAGTCTCGCTTCAAGTCTGCTACCCACATGAGGCATTTATGCTCTGATTCCAAGATCGTCTATCAGGCCAGGTTCTAAACGCCTGAACGTTTTTTTTTTTTTTCCTTCTCTCTCTCTCTCTCTCTCCTCTCTCTCTCTCTCTCTCTCTCTCTCTCTCTCTCTCTCTCTCTCTCTCTCTCTCTCTCTCTCTCTCTCGCTCTCTCTCTCTCTCGCTCTCTCTCTCTCTCGCTCTCTCTCTCTCTCTCTCTTTTTTTCTCTCTTTCTCTCTTTTTTTTTCTCTCTTTCTCTCTTTTTTTCTCTCTCTCTCTCTTTTTTTTTCTCTTTCCTTTTGCCATTTTGAGATTTATCCATGGAAGTCAGGGCTCAAAGGAACTGAATTAGCAAAAATTGACATGTAGTGTATCTCTAGGCAGTGAGTGGATCAACTATAGAGAGAGACCTCGCTCAGACCCCTAGTTGGTAGAGGCGTGCTGCCTGGGGATAGGCTAGATAGACAAGAAATGTGTACCGAGAGTGGTACACCAAAAAGGATCCCCTTTAAATAGGCGCACTGCAGACCTGAATATAAAGACGGTCAGGGGTTGGATGTGTTGTATAAAAATAAACTTTATTAAATATCCATGTGATGGTATATATAAAACTGTATATAGTGCTGTGCTATACACTGAATAATAGTAGACTACTGTTGGTCTATCCAAACTGCGTCTGACGTCTCAATGTGCTCCCACTAATTCTGTCTCCCTTTCTAGTTTCAATGGATGCTTTTGTTATCAGAAGTCTAGATGGGTATGTTAACCCTGTGACATATTCGTAGGTTTAGACTATACCGCGCCTATTTAAAGGGGATCCTTTTTGGTGTACCACTCTCGGTACACATTTCTTGTCTAGTGAGTGGATCATATTGAGCTGGTAAAGAGATGTTGTGATATCTTTAAGGTATCCCTGTAATTGCCTAACATTAATAAGTTAATCAATTCTCTGTTTACATTTGATAGAAGTGTTGTGCAGAAGTTTTTTTCTGACATAGCATCAGACAGCTGACATGAAAGTTTTATTCTATAGTCGCTATAATTGAGAATAACCAGCCTAGTTCCCCTTGTCTGCTGCCCTAACGACAATATCAGTGTTTTGCATCAAATTGTATTGGAATATATATCAGATAGAGATCTAGTTGATGTCTGTATGTCACCATTAATCAGTCTCATAAAGGTACAATAAAAGAATTATAAGGCCAAAGGACCTTGGAGCCTTAAAAAATACTACTTGGCACTGTCAATCTTAGAGTATTGTTGCATTTATATAAATCTACTTGTAATGAAAATATATCAAATGTGATGATCGGTATAAACGACAATCCCTTCTCTAGAAGGGTAACCTCTGCTTCTGTCAATATAAAGTGTCAGACAAGTTGAAAATTAATGTTTTTTTGTGATATTGAAGCCGTCCCTCTGCAGCACATCCTGCCTAATCTATGTGGCGTTTTGAGGGCCTTACCGGTCTTGCACGCAAATTGTGGTAGCCATGTATCCTCTTGACTACTAATCTGCCCTACCTAACATATAAGCCTTGGTACCAGTGCAGGCAGTGTTAGCGTTAAATATACGCCCTGCGGCAGTAAGTAGCTTCCTTGAGTGACAGGAAGGTGGCCTGAGGCCTAGATGCCGCTCACCCTGGGCTGAGATCTGAAGCCCCATCCCTGGTAACAGTGGTTAGCGTCAGTTGGGAATTGACAATTGGGAGTTGTCAGTTAGTCAGTTCTACCCTCTCCCCTCAAAGGAATGGGTCATTGTTCTATCCGCTCCCGTGGGGAGTGGAAGCTGTTACCCCTTACTCCACCAGGGAGTAGGGGAGCAAAGAATAGACCTTTGGGGCCTCAAGCCCCGGGGGTTGATTCCAGGGACCAGGGGAAATCCATTGTTGATTGTGTACGGCTGTACTCAATAATGATCAGTTGCTGTTTTTATACTCCTGCCTGTGACTGCAGTTTATCAGGGGGATGCAAGATGGTTTTCCTGCAGGAACTGCACCCAGCTCTCCTGGGGCCTGCTGGAAATGGAAGCGCTGCACCCAGAAAGAGCTGAGAATATCCTGAAAGCCTGTCCTGTCTTTCCCACTACCATCGGCGGACACTCAGCAATCCTGTAAGCCTCACAGGTACAGCACAGCGAGAGTACAGGTAACAGTGAAATCTCCCTTGGGGTGGGGGAACACCTGTTACATGTGCATGCTTGTGTAACCCTACTCTGGAACACATATGTATTTAGGAGTTAAAGGGCATTAAATAGTTAACTACAGTCAAGCCCCTCCTATAGTATGTTGCGAAGTAACTGGGCATGGGGCTGGTTACACCCTTTTTCTTTAAGGTGCTGAGTTGGTCACCTAGTCGAGGGTGACTCAGCAGACTAAGCTCCACCCCTTTTCTGCCTGGAGACAGGGAAGCAGGTGAGAGGCTATAAATAAGAGGGGGAAAGTGCTAGGCCCTCATCTCTGGAGAAGAAGGGGTCTCACCTCTATATATAACGTTAATAAGTAGCACAGGGTAGGCATCCCTTTCTTTGTTTTATACATAGGGAAGTGCCCTGGAAGTTAGGCTCCGCTAGTATGAAGAAGAAATAGAGGTTCAGGCTTCCAGATGGGAAGCCTGTGACCCCTAGGGGTTACCCAAATAGTAGCCCTGGGACTAGCCTGGAGAAGTATTGACTTGGAGCCCCTTTGACTCATTCCCTTGGTGAGCACCATGAAGGAATATTGAGTGGGCAAACTTAAGAGAATCCACCCCTGCCATCCCAGCGCTGAAGCATTGGCAATGGGATGACCAGTGCAGAAAACAGAAATCAAGTGCTCTCTAGTAAAGAGAGGAAAGGTAGCCCAAGCAAGGACCCACAATGTAATATAAGAGTCCCATATGAGGAATAATCAGTTATGTATAGCCAAGCAGCAAACCGCATTTTCAAACGATGTGCCTCTCCAGGAATACAGTAATGCATCTGGGGAAGAAGCTGTATTACTATGAAATGTAAATAAAAAACACTCTATTCATAACTACAAATTTTGTGGCACCCATCCTTTCTACAACATCACCCAACCGCACAGATCCAGCCCCCTGATAAGCCAATAGTAGAGACTATCGAATGTGAACTTCCTAGGTGCCGGGCATGGGGGATTACACTTCCTTCTAATAAAGCCAGTCCCTGGCATTCTGAATGGGGTCTACTCTCAGGCTAATCGATCTCGCTGACTATGGATGGTCTGGTTCTTGTAATATCAGTCACGGTTTGGTGCCTATAAAGATGGTTGGACATCAGCTTTATATTGAATTTTTATCAGGGTGGCGTCAGCCATTAAGATAAGGAGGATGGCTTTCATCCCATCTGGGGAAAGTAATACATTTATTTATGGTCAACATTGATTGCCAATTTGGTTATCTGGACACCCATTGAGGGCCGAGATAGACACAGTGACAATTAATGGATTAAAATGATTGTTTATCGACAATGTGATTGTGTTTTTTCTTTATGTCTTTATTTTTAATGTATTTGATGTAATACAATTTAATAGAAAAAAGCCCTATTAGCCACATTTATCTAGTGGGGGGATTGTATGTCATAGTGGTTGTTCAGCTATGACATTCAATGGATAGTTGGAGTATTTGTATTATCTCCTTGGTTACCTTAGTGGCCATGAAGGCATGCCCTGATGGTCATTATGGCTTCCAAGGGGTTATAAACATGTCTATTGGAATGGCAGGTAATCATTGTACACTGTATATACCTGGCACCTTCCTTGGCATATGACTAATGCGAGCCAGCATTACAGCCAGTTGGCATCGGGGACTTTCTTATCCTGGTGTTAGCTGGCTAACGCCACGTTATCCATATGCAAATTAGCGGCCCAACAGCTGTTGTTTTTGCATACTGTATATTTTGCTTTGAGGATATCCATTAAACTCAGGGAAGCTAACAAATGTTAGCTATTTATGTAAAGTCACTTCAGTAGCCCAGATTTCTTCTGAAGATCTAACCTTATGACCTTTTCTGAAAGGTCAAATCTAAAATCTATATCTGCATTATATTCTTGTATCTCAACTGCAAGAAACCTGTGAGTTCCAGGGAATAGAAGAAAAATGGGTGTTTAGAAAAACTTAACTAAAAATGCTTTATGCCTGATTCAATATTGTCCAAAGACTGCCATTGGCTTGAATAGCAGTTTTTATCCACCTCAGACAATATTGAATGATGCCCTTAGTCTTCATCAAAAGCTACTAATTGAAACCTGTACATTTTTATAACAGGAAAGGGGGTGGGGGGGTTGTGCCAGTCAGAGTTTGGGAAGGCGAATAAGCTTGTCCCAAGAAATCACATGCCACCTGAGAATAGCTACATATGAGTTTTGAAGCAGTTTGCAAGCAAATTAGGCAGTTTGCTTACAATGGTAGGCAGACGGCACAGTTTGACACCTTATACCATAGTGAATTCACTAAATGGTGTAAAAAAACAACTGAAGCATAATATTCCATACATAACAGCTGCTCTCACTGGGTGATTTGAACATCTTAAAATCTCGTAAAAATGCACTCATATATCAGTAATGCTGACAAAGGACATTGATATGTTTATTATGTGAAATTCAGGGGATTAGTCGAGTCACTGTGTAAATAACACATCCACGGGTATGATAGATAAACTGAGAGATATAGATATATATATTGATATTTTTGGATTTTCATAAAATGAACATCACAAAAATGGTATATAAGCTAACATGATGCATTCAATTATTTTATAAAAGATGTTTCATGGCTGAGTCTCTCCCAGCTCAGGATTACAATGTTCACAATTATTTTGAATCCACACTGTAAAAAATATCATCATTCACTGGGGCACATCACTATTACTGCCATGAGTAGACATGTAAAATTTTGACTTTTTTTTTTTACATTTTGCAAGCAATTTGACAAGTAAAAATCTCCACCGCCTGGAAGAAGAGTGCTCATTGATTTTTATGTCTCATAAAACAGTCATCTACACAACATGTGGAAAAGCCTATGATCACCACTGAGAAACCTGGGCAATAAGCTATTTGAACATGCAAATAAGTTAATATAAATATGCAGGCTTAATTCCCAGCAAAATTCACATTTTAGGGTAGATTCTTCTATGCCAAAATTCAACAATTTAGCTTGAAAATGTCAAACTGATTAAAAAGTGCAAATTTTTCTTCGACTTTGTAAATTTTGCTCAAATCATTTGGGTTAAAAAATTCTACCGAACACTTTAGTCTATATGGGACTTGAACAACCGGTCCATCAATCTCTGAAAGGTTGCTGGAGCCCCATGTAGACCGAAGGGTAGGACCTTATATTGGTATAGCCCGCCTGGTGTGGAAAATGTCGTTTTTTCTTTAGCAGCCTGTGTTAGAGGTACCTGCCAATACCCCTTACTCAGATCAAGGGTAGTTAAGTATCGGGCATCACCTACCCTGTCTATCAGTTCGTCCACCCGTGGCATAGGGTATGTATGAAATTTGGAGACTGCATTTAGTTTCCTAAAATTATTACAGAACCTGATCGAGCCATCCGGTTTCGGAACCAACACAATAGGGCTCGACCAGTTACTGAATGATTCCTCGATTACGTCGAGGTCCAACATTTTCTATACCTCCTCTTTAACGGCCTGAAGCCTAGCCTCAGGTAATCTATAGGGCTTAAGATGTATGACCTTCCCAGGTTCTGTATGGATGTTATGCTCAATAACCGAGGTTCTCCCAGGTACAGGGGAGAAAACTCGGGCATTGCACACAAGAAACTCCTTTACCTCCTGTTTCTGAGGGCCAGACAAGGTATCAGCAATTTTCACTTCAGGAACAGAAGGTTCCCTAGATGGTACAGTCCGAACTACAGTAACCAACGCTTCCCTCTCTTTCCAGGGATTTAAGAGATTCACATGATACAACTGTTCTGGCTTCCTCCTCCTGGGCTGTCTAATTCTATAATTGACCTCTCCTACTCTTTCTAGGACTTCATAGGGTCCCCGCCAGGTGGCCAAAAATTTACATTCTACTGTAGGTACCAGCACTAACACCTTATCTCCCGGCCCAAACACCCTAAGTCTGGCATTCCGGTTATAAGAGTTCTGTTGTGAACTCTGGGCTTGCTGCATGTGTTGTCTCACAATCGACAACACTTCTGCAATGCGATCCTGCATCTGGGAAATATGCTCGATTATGCTATGGTGGGGTGTCGACTCTGTTTCCCAGGTCTCTTTGAGCATATCAAGTATACCTCGTGGGTGTCTCCCATACAACAACTCAAAAGGGGAGTACCCTGTAGATGCCTGAGGAACTTCTCTTACGGCAAACAATAAATACGGTAAGAGAAAATCACAGTTTTTACCATCTCGGTCTATGGCCTTCCGTAACATATGTTTAAGAGTTTTGTTAAACCGCTCCACTAGGCCGTCGGTTTGCGGGTGATAGACCGAGGTGTGTAAATGTTTGATATTCAACAACCTGCATAGCTCTTTCGTAACCCGGGACATAAAAGGAGTTCCTTGATCTGTTAATATTTCCTTGGGGATCCCGACCCGAGTAAACAACAACATTAATTCTTTGGCTATGCCTTTAGCGGATGTATTCCGGAGGGGAACTGCTTCCGGATATTTTGTGGCATAATCTACGATGACTAGAATGTGTTGATGGCCCCATGCTGACTTTGGTAATGGGCCTACCAGATCCATTCCAATATGTTCAAAAGGAACTTCAATAATGGGCAAGGGTATTAACAGACTACGGAACGATTTTACTGGTGAGGTCATTTGACACTCTGGACATGTCTCACAATAATGTTCTACGTCTTTGTGTAGACCCAGCCAGTAAAATCGCGCCTTTATTCTATCAGTGGTTTTCTTTACCCCTTGGTGTCCTCCCAGGATATGGCTATGGGCCAGGTCCATTACCTGACTTCTAAAGGGCTTTGGCACCAGTAGCTGCTCTAACCTTTCAGGGTCTTCTCTTTCTACCCTATACACTAAGTCATTGTTGTAGACAAAGTAGGGTGGTGATGGCGTAACCTCAGGGTTAACTGGTACCCCATTTATGCTCACTACTATGGCTTTGGCGTTTACTAGCGTCAAATCGTCTAGTTGGGCAGAGGCAAACTTTATGGGAGCAACCTGTAAATCCTGAAAATCTAGTTCTGGGGGGTCCTCAACCTCAGGTCCTTCACCTGCCATAACCTCTAACAGAGAACCAGGGTCTACTGGATCGAGAACCTCAGACCTCAAGGGCACATCCTGAACACAATCAGATTTCCTTTCCAACAGTTTCCAAAACCACGGGAAATCCTGACCCACTAGGACCTCATACATCAGATTCGGCACTACCCAAACCTGATGATGTATTGGGCCGATGGAGTTTTCTATGTACACTCATGCAGCCGGGTAAGTGCGATCATCCCCATGGTAGAAACCCTGACTGGACTAGACGTGCAGCGACCAATGTAACTGTACTACCAGTGTCAAGTATTGCACTTACAGGTATCCCATCTATTTTGACTTCACACATTCCTCTCTAAATGACCTTTCTCTAAAACAGTCTGCTTAACAGCAGGAACCCCGCCAGAAAAATACCCCACAGAAATGTCACATTGCATTTGGTCAAGGTTCATAGGGCAAACTGCTGCCACATGTCCAAGTTCATGACATTTGTAGCACTCAGTGTACTTCCCAAAACTGGGTCGGGGTTTTTTCTCCAGTCTATTGGAAGGAGTGGGGCAAGAGTCCCTTCTATGGGCCGTGGGATTTCCACCTCCTTTATGGGAGTCTATGAGTCCCTGTGGCCCATTAGGCCGAGGAACAGTCTTACCGGAGGACCTCCTGATGTGCGGGGACCTGCGACCGGGAAACTCATCGGGACTTGTATTCCGGGCCATCTCCTCAGCAGCAAAGTGGCGTTCCACTAAAGCGATCAACTGCTCTGCGCTTTGGGAGTCATTCTGACTGACCCACTTCTGGACGGTGATAGGAAGACCCCGCAGGAACCGGTCTATGACGACCCTTTCGACAACGGCGGTGGCTGTACATTCGTCAGGCTGGAGCCATTTCCACGCAGAGTGGATGAGGTCGTAGAGTTGGGAGCATGGAGCCTTTTCTGCATCGTAACGCCAGGAGTGGAACCGCTGGGCCCGAACTGCGACAGTGACACCTAGCCGTGCCATAATCTCAGGCTTCAGGGTTTCATAGTTTTTCGCTTGCTCTGGCTCCAAGTCATAATAGGCCTTATGCGAGTCCCCCACCAGGAAAGGAGCAATTATTCCAGCCCATTGCTCAACTGGCCACCCTTCGCGTACTGCGGTGTGCTCGAAAATGGACAGTTACGCCTCAACGTCATCGTCCATCGTCATTTTCTGAATAAGGTGCAATTTTACCTGGTGAGCGACCTGTGGGGCCACGCTAGTCTGGGCTGTAATTTTCTCCCCCAAGACTTGGAGCTCCTGGTGTAGGCGAAGTTGCGCCTCGTGTTGCTCTTCTTTTAGCGTCTGATGTAGGGACAGCGCCATCTGCTGTACTAACGCCGCAGTACTTTCAGTTTGTGATTTTGTCATCTGTTGTAAGTTCTCATTATTGGATTTTGACATCTCCTGCTAACCTCGCAATAGGATAGCAGCATTTTCTGTTTGCTTGTACTGGAGCGAGGTTAGAAATGCTTCCATTTTCCACTTTCACTGCCTTGTGGACTGCCTGCAATAAACTCCACCAATTGTGATGTCCACACCACATTGCAGTCTCTTGTATCCAGATCAAAGGCAGGGAAATGTAGTGTTGATGCACAGGAGGGTTTATTTGCCAGGTACAAAGCAGGAACAGGGTTAACTTATAACATAAAACAGAAACAAAAACCTAACTCCTTTTCAGAGTTCTGACTAACACAGCTTAGTGCCTAACTAACAGTGGGGAAAACTAAGCTCTTTCCCCACTTTAGACACTGTACCTGCAGCTTCCCTTTGTAGTATCTCACAGGGCTGTCTGTGTGTGTGCCTTCAGATCGGCACAGCAGCAGCCCTGGAAGCTGTCTGTGCTGCCTTTTATCCTTGAAGCTCATTAATTAGGGCTCAGGTGAGAGTGAAGGGAGCACACCCTGGAAGGTGCTGGCTCCTATGTAACTCCCCTCAAACACCTTTTGCTTCAATATATCACAGTATTTGGAACATAACAAGGACTTCATAAAATACAAAAATGATAATCAATTGTAAATTGAATGAAACTATACCGAATATAAAATCAAAGAAAAGGAATTTGAGAAAAGCTGACAATCACTAAATGAAAATAAAACTAAATTAAATAAACGTACCTGCATGAAGGTCTAAACAGAAGGGACAAGGAGCAAGAGGCGCGTGGGCAGTGCTGCCGCGTGACAACATATGTTGTGCAGGCTGCATCATGTAAACAAATGGTTACAAACCTGTACCGTACAGGAGGGGGCTTCCATGAGCAGAAGCCAAACACATAACAGACGAGTAGTGTATGGACCAAATTACCTGTACCAGTTGAATCAGACGTTAAAATTACATGCAGAGATTATTGTATTAATTACTGTATTTAATTAGTTAAAATAATAAAAATATAGATTTTTATGTATTTATTTTATTCTTTTTGCTTTCAATAATACTGACTATATAACAGTCAACCTATGCCCAAATCCCCCCCCCCCCCCCCAACCTAACCTTGAGGGCTTATTCCTTTTTTTTTATTGTCTTTACTTTTTTTTTTCTTTTATTAAACTGACTATATATTAGTTACACAGGGGGGACAGCTAACATTGGAGGCCCCTAGACTCATGCCTAGTGTGCCTATTTGTAATCCAGCACTGCCTGACACCTCCTTGGAGAACCATATTGACATGCTATTCCTTGTATTAACCTGCCTGACACAATGGTCTGTTGCATTTAATACTAAATCGTTTTGTTTTTCCTACTGACTCTGCACTACATGGAAAGTTCTCACTCACAATTACATGCTCGTTCCCCATTTTTAAGTATTAAGCCAAGTATTGTTTCCTTTCGAGTGGGCTCACTCACTAATTTCTTGATAAATGTCCCTTGCCAGACCCTACTTATGGCTGAATCTGCAATAACACATATCAGTTCACATCTGGCAGATGGAAGTTTCCCAAAATGATTACCCCCTCCTTTAATTGCCCTCTAGTGATATCTATTATTAACACCCTATTCAATTCTTCCTGTTGTCTTATTACAGGGTCACCTCCAATATGAATGACAACCTTTTCACCAGTTTCTAGTTACCAAAAATGTCTTCTATACTGAGCCTATACTATTGTTGTCACAGGGAGTGACTATGGGCTGGAGTCCAGTATCTGGGACAAGCTAGAAGGCAGGATGCAATGGTCAGAGGATAGGTGGCAGGTAGTTATAGTCCATTGACAGGCCAAGGTCAAGGACAGAGGACTAATGTATTTAGGACCGAATAGGTTCTGGTACACAAACAGAGTGAAATATATAAAAAAAATGTGGCAGAGTTTGAATAGAGAAACCACAATAATCAGGCAACAAGAAACAGGAAAGGGAGGTCTTATAAAGACCTGGCTGCCGCTTGGGAGCAGGCGCCGGTAATGAGGCAATCAGCAGTCCAGAGAATCTGTGAGAGATAGCAAAGGCAATATAAGCAATAGTCCTGGTGGCAAACAAGCAGAACCCCTGACATTACGTGCCCTGGGAAAGGATTTTCTCAGAATGGTTTCAATGGAGAGACATAAAAAATGAGATGTATCTTTATGAAAGAGAGTTATAGCCAGAAAGAATAAGGGTGTATCCTATTAGCAATCTTGACAGGAACAATACATGTTTGGCCCAGCTTGATGATAAGGATCTTTAAGCGCAAATTCAAAGTGGAGAGCCAGACTTTGTCTGCAACCTGAAATGAAGGGATTGATGTGCCACGGACATCAGCAGTCTTCTTATACTTTTGCTGTGCCCACTAAATTCTTTTTTACAGTTTCCTGATTTTTTTTCTGAGACAGGGGCAATAGGGAAATAATTTGGGGTGAAAGCCACAGTTGGCAAAAAATAGACTATGTTGGGTCGAGCTATGTTGCACATTATTGTACATAGACTCCGCAATGAGCAAATATTTTATATAGTCGTCCTGGAGGTAGAGATGCAGTGCTATTTATGTTCTGTTGGGGGCGCAAGGAGATTGCTGAAGAGATCCCAACCGCGGCCAGTTTGTGGCTCCCCCATGCCCAAAAGCCCAATAATGCTGGCTGCCCTGAAGGTATTAATGCAGTGGGGTTCCTGTTTCTGAATGGTACTCCCGCTGTGTTAATCCTACCGGGCCGCCACCAGTCTAAGAGCTACACAGAAGAGGGACTGCTTATCTCTGCTCTAAGTGTCTCCCGGTGCAGCCCATACAGCAGATCTCACTATTTTTATTATCGTTTTTAGTATGCAGTTTTGAAGCAGAGGGTCTCCGAAGCTGGACCACATTAATTTCCGGTCTGGGGATTCCCTTCTTCCTGGTGTACAGGCCTCTGTATGAAGTGCCAGTACCTCCCTGCGTTACAGCTTACATGACAAGGACTTTAAACAGCCTCAAGATATCAACACAACATTTGGAGTATTATATCTCTGGAAGCAGGGGGTCCTCAGACATGAAATGAATGTGGTTCAGCTCCGGACCCCCTGCTTCAACCCTATGAACTAAAAATACAAATAAAGTAAAAGCATAGTTTCATTACCTTAGTGTCTAACGGCAAAGGTAATGAAGTGGTTAAACAGTCCCGCCACCCCCCTGCTCCCAGTGTCTTAACCACTTGCCCCCTCCTCTAGCCTAATTCCCAATATTCCTACTAGCAAATAGTGGTTTGGGCATTAACCAAAATAAAATACACATACTGTCATACAGTAGTAGAATAATTAACCCCCCCCCCCAAAAAAAAATAATACATTTGACACATAAAACCATTGATTGTCATTGTGGATAACTAGACCCTCTCAATGGGGAGCTTAGATTGCCCAATTGGTAATCAATATTAAGATGTAATTAGAAACATACATTAATAGTTAAAATACATGAATAACCCCTCTTCATTATCTTGGTTGCCACTGCAACGGTAATGAAGGGGTTAACCTACCTCCTAAACCCCTCTCCACCCAGAGAGCCTAATCACCCTCCCAGGGGCAACCACTCCCATAACTCAACCCCTCTACCCTCCCTCAACAATCTCCTTCCCTCCTCCCCCCCCCACACTACTACCTCACACAGTAATGGGCAATAGTCCTATTAGCCACATCTGGCTTGTAATGCTTTTGCCTAGTTGAAAAGCATTAAAAATACATAGTACAAAATACAATAAAATATACATTACAATAAAATCAACGGGAGTCCTATAATACATAAAAGAATTACTTACCCCTGCCAGGATAAAGGCCGCCTTCCTACTCCGTGGCACTAACAACCAATAAAGAGCTAATGCCCAACCATTAAAACACTATCTACTGGCAAGTAACCCGTTAATTACCTTAGCGGGTAATAACCGCTATTGTAATTAAGCACCCTCTCTGGGGCAACTACCCCCATAACCCACCCCTCTACACCCAACAAAACACCCTACACCACCACACACAGTAATAGACAATATACCCATTAGCCAAATAGGGCTAATTAGCGCTTTTGCCCATTGAGAAGCATAAAAAAAACACAACACAATAAAATAAAATACAATAAAAACACAAAATAAAAGTACAAATTACAATACAATAACAAACACGAACTATTAAATCCATTGATTGTCACTGTGGTTACCTATGCCCTCAATGGGACACATATAGCTATATTGGCAATCAATGGGTACCCTATAGTCAATTAATGTGTTTCTTACCTTTGCTAGGATGAAGGCTCATCCTCCTCATCCAACTACTGCACCAATCACCTCACTTGACCCACGAAGCAATGATCCTCACTTGACCAACGAAGCAATGATCCTGAGCTTGAACCAAAGAAATGATCCTCAACTTACATTAAAAAGGGGGGGGAAAAAACCCCAGAAAAAACAATCCATGCCTGATGGCACAAAAAAACCCCACAAAAAGAACAATCAGAAAAAAATTAATCCAAAAAACAGAAAATACAATCCATACCCGAGGGCACAAAAATAAACGCATACAAAGCAATCAGAATTTTTTCACACTTGGTCATGAACACGGATGCAGTTAGGCCCGGTCCACTTGCTCCAAGTGCCGCAAGGAGAAAATTTAATTGCGCCACATCTGTAGCTGACAAAACAGTGTAGATACTACTCCAGAGTCTGACTAGTTATTTCGGTTTGGTCATTAGACTGGGGGTGGAAGGTGGAGGACTTATGACCGAAGTCACAGATTCTCAAAAAGAGTTGCACTTATGGAGCGCACCTGAGATATTAATACTTAACATTGAATTACTACATTAAAATAAATTATTACAATAACATGCAAAGTGGTGATAACAATAGTGGTAATTGTGGATGGCCATTGAGGTGTGCAATTATAAAGGTGTTGAAGTTACACTGCATACTGTAGATTAAATGATAATTTGAATTAAAACTAGTTAAAAAGGAAATATTTCTGTAATACATACTAATCCTCTCAAAGATTGGATATGTTTTGAAAAAAAAAAAGCCAAATACAGTACAACAATTCAAAAGGAAAAAAGGGTTATCGAAAAAAAGATTTCAATAATTACTCTGAGTGTGATATAGAATCCCATGAGGGCTAGTGCATGTTTATTTTGAAATCATAGGAAAGGGATATAGTTGATCATGGTACTGTACAGTAAAATGAAGATGTAAAATATGACTAGGGACTGAAAAATAAAACAGACAATTATATTCTTTAACAGTAAGATTGTGTCAGCTACAAAAGAGGAAATTAGAGGTTCGAAAATAATGAAGTTCAGCTTCACAAAAATGAGGCCTGGCTATTTGTATTGGCTTGGGACTATGGAATAATGCACATTAGTTTAAGCTAAGCAGAGAGAAATTAATGAGGGTGAGATGATATTTCATTGATGGATAATTAATTTCTGGAATACATTTTCCACTGTACATAGTAAGCACTCAGAGCTGAAGCATCTTCAAGTCAAGGCTAGATTTATTATCTCAAGAAAACACATTATTTATAGATTTAATTATAAGAACAGCTGAAAAGAAATTTGAATCGAAGTTAAGGCTTTAGATGGCAGAACCAAGGTTCATGGAATGTGCTTTTTTTTTTTTTAAATATGTTTGTAATATTGTATTTGTAATGGAATGTATTTGCTGATTAACCTGCAGCTTTATTTCCACCAAGTTGTTTTCCAGACATTGCTTAGTTATAGGGTCTGGGTGGACTTGGAGCACAAATACAATCAAATACGATGAACAATAGAAATTAGTTTCAGGGTTGAAGAATAAATGTCAAAATAAAAGAGAGAATACATCGAGATCTCTTGAGAACTGCAAGGGGCTCGAACATGTCAGTATATCTACAAGATACTTTACCTATCATCAGAAAATTCCTGAATATTGTGCATCAGCCTATATTTATACGTATTAAACGTTTTTTTAAATATCTGTGGTAGGGAAATCTTTGGAATTTTAAAGGGCACCTATTTAACATAATAAAAAGCCGGATAATATGCATTTAACTATGCATGCATTGAAAGATCTGTGTGCTACCCTCTACCTATTAGAGATTAAAAAAATACAAATGAAGTATATTAAAAGCTCTGCAGGGTATATTCATCGCTGTCTGGACACAGTCTATGGAGCATGACTAAAGGTTTAAGCCCGTTTGGTTACCCCTTATCCATAATAAGGGTTCAAGAAGAGTCAGATCTTGAGCCCAGTAATGTGTAATCCATAAAATGTATTGTGCGACAATAAAGTATTTTATGGTTTTTACCTTTCCAGGAGTGCCAGCAAGCAGAGATTGCTGTGGTATGAGTTTCAAGGGGGTTTGTGGAGAAAGTGTTCAGAATGTGTCTAGGTAGTCAGGGTTCAGAGTTGCTTGGATACCCCAAAAATTTACCAGAGAATCATGCTTGATTCCCAGATATATATATAGACACATTGTCCCGGCAATATCTCTCCTTGAAAATGCTTGCGCGACTCACCACTAGGGGTTCCCTACTTCAGCACAGACCAGAAAGGTAAAAGGGGCATACTGCTGCGACACACTTTATTCGAGAAAATACCCAGTATGTACCTGGCAGATACCTGGAATGCGCCGCTCCTCACCTCTGACAAGCCCCGTTGCGTTTGCCTTCCCAGCCATGGTTCATGCCTGGCTGACGGGTGGCTGATCTATTAAATGATAATGATTAGGATTTAATAGGCTGCAATGCTTCGCGTGTCTACCAGATGGCATAAATTCATGAATTGTAATGCAGTGTATATATATATACTGTGCAGTATTGCAGCCAGCGGGAATAAAATGCTTCAATCCCTGCCTGGAAAATAACACAATGCACTCGGGCAGAAAACAGTCACAAACCTCAATACACCCGAGTATACCCGAATTCGTGGGACTAGCCGAGCTCGAATAAAGTGTGTCGCCAGTGTAGGGATGTGAGGTGTTCCTGAAACAGTCAATGGGTCCCTAGGTTAATGGGGATACCCTGTCACCCAGAACCTGCATAGGGGTTCATGGGTTGGTTCCCTGCTTCAGCATAGCCCAGAAAGGTAAATGGGGCATAGGGATGCAAAGTGTCCCAGAAACTATGAGGGGTCCCTAGGTTAAGGGGGGTGCCCAGTTAGTGCCCCGGTCAACCAGAACCTGTATAGGGGTTCATGGGTTGGTTCCCTTCTTCAGCACAGACCAGAAAGGTAAAAGGGGCATAGGGACGTGAGGTGTCCCTGAAACAGCCAAGGGGTCCTTAGGTTAATAGAGGTACCCAGTAAAGTCCTAGGTCACCCAGAACCAGCATAGGGGTTCTAAGGTGCTCCAATTATACATATAAGATTGTGAGGGGATTCATAGAATCCATACTAAGTCTATGCAATAGTGTGCGGAGAATATGGCTATGACTCCTCCCCCCTGACGAAGTGTACTCAGTACATGAAACGTGCGTAGGGCACTTTTACTGACGCCGCGGCGGTGGGGTCAAGAACGACCGGCTGTTTGTGTTACCATCTATCAGGTCGTATGGTATCCTGGTTATGCAGATATTGCAAGTTGATTATGAGCAGTGTGCTTTGGGTCTGAGACAGCGCTGCCGCGAAATAGTTTTTTGCCTATATTGAGTGGCTGATATGCCGCTATGTACCCTTAGGGTTCACTTATGCAACATAGCTACGCTCATATTGCCATCCACACCTGCTTAAAGATATGCTGCAATACTAGGCATGCTGAATCCTGGCTGTTATAGATGAATACAGATATTGTATGTTGATTACTAGTAGTGTGATGCGCAATTGTTTTTGAGCTTGTACTGAGTAGCTGGTATGCCTGTATGTACCCTTAAGGTTTACTTATACATAGGGTCTAATTCAACATAGCTATACTCATATTGTCATCTGCACCTGCTTAAAGATATGCTGCAATATAAGGCACGCCGAACAGACTAACTGTGTATGGATTATACCATTGAATGGATACTATACCCTTTGCCTGTTTGTGTATATGCCTGTTACAGGCTTTCAAACTGTTTGGCTATTTTGACATCAACATCGCTATTTTGACACAGTGATCAATTTTTGACAATCATTACAGCCTATGAGGAGTAGGCAGAATCGTTACACTGTGGGCTACTGTTAAACTATATAATCTATTAATGTTAACAGATTAAATATACTAACCTTAGGTGGTTATTTATACTGGCATATTAGTCAACACAGCCACTCGAATGGAGTTTTAAATCACTGTATATACATTCACAATTTTTGCGTCGATGCTCTATATAAATAAAATTGTTATTATTTTTGATTAGTGGTACATAAGAGAGATAAATATATATAAAATTACTCTATCAAATATTTGTATTTGAAGATATAATATATATCTATATTTGATTTATGTACTTTGAGTGCAAGGTAAAGGGACTCCTTGGTAGGGATCTCTTTTCCTCCTATTTGTTGCGAGAATATGGCTAGTAAGAAATAAAGTGCAGCTTTTTATTCTATTTCCCATACCAGAAGATTTAGGCTAGTTTAAAGTGTATATTTTATTAACAAAGTGTGCTAAGTACATATATGCTTTGTGCACAGTAAATGAGCTGGGACTTTCAGAACCAATGTTCTGACGGGCCACTGGGGCTACCAACTTGGTGCCAGTGAGTCTGAACAGGACATCAGAGATAAAAGCCACAGAGGATGTCTGAGGTGTGAAAACCAGATGGGCAGCAGGAACAGGCTGAGCACTCAAGTCCTGTCGGCCAGTTGTTCTGTCAGATTTGGAGGAGCCTTTTACCGGGGGTGGCATTTTGGGAAGAAGGGGCAGAGGTGCCACGTTGCACATGCCCCTTGGTTGATTCAGCACCCCAACTTTCCTGGCTTCACAAAGGCCAGCATCGCTCTCATTGGCTGGTTAGGAAACTCCCACGCCCGGATTGGCTGCAGGGTTTTGTGAATAAAACTCAAAAGTATTATAAACCCCTGAGCCAATTAGATTTGTAGATTCTAAACAGTGTGTCCAGCAAGTAAATTCTAGTCCTCTGGAGAGATGGAAGCGGTGGCGTCTGGAACTGCAGGCCAATTTCAGTTCCAGGACATTGCGGGCTAAGTCCCGGTCAGGGGAAAATCCTTATTTAGAATTCCATGCAACTAGGAAAGTCTAGTTTTTTACCCCAGTTCCCAAGTAAATGTGTCTTTTTGCCTGTAGTTCGTGCTCCACTGTGTGTATGCCTATTTAAGTGAATAAACTACAATTTATTTCATTACCTGTTTTGCTCAATGAATGATTCTGTTATGAAAAGGTGTAAACTTCCTGGTCTCCCGTGACCGGCACCTTTTGTATCTGCATGTTGCCTGCTCCCTTTCTGGTTCTCATCAGATCGCCTATGCTCATTCAACATCACCAATGGACCAAATAAACAGTTCATTGCATATATATGTCTGCTAGTGTGTACTAGAAGCAGTGAAAAGCTGCTATATCCATAATTAAGAAAGTGCGCTTACCCACAACTTCCCAGGCCTTCTCTCAACTGCAGTGTCAATATCTACAACTATGTCCTCGGGGGACTGGGTGTGCTGAAGGGGCTGGTATTGTGCTTTTGCTACCCTCCCCCCTCCCTCTTTTCCCAATCGGGGAAAGAGGGTCTTTTGGTGTACCATGGTTAAAATGGTAACTACTGGTCTTGGAGCACCTTGGTTTCAAACCATTGGATATGGTTCCAGTTATGTATGATTATGTTTATTATTATTATTGTCCTTTCTCCCCCTGGTTCTCCCCCCCCCCCCATGTTGTTAACTACCAACACACAACTCAGGATCGCCGGACATGATGCAGCCAACTCAAGTCAGTGCAAATAAATCTCAGTAAATGACATTACAAGTCAGCATTAAAATTCATCTGACATACCGTAAAGGGCTTTAACAGCCCACAGAAATGTAAGATAGCCTTTACTATAAGCATGAGGCGGGATAGCTATCTTTATCTAACCTTTCTGTCAGAAATAGATAAAAAGGTTAAGGAAGGGAGGTTCCTTTGCCTGATTGGCAGTCTGACTGGTGTGCAACTCACTCTGGTCAACATATATTGCCTCTAGAACCTGTATTTCCAAAACACATTTCCTAAAATTAGGGAGAGTGTGAAAGGCCTCCTGATAATAGGGTGTGACTTTAATACAATCATGGATACTCAACCTTATAGGTCAAATACCCAAGATCAACTCCCATATCCAAGACTCCCCACTGAATCCAAAGTTATTATCAAATATATGAGTCAAAACCACTTAGTGGACATATGGAAAACCCTTAACCCTCAGACTAAGGATTACACGTTTTACTCAGCTCGCCACAATACGTATTCATGTATTGATTTCTTTCTAGCTGACGCAAACCTATTATCTCCTCGGTATACTCAGGCTGGAATTTCCAGTATCACCTGGTCAGACCATGCAATGGGGAATATTCAGATTCCCTCATTAGCCCCTCCGAGCAATAGCAGGCAGTGGAGATTAAATGACAGTGACTCAAATAGCGGATGAGCTGAACTTCTACTTCGAGACAAATTACACACCAGACCTCCCAGATTCAATCATTTGGGGAAAATCATAAAGTATACCTTATTTATTATTTATTTATAAAATATTTTACGAGGAAGTAATATTGAGCGTTACCTCATGTTTTCAAGTATGTCCTGGGCACAGAGTAAAACAAATAATACATGGTTACAAGTACAGTTACATAAATGAACAGAGTATACATTATATACAAGACATTGCGTGCACAGTTAAAGAAAATATATATTATGAGCGTATAAAACAGTTACAGACCAGGTTAAAATGTGAGACAGCCTTAGATTTGAAAGAACTTAAACTGGTGGTGGATGTGAGAGTCTCTAGTAGGTTGTTCCAGTTTTGGGGTGCACGGAAGGAGAAGGAGGAACGTCCGGATACTTTATTGAGCCTTGGGACCATGAACAGTCTTTTGGAGTCTGATCTCAGGTGATAAGTGCTGCAAGTGGTAGGGGTGAGGAGCTTGTTCAGGTAGCTGGGTAGCTTGCCCATGAAGAATTTAAAGGCAAGACAGGAAAGGTGACCTTTGCGCCTAGACTCTAGTGTTGACCAATCTATTTCTTTGAGCATTTCGCAGTGATGTGTGTTGTAGTTGCATTGGAGAACAAAACGACAAATTGAATTGTAGAGGGTGTCAAGTTTGCTAAGGTGGGTTTGAGGAGCCGAGCCATATACTATGTCTCCATAGTCAATAATTGGCATTAGCATCTGCTGTGCGATACGCTTTCACTTAGCTGATCGAGCCCTTCAATGGACTGGCCAAAAGAATTATGCAACAGATAATAAGGCACATACAATGCTGGCCAGGTGCCTAAAGAGTGCGGCTACAGCTCGAAACATACAGGCGATAAGAATGGCGGATATTACGCTGACCCATGACCCTACCCAAATAATAAAACAGTTCCATAATTACTACCAAAACTAAATGATGGGAAAATGGTGAGCCTCACCAAAAATAAAACAACAAGGTTTAAGGAATATTTAGACAATGTTCATCTTCGTAAGCTAAAACCGGAACACAGAGCATGATTAAATGAACATATCTCGAGCAAAGATGTATCTCAAACCATTAAAGAGCGCAAAAACTCAAAATCCCCAGGGTCAGATGGTCTCTCTGGCACCTACTATAAAGGAGTTGCAGGTATCCTCATTCCTTATCTGGTTAAAATGTTCAATAAATACCTACATGTGGCTGTACTCCCACAGTCTGGTTACTATCACTATTGTACTTATTCTCAAGAAAGAGAAAGACCAGTCGAATTCTGCCAGCTATCGCCCCATCCCACTTATAAACACTGATATTCAATTATACGCCAAAATATTGGCAAATCGCCTGAAACAGTGCATGACTTATCTGATACACCACGACCAGCTGGGATTTATCCCTACCAGACAAACCACAGATAACATCCAGAGAACGACACTTAATATAATTCATACAGCTAATACTAAAAAGGTCCCTTACATACACTTATCTCTGGATGCAGATAGGCTGGGCTGGCAGTATCTGCTTATGGTTTTGAACAAGATGGTTTATATGGGAAGCTTCTATAAGGGGATACAAGCTCCTTGCACACAGGTTAAAAACACACACACAATGTCAGATATTATACTTTTTGCGAATGGCAGGTGGGTGGAGTGCCCACTCTCGCCCCTCATATATTCGCTATCTCCGTTGAGCCTCTGGCAGTTTCTCTTAGGAGAGACCCTAATATATTGGGTGTACAGATTGGTAAAATAGAACATGAACTATCAGTTTTTGCCGATAATATTTTGTTGACCGTATCAAAACCGCTTACTTCCCTCCCCAATCTTAAGTAGGACTTAGCACAGTGCGGATATTCTTCAGGGTTCAAATTCAATCAAGCAAAATCCCTTGCCTTAAGTGTAAATTTACCACAGCATATGACTAAATGACTAGCTATAATTTTGATTTCACCTGGTGTATGGATACTATCCCATATTTAGGAATAAACCTCATTAAAACTGTGCAAAGTCTCTATAAACACAATTATCCACAACAAATTGGTAAACTTAAGAGAGATCTGGAAGAATGGGATAGATACTGTATCTCCTGGGTTGGCAGAATTGCCAAGAATAATGTATCTCTTCAGAACACTTCCTATCTCAGTTCCGAACAGGGAGCTGATAGGGCAACAAAGATAGATCTCCAGATTTATATGGAAAGGCAAAAAGCAGAGAATCAAAAATATAGTGCAATAACTATCCTCCAAACTGGATGGCTTGGCAGTGCCTAATCTAGAGAACTATCTCCAAGTATCACAGCTAAACCAACTGCTCCTTTGGAACTCAGCAGCAGGCACAAGAGGATGGGTCTATGTTGAAAATCATCCTTGTTTTCCAGCAAAAGCAAAACCAAATGCAAAAGCGCTACAAAAGCGCTACATTGGGTTTTTGTGTTAATTACATATTTTTCGAGTAAACAGGGGACCCAGGACAGTCTAAGACCTTAAATTGTTCTTGGTGGTTGCAGCATATTGAGGTCTGGTGTGATGTTTTTTGGGGAGTTATTGCTTATTTTTAGTACCCTCCGGGGAGATGAATCAGCTAGATAGCTGGAATTTTAACCCTTTTCACATGCTCACGTCACATGCTCACGTGTGGTGTTTGTGACATGGCAGAAAACTGCTACAGATTCCAGTCTCCAGTCTCCAGTTCCAACGTGTCCTCCTCACGGCTCCCGCATGGAACCCCCTCCCCATGCCACGCACACGTAAATCGTGTGCACACTTCACCCAGCTTTTTTAAAGCCATAGCAAGTAAAAGCGCCACGGAGGGGCACAAATTCCCCGGCAGGCAGCCAACAGACTGCCCGCGGAGCATTCCTGGAGGCGTGATGAAACCAGAGACTTCATCTGTAATTAAATGGCCCTATATCTCTCATGATTTATTTCAATTTTGTGATGAGTTAGAGCAATAGCTCAATTAATAACTAGTTTTACACTGTTGAATGTCATCAACAAATTCACTTATCTTTCTATATCCTACAAGAGAGTACATAGCAGTAGCAAGTCTTCTAATAAAGTGTTTCCAAAGAAAAAAATATATATTTCTTCTAAAGATAATTTACCAAAGGATTTATTAAAGTTCATTTACAGTTTGCTGCAAAACAATGACATAAGTGTTGAGCACAAAGCTGATTTGTAATGTATCTTCACAGCAACCTTTAAAAAGGTCCTCATTCCAATGTCATGCAAAGCCCTGAATTATGCAAGAAATTAATCAAAGTATAAGTACTGGACAATCCCAGACACTATAAACATTGGACAAAGTGCAATGAAACCATTAGCACATGGAGTAATCACAGCTATGGATTTACAAGCAATGTTTCATTATGAATCATAAAGCTTTTCGAATAGAAAATGATATTCTGGACAAGAATATTGGTTAAAAGGTTTCAGTTAGCATTGCAAAAAATCTTTAAAATATGCAGAACAAATCAATCTGCTTGTTTTTTTTATATAAAAGTTGTCAACTCTGATCTATGATAAACAATGCCCCATAACCCTGGAGTGTTTTCAATAATCTTGCTTAGTTTTCTAATGGAAGGAGTGACAAAAATGTCATTTTATGTTTTATTTCCTGTGGTGTATTAAGAGTTTGATGGAATCAGACATCGTTTGACAATGGACTTTTATGAAAAACCTTAAATGGCTCCAACCAGTTCAGTTTTGTTATACAGTATATGATGTGCATTTTGTCCAGAATATGCTATATCTGTATACAATTTAAAAAATACAACTTTCACATTCCTTAATATCCTCACAATTCAAAATTCAAAGGATGTCCTAAAAATATGTTATTGACAGGAGAAATTATAAGATTTCCAGGTTTCAAAAGAGGCTGGCGTAGCATGACCAGACAGCTCTGGCCCATCCCTCCATCAGTTCAAAAGGAAGGCTAAGACGTACTGTAAGTTCTACAGTATCATGGGAGTGACCTCAGGCAAGATCTTATGAGGAGATGGTCACATAAAGAAGGCCTCTAATCTTGAGGCCTTCCAGCGAAGCAGTCACCCCTCTCTTTTGTGGTCTGTTGTTACTCTTTTTCATAAAATGCAAACACATATACATATATACAAATTTATATATATATATATATATATATATATATATATATATATATATATTGACTAAAAAGGAGGGAGAGTAGGGTCAAAAAGGTGCACTCAAATGCTGAATTATGAAAAATAGAAATGGACTTTATTAACAAAGAGTATAAAAAACACAAAAGACAGACCCACACAATTCACATGTCAGATCGCTATGCGACACAGCGTAAAAACATCAAAGAGGTACAATTGGTCTGATAAGAGCCAAAGCAGGGTAACAATATATCATTACAAATATAACATAACAGAACTAGGGGAAAAATATTTCTCCCCAAGTAATGTTTACTGAGATCGGCCGATCCAGAACAAGAGTAGCAATGAATATAAATGGTAAGTAGATAAAGACCACAAGAGAAAAATTGGATATATATTGTAGTAAATGTACATAAACCTCTTAATGATGATGAAAGATAATTAGACACATAGCTAGAAATACATACAGTTGTGACCCTTAAATATGCTGTAAATCAGCTGAATAAAGTGATGCCCAAATTGAGCTGCACATGTAAAATAAGTAGCAGCAGTGGTAGATCTATAAAGTGCACTGGTAGCGCTCATACAGTATAAAGTCCCCTGAGATACAGAGCTCAAAAATAAT